>NC_056731.1:1482382443-1482587443 GCF_019279795.1 Protopterus annectens | reverse complement strand
ACAAAGCCTTCTATAGTTATATCAAGAATCTTCATGGCAATACCCAGGTTTGCTCTGAGTTACTGTGCAATGGTACCTCCTATACTGAGCCAAAAGCTATTGCCAACATACTGGCTGACAGATTCCATGCCAACTTTACCCCTCTCTCTCCCCCTAAAGGACCAATCACAATACCGGAGGAATGCCAGGCACCCAGTATTACTGTAACACAGGTTAAAGCTGCATTGTCCAAGGCCAAGAATACAGCTTCCATGGGACCCGACAATATCCCTGGATGTGTTCTACATGAACTAGAAAGTGAACTGGAACCACATCTGTGTGCCCTGTTCAATCACAGGCTCACCTCAGGCTTTGTCCCTACTGAATGATGCACTGCTACAGTCATCCCTCTCCATAAAGGGGGAGTGACTACAGACCCTCAGAATTATTGCCCCATTATCCTGATATGTCTGATATGTAAGTCTATGAAGCACATCATCATGGACTTCATTAACAAAGATAAAGGGAATCTCCAAACTCTAGATCCTACTCAATTTGGTTTTGTGAAAGGTAGATCATGCCTGTTCAACCTGGTTGACTAATTTGAGTCAGTCACTAGAGCTGTGGATGAGGGCAAGGCTGTTCATACAGCCTACCTCAATCTGGCCAAGGTCTTTGATATCATTCCCCACTCAGGAATTATTAATAAACTCACCAAACTAGGCATCAATCCCTATATCACTAGATGGGTTGCAATTTGGCTCACAGATAGAACCCACAGTGTGAAAGTAGCAGATTCCAAGTCAGACTGCTGACCAGTCACGAGTGGAGTCCCACAGGGATCGGTCCTGTGTCCTCTCCTGTTTGGCATCTACTTCTGAGGGGTCCAGGCCAACATGGAGGGACTCTGTGTGACCAAGTTTGCAGATAACTGTAAGCTGGGAGCCATTATTAACTCCCCAAGTGATGTAGACATCCTACAGAAAGAGCTCACTGAGACCAATGACTGATTTCAAAACCATGGCCTTAAGCTTAATGCCAAAAAATGCGTCATCATTCCCTTTGAGAATAGCTCAGTTTCCACTAATTACCACATCGATGGGACCCCACTGAATACTGAAGGTGTTATAAGTGATCTGGGACTCAGGTTGACAGCAACCTCTACTTTGACCACCACATTGCCACTGTGGTCAGAAAATCCTTCTATGTGGCACATATCATTACCAAGGGTTTTGCATCCAGGAAGAAAGAGGTCATCATTTCTCTCTACTCTTCCATCATTAGGCCAGTCATTGAGTACAATGCCCCATTTGGCATGTACCCCACTAGACACATGCAACAGCTGGAAAAGCCACCAAAGTACCTCACAAAGATGATCCTAGGCTTTAAACACATGTCCTACATGGACAGACTGAAAAAACTCCAGCTATTCTCTGTCTCATATCGTCTACTAAGACACAATCTCTGCTTGTCTTACAAAGCCATGTATGACCCAGCTCTGTTAGAAATGCTACATCTAAAGAAATCCCAACCCATCTGCACCACATGCTCCAGAGATTTCAGCCTCATTACCACAATCAACAGACCATGCTGGAGGGACAGGTTCATAACCCAGAGACTGCCCGTACTCTGGAATAGACTTCCCATACATGTCAAGCAAAGCACCTCACTGGCCCTCTTCAAGAGAAATATTGATGTGTGGATGGGAAATGGAAAGTTCACCCCAGTGGATCTACTTGATAGAGGCACTGGGAACTAACGTCGGGCGTCACAAATCCAGGGAACTTCTATGGGCTAGGCTTGTAAAGGCTCCAGGGCTATTAGCCTAGTACACACCTATGAACCTATGGACCTATGAACCTGTGAAGTGAATCTTGAGGCAAAGTCCCTCTTGTGGGGTGCAGGGATCCTTCACTTTGCAAAAATCTTGACATTTGGTTTGTACAGTTTGCTAATTCAAGAAAACAGTTATGATTCGTCCGTCTGTAGTGAATTGATAGTTAAAATAGTATCACAGGCCTATTGTCTACTCTACTGAACACCTTAATTATCCTTGCTACCTTTCGTGGACTTCATTGCAGAGCTGCAGCATCCTTTTTATAGTTAGTTCAGTAAAACTGCAGACAGTAAGTGAAACATGACCAGTATCCAGTAGAGTACAGAATAACTTCCTTGTCTTCTGAGCCATTTATCAGTAGGACACATCATTTCATCCTGACGGCATTGGGGAAAGCTTTGTTTCACTGTACTTCATGGACTGGATGTGTAATTATTACCATTCAAAAGTTCATCTTGTGGTCAGACTTGTTGAATTCCATCCTTTATCTAGTATGCCACCACTCAGTGATATGCCCAAGATGGATCACTTTGAATTTGTTAGGGCTGAGTATTATCTGCAACTTCAAATATCTTGCCAATTTTCTAATAAAAATCCTTTGACTCCTTCCTCCATCATTTTCTGTGTGCATTAATCTGTTGTCATCTATGAAAAAAGCAATCCTTTTCTTTATTTCCTTCAGGTAAAAATAAATGTCTTTAGCAGCATCATGTCCAATATCCACACCCCATGATTCACTCATCTCCAAGTACGTGGTTTCAATCACCACCACCACCAGCCCCACTGTTTGTGGTCCCCTTCAAAGCAGTTTTCCCATCTTTCCTCAGTATACTCAGCATTTGCCAATCAATCAATCAATCAATCAATCAATCAATCAATCAATCAAATTATTTCTGTATCTATAAGATCAAATACGTTGCAAATTTAAAGCACATCTGCTAGATATTATAATTTACATGTATAAACCTACATCTTGTTTTGTAGCTGAGTGGACTGTCTCAATCACTTGATTTCTGGAGAGGGTATCTGTCACTATCCATAGTTTAGTTTGACCATTGGCACAGATGGTTAAAGCTCTGAATTGTTAATGAGCTGCATCCTGTGCCAGGGATGCAGGGTTTGAATCTTTCCATCCTGATTTGCCTGCTGTGTGACTTCCAGCATCTCACTTAATCAGGCAGTGTTTTGGGTCTATTCGGAATTTGGGCTAGACTCTTTAATGATCTCCTGGACTGCATGCCTAGTAATTATCTACAAACACCAATGAAGTTATAAGCAAAAAAATGGTAAACTTATTTATGAAAGACACACATATAAATGTTATTCTTAGAGATCATAAGAAGTAATGGTCAGAATGGTCCAAGTAAGCCTTATGACAGAGATGTGTCTTAAAGCACCCCAAAATTTGGTCTTGAAAATATATTCAAAGCTGCTAAGGTAGAGAATCCTATAGGCAGGATTTGGTGAAAGAAGACTTTCTATCTGTCTCTATCTCTCTCATGAGTCACAGTCAACTCCTAGAGTGATCTTGTTGATAGCCATTGATATACATTCCAGAGAATTGAAGGTGTTACCTGAGAACTCTCATCAATCCCAGAGCAGCTGAATGAAGTTTACAAGAAGCCCAGTAAATCAAAGGAAATGATATCTCTTAAGATAGAGGGGAATCTGGTTGGGTACTCTTTCGATAAGCCATGGCATGATTCTATGACTGACATAGAGCAAGATGGGGGCTGTGTGTAATATGAACATGTATGGTTGCTTCTTTAAGAATTTTCACTGCTGAATTCTATACATGCTTTGACCTGTCAATTTTAGTTTAAGGAAGTCAAGAAAATCACATATAAAGAGTAGTGAAGTAATCAGTTCCAGAAAAATCTATGGATTGTACAACCATTGCTAAGCCTTGAAAGAGAATTAGGTGCTTAACTCGGGTAGAATTCACACGATAATAATAAACATGACCTGGCAGCAACTGACACCTACTTCTAAAATGTCAGCAAGTCATTCATTTTCATACTAAGATGGCACATCTCTGAAACAGGCTCCAGTTTCTTATTCATGTATATTACACTGCCCTGGATGGATTGAGTTTCATACCTCTTAACTTCTTACCACAAGAAATTTGGACAAATGCTAAAATAATGGGTGAACAATAGCACAAAATACAGACAGATTTCAAATATTGCTCTTATAAACATAGAGAGTTGCTAAATTAACAGGATTTGTGTCACCGTGCATTTTCCTGAAGGATGTGAAGTCAGAAACTCAAAATCAAAGTAAACGAACCACCAAGATGCCAAAAAATATGAAAACCACAACATGCCAGGAACTCCACTTCTTAAAATTAAAGAAGTAAAAATTTATTCAGCGACTGCAGAAATCTTATGGCAGCATAAATGAAGCAGGTCCACAGTTATACAAACCAACAAACTGGATTAGCAGTTGGTGAATTAACAATAACAAATATCTGTAGCAACACAAGAATCGAATATCTCCACACTATAACATTGTAGCGCCTCGGCCAACTAGCCTTTACAGAGTAATGCATTAAACTAGAGCCAACATTTATATACATAATTAATTATTCAATTACTTAAATAATTGTTTCAATCAGTAAAAACTCCATTTCCCAATCAAAACTTAAACAGCACAGATTAAAAACAGTAATACATGAACATTATATAAAGCTCTTCCAATTACATTCCGTATTTAAGCCAGTGGGTTGTAAAGTGTTATATTTTAAAATAAAAATAGATTCTTTCTTTCTCAAAAGATATTTTATCCTGTTTTCACTTGCATAATTAGAGTTAATTTGTTTCAAACTGTGACTTTAAATTTTAAAGGAACCCCTCCATGTTCAACAAGACTGTCTTCTCCCAAAGGACTTACCCTTTTATTATTTTTTATATCTCTTATATGTTCCTTAACTCATTCAGCTAAACTTCTTTTCGTTTCTCCCACATAACATTTATTACATTCACATCTAATAGCATAGATAACACCTATGCTTTTACAAGTATAACTACCTTTTATCTGAATTTTTTTACCATTTACTTCTTAAAAAGTTTAGTTATATATTGACATATTGAGCATTTGCCGCATGGATTGGTACATATATCTAGACTTAGATTTTGTATTATTACCTAATTTGGTCTCTTATGGGTACTATGTACCAAGAAATTTTTTTAGATTCCTACCTATTTTGTAAGAAAATTTAAGTTGTAAATTCTTCAAGGAAGGAATATCTCTTTTTATTATATCCCAAAAGCCAACTAACATCTTTTGCAACTCACTTGAAAAAAGTGTGTATTTCGATACAAAAACCAAAATTTGTACCAAGTCCCATTCTTTTTCATTATTAGTCCTTATTACATTTCTATATCTAGTATTGTATCTAATTGCTTTCTGCCCAAAAACTTTATTATAGCTCTCTAGAACCAATTGTTCTGAGTAGCCCCTCTTAATGAACATATCACTAACTTGAATGGCTTCTGCTTACCCACTTCTATGTCTGTAAACAACCTCTTAATTCTTAAAATTTCACCATACGGAAGTGATTGTACCATATGTACAGGATGGCAACTATTAGCATAAAACATATGACTAAGCTTATCAAATTTTCTATATATTCTAGTTATAATGTTACCTTCACTTCTCCCTTGTAGTGTCAGATCTAAATAATTAACTCTATTTCCTTCTTGCAAGCCATCATATTTAATCAAAACCTACTATTATTTAAATAATCAATAAAATGTGTTACTTAATTTCTTCCACCCTTGCAAATAAATATCAAATCATCTATATATCTAAAGTAGTTTATAACAAACTGGTTATAAAATAAGCTTCTATAAATATGACTATATTCAACCAACCCCATAAATAGGTTGGCATACATAGGGGAAAACACCACCCCCATTGCAGTACCTTGTAACCGTTGATACAGTTTGCCATTGAATTCAAAAATATTATTGACCAAGCAGAAATGAATTAATCCTTTTATATATTCTGTTTGGGGATTATCTCCCATGAAATAACTAAGAGCCTCCATACCAAAAGTGATGTTGTATACTGGTATATAAACTAGTGACATCCATCACCAGAAAGTACATATCTGGTGACCAAGTTATTTGTGATAATTTTTTAAGCAGATCCATAGAGTCCCTAATATATGCCGGTAATTTTACTACATATTTAACCAAACATCCATGCAAAAGTGGCCTATTTGATGTGTAAAATACCGTGTAGCTGATACAATAGGTCATCCAGGTGGATTAGCACAGCTTTTATGTATCTTAGGAACACAACAGAATCTAGCAATTACACTGTCTTTGCTACTAAACTTGTCACATACATCTGTTTTTGTAAAATAATTTAAACGAAGCCCTTTTTGCATCAAACATTCATATTCATGCATTGCCTGCACGTATCTTGTTTCTTGCACTTGACAATATACTTATACTTATTAAGATGTTCCATACACATTTTATAGTAGTCATGATTCTTCATGACCACTAACTTTCCCCCTTTGTCAGAGGGCTTAAACACTAAGTTATATTCCTCACTCAGTTGTTTTAAACTATTCCATTCCTGCTTGATCAAATTATACATAATAGCTTTCTGGTTGAATTCACTTAAATATTTTTCTAAAGTCACATTAACTGCTGTATTGAAGCGCAAAATATTATCTTTCTTCATGGGTGGCATAAAATGACTATTAACCCTGATATTAGAAGTATCTAATTTACTATAAGCATTCGTATCCATATCAGAGTTACAGGAATAAAAACTTTCATTAGATACTGAATCACTATCCTCACTTAATACTGCGCTTTCAACATTCCTAGATTCAAAAAAATTATTCCTTTATATACATTTTTCTGACAAGTTTAAAAATTTCACTTTTTAATTCATATAACCTAGGAATGACCGTTGAGATAAATTTTAACCCCCTATTTAACACGGCCATTTGATTATCATTAAACACATATCCTGAAATGTTAACCACATAGGGGTCTGAACCATCGGATCATACCATACTAATATGTCCATTTTCATCATTTACTGTAGGGTCCATGGTACTCTTCCCTGTTACCCCCATGTCCAAACCATGTTCTTTTCTTGGTTCCCATTTTATTGACTGGCCCACGAAAAGTTCTTTGAAAAGATTCACCTTGTTGAGCCACTGGCAAACCAGGAAAACTGGTTTTCTTCTTCTCACTCTTCTGCTGAAGACGCCACACTTTCCGCCGATGTATAGAAGCTAGAACACTGTTGAACCTTTTGATGTTTAGGTTTATGATTGGAAGAAAGCATAAAAGCTTTCTTATTACTATAGTCTCTTAAGTGTCTCTGAAGCTTAATTTTTTTATGGTTAAGCAGTTCTTTTTCATAAGAGACTAAGCTGTTGCTAATGTCATTTAAAAAATTCTCAAGTGAAGCATTTGAAGAGTGTTTTACCATCTCAGCACATAATTTTTTAGTCTCTGTTTTCAACATATTTTGTTTTATCATATCTCTTTCTATAAGGATAACTACCCACTCACTACTACACCTGTGAGCTGCCGCTATCCAACGCTCATGAAATATGCATTCTTGTTCATCACTTAACAGTTCACAACCCTCTAGGTGTCATATCCAGTTCTTGACAGCATTGCAAACTGTGTATGTTGTAAAAAACAATTGTTTCTTTGTATACCAATTTTTATATTTGTGCACACAGTTCTTGTACCACTGGTTGGTTAGACACTTCTGTCCTTTTCCCAGTTGTGGCAAATAAGTTAACATTCTGGTCTGATCTATTTTTATCCCATTTCTTCAACACACTTGATTGCAATTCATCAATTTGGCTACCAGAAGTATTAGCCTTTTCTTGCTCAACATTAGTATCATTAGTGGTTGTTACACTTCTATTCTCACTTTCACAGCATGATAGATCCATCCTCACTTCTTGAAAAATGTGGGGTAAAGAAGCAAAAGAGTCACTGGCCATCAAACGTCCACGAACCACCAAGATGCCAAAAAATATGAAAACCACAAAATGCCAGGAACTCCACTTCTTAAAATTTAAGAAGTAAAAATGTATTCAGCGACTGCAGAAATCTTATGGCAGCATAAATGAAGCAGGTCCACAGTTATACAAACCAACAAACTGGATTAGCAGTTGGTGAATTAACAATAACAAATATCTGTAGCAACACAAGAATCAAATACCTCCACACTATACCCTCGTAGCTCCCCAGCCAACTAGCCTTTACAGACTAATGCATTAAACTAGAACCAACAATTATATACAGAATTAATTATTCAATTACTTAAATAATTGTTTCAATCAGTAAAAACTCAATTTCCCAATCAAAACTTAAACAGCACAGATTAAAAACAGTAATACATGAACATTATATAATGCTCTTCCAGTTACATCCCCTATTTAAACCAGTGGGCAAACTTTATTGTCATTCAGATCAACAAATGCAATGTATTACTGTATGAAATTTTGTTGCTTCAGGCTAGTGTATACTGAAAAATAGTTTTCACAAGAGGGTGAAGGAAACATATAACAGAAGAAATTCTACATGCGTGAGCAAAATAGAGTAAATGAGTTACGATTACAACTGATGTCAGGATGTCCCCCTTCATCTAAAAAAACATGAATGTATTGAGAGACAAAATCATTTACAGCTAGTGTTGAACAAAAAACAGCAGTACAATTTTCAGGATTTCATCAAAGCAGTAGCTTTGTTATTGAACATCTAGAGATATCTCTTTTCTCTTTCACGATATTGTTTATTTCTGCTAGGTATACAACACTGATGGGATATGTGTATATATGATTTAATTATGATGTGCATGTTAGATGAATAATTTTACGTTTTCTTTATTTAGTTAGTTCACCACCAACTCAAGTTTGCGATGTTGTCCAACTATTACAATTTGACGTAATGAATTTTGGTCTATAGCTATTCAGTGTAGTCTGACTTTCACTGATTTTGTGTCGATGAATTTTTATTTGATGGAGATAACTTTTGCTGATGTAATATAGACCCCAGCATATTATAATTTACAGTTCCTGAACTTGTGCAAGTAATAATTTAGTACAGATTGCATAACTTAGATAAATAGAATAATTTAATTCTACGATAGTAAAGACAATCATATTACACTTATGGTGTTCTCATGAACTGAGGGAGTGTCGACATTGTTAAGGTTAGCTGTTCCTGAATCTTGATGTTCTACACCTGATGTTCTGCATTGTTTCCCTGAAGACAGGATGTGGAACAGTTCATGTGCGGGATGATATTTGCTCCTTATCAGCTTCATGACTCTGCTATAGCATCTGCAAGGGTAAAGGTCAAGTAAGGACTGGGGGTTTGATCCTGTGATTTTCCTGCCCTGCTTTACAACCTTCTCTAATGCCTTGTGGTCTGTGTATGAGCAGTTTCCACACCAGACTGTGATGTTGTTAATCAGTGTGTTTTCAACCGTGGCTCTCTAGAAGGTCATGAGGATGTGGGAGAGGAAGTTTGCTCTGTGTAGTCTCCAAAGGAAGTGATGGCATTCTTGTGCTCTCTTTACAGGGCTGGAGATGTTTGTTGCCCAGCTTAAGTCATCTGAGATGTGCATGCCTAAGAATTTGGTATTTTTTACCCTTTCCACTACCATACCATTGATGGTGATGGGTGCATGAACCCTTGCTTCCTCCGGATGTCAACAAAGATTTATTTTGTTTTGTCAACATTTAGTGCTAGGTTGTTGTCAGTACACCATTTGGAGAGTTGGTTCACTTCCTCTATGTATGCCCCCTCATCGTCATTTCTGATTAGGCAGATCACCGTGGTATCATTGGCAAACTTGATGTGATTTGTCTGATGTTTTGCAGAACAGTCATGGTCAGTATTGTGAACAGAAGTGGATTTAATACTCAACCTTGTAAGAACCTTGTGTTTAAGGTGATGCATCGTGAGTGGTTCCTGCCAGCTTGAATGGTTTGGGGCCTGTCTGTGAGAAAGTTGAGGATCCAGTTGTAGAGTGCATTTTCTATGCCTAGTGACTTAGTTTAGATAAGAGCTGCTGCTGTATTACAGTGTTGAAGGGTGAGTTTAAGTCTATGAACAGCACATGTAGGTAGCAATTGTTGTCTTCAAGATGGCTCAAGATGTGATGTAGTGCTAGGGATATAATGTCCACAGTGGAGCTATTTTGTCTGTAAGCGAACTGCAAAGGATCAAAAGATGCAGGCAGACAAGATGATATATGGTCTTTGACCATCCTTTCAAAGCCTTTCATCACCATTGGTGTGAATGCGATGGATGTGTAGTCATTTAATGTGACTGGGGATGATTCTTTGGCAGAGGAATGATGATGGCAGACATGAAGCATCTTGGTACACTAGCCTGTCTGAGAGATGTGTTAAAGATGTCAGTGAAGATAGGTTCACGCTGATCTGTACAGTCCTTGAGTAGATGACCTGGAATCATGCTAGGACCTGCTGCCTTACCTGGGTGGACTTTTCTTAGATTCTTTCAGACTGCCTCCAGGTTGTGTGGTATGCCCATCCATGGGTAGTTTCTTTGGTATGATGTTGTTTCTCTCCTCAAATCTGCTGAAGAAGGTGCTATGTTTGTCTAGAGAGTCCGTATATCTACACATTGTGTTAAAGGAGGTCTGTAATCAGTAATGCACTGGATGCCCTTCCACAGCTGCCTAGAGTCCTTTTGAAATGTAAAGTGTTTTTGTATTTTTAGCCCCTGAGCACATTTTTCTACTGTTACTCCCTTGTGACAAAAAGGCAGGAGTCAAAGTTGGATGTGGCAGAATTAAAATGTTAAGATTTGCACTGGGTGTGATGAGGACGGACAAGATTAGGAATCAGTATATTAGAGGGCAGATCAGGTTGGACGGTTTGGAGACAAAGCCAGAGAGGTGCGATTGTGTTGTTTTGGACATGTTCTAAGGAGGGATGCTGGGTGTATTGGGAAAAGGATGCTAAGGCTGGAGCTTCCAGGTAAGAGGAAAAGAGGAAGGCCTAAGATAAGGTATATGGATGTGGTGAGTGAGGACATGCAGGTGGTTGGTGTGACAGAGCAAGATGTAGAGGACAGAAAGAAATGGAAACAGATGATCTGCTGTGGTGACCCTTAGCAGGAACAGCTGAAAGAGAGAAAAATACTCCCTTATTCTGGTTGGCCCTGACAATTTTCAGGGCATCTTTATCTCCAGACTTGAAGGCAACATTACATGCTGTCAATAGCTCACACACTTTGCTAGTGAGCCATGGTTTTTGGTTTGGCCTTATAGTTACATCCTTCAAGGTGATTACATCCTCAGCACATATGCTGATATACCCCACCACTGTTTCAGTATACTCATCTAGGTTTATATGCTGTTCTGTGGTGTACCACAAATGTATCTCATTTTTAATTACTTCAATCCTCTGTGATTTGCCAAAATAAAACGCAAAATTTTATGAAGAACAGACCAAAAATGTGAAGCAAAAAATCTGGATGTTCTGTGAAAATCTGGACAGTTGAGAGGTTAACATTCGTCCACAGAGTCTGCAATGGTACTCTGAATATGAGTGGGCTCCTGATGGAACAGGGTAGATAAGAGTATTAGCTGCATAGTATTGACACTGTAAGCCTCCTTTAGATTCCAAGGGCAGCATGCACATAGTAAACTGAAGTGGATCCAGTAAGGGTCCTTCTGTGTCCCTGCAACTCAAAGGGCAGGAATAAGAGGATTTAACCCCAGAAACCACTGTCTGAGAGTGCAATGAGAGGAAGATGGCATATAACCCAAACACTCTGTCACAAATTCAGCAGTTCTTCTTTAGGAATTCCATTATGGCCATCTGGTAAAATCCATGCTGAAAGCAGCTGATGGAGCAAAAAGGAACTAGTGCTGAAGAAAAACTTTGATCTCTGGCTATAAACAGATTGTTAATTATGTTGTTGAGTGAGATTTCCATGTTGTTGTGCAGCATGAAATCAAACTGAAATTGATCACTGAGTCTATGAATTGCTTAAAAGGATCCATTTTTTATTTTACAAATACAACTATAAAATGCCAGACAGACCTTAACTCTGTGCAGTAAACCTCATTTGGCTATATCACTGAACAAATAAAAATAAAATCACAGTTTGGATGAACTAAGAAGAAATATTATTTACCCACAATAATGAAAAATAAGAACTTCATTCACTAAACTTTCAAGAGTTGTAGATTTCTTTAGATTAGTGCTAATTCCAGAGCAACAGTGTTGCTTAACTGCATTTCTTAATTGAACAGTGCAAAGTTCAAGTTACTTTCTAGCAGTTACAATAAAAATGAACTTCCTGATCCTAAGGTCAAAAGTTTGAAGCACTTGTTAGTCACCTCATATTTGTTGAGAGGGAGGTATCAGAGTCAATCTAAGGAGGGGTGTGGGTGTGACAGATAAGTAAGGAATAACAGAGGTAATGGGAACTGATTTTGGTAACTGAATTTGGAAAGAAAACATACATAGATTGTTCTTGGTATTGAGGATCTGCACTTTTGTCCATGTGCTGGGCTTCATCAGATCAAGTGGCTTACAGAATGGCCCAATGGATGCTTGTGAGGGTTGTAAAAAATGTGCAAGTCTATGTGGATGGCATAGGGTGAGTGATGAGAAGATGCTTTAATGAACAAAGTCCTGTTTGTGATATCAAACTCACATCAATTGCTGGCATATGGCAGTATACAATCTGTGTTAAAATGAAACAAAATTATATAAAATACTAATTAGGTAGCAAACTATGTAAAAAATCAACAAAAAACTGCAAACTCATCCAAACTAAGTAAAAAACAGCAATGCACACACACATGCACACACACACACACACACACACACACACACACATATATATATATATATATATATATATGCGTGTGTGTGTGTGTGTGTGCACACACATGCGCACATGAGTCTTAAGTCTGTGAGCGTGTGATTAAGCATTTGATTGGCAGGTGTGCAAGATTGCACAAAAACAAGGGTTGGGAAATTTGCCCTTACCCCATGTTTGTGCAGACTCAGATTTAGTATATGTAATTAGCAGGGGGTGTTGCTTGTTTTTTTTTAGAAGTTTGGTTCTGCATGTGCTGAGGCAGTTTCTTGGAGCATGCACAATACCATGTTAGTTACATTGTTTTCAACCTTTTGAGGTTGATATTCTTGCAGTCAACAGGTGTTTTAGATTAAATGTGATACACCTACATATGTATATTTATATATATATACAGACACACACGCACCCACACACACACACACACACACACACACACACACACACACACACACACACACACACACATGCACACACGCACACATGCACACACACACACACGCACACACACACACACACACACACACACACACACACACACACACACACACACACACACACACACACACACACACACACATCCCATAATCCAACAAGATGGAGAATGAAACAGATGGAAGAAGGTTAGAATGTGGAGAGGGGCATGAGATATCAGTGGAAGTATAGCAAGATCAGGTAAAAGAATTCATCTAGTGCATAGACTGCAAAGAAGAAAGCTGTTAAGCAGTAAACTTTGGTTAAGCAATAGCTCATCTTGGGTATTCAAACTGGTATAAGTTATAAAAATACACAGTAGGAAATCAATCCCATAGTGGGGGTAAGAAAACTGGAGTAGGACCTAGGACTTTGGGGGGGACAATGCTACCACAGAATGGAATGGTAAATGCTTATCTTCCTTCTCAGTATCTAGCAGATAAGATGGAAAACATTCAACAACTAATGTTAAGAATACATAGTAGAAAGCTTTCAGACACATGACACATGAACCAAACTGTGAATGAGAATGCACTTTTCACTTAAGAAATGCAGTTAAGAAACATTTTTATGCTGACTTTCACATTAATCTGAAGTAGTTTACAAACTGTTGAAAATAGTTTAGTAGAGGAAGGTGCTGATCTTCCACTTTACTGGCTCAATAACATTTCCTTTTGGTTCATCCAAGCTAAGCTTTTATTTTTATACTTATTTTACAAGTAAGTTTTTCTGATGTGTATACAGAAAGTCAGTGCACAATCAAGTCATATAACCAAGAATTTGAAGACTTACATGGATTTGTGCTATTACCCTCTGGTTCCTTTGTATAGCAACTTTCATAATTTTGAGTCCTTCTGCAGCTTAAATTGTGTAGATTTTGCTTTGATCTTATTGACCTACAAACCCATCCAAGTTTAAGGTGGTGTAGTTTCTAAGAATGCACAGAAAATCAATTCCATAGAGAAAACTGGTGAGTGGTATAGGAGTATGGAGGAGAAAAGAGAAAAAGAGCAGCAGAGAGTGAGAATTGTAAACACTTACCTATGTTCCTCCTCTGCACCTAGCAGATTAGATTGTGTGATTGTGGCATAAGAGGGAAATGTCATTTTACAGCTTCTCTGAAATTTGGGGGACTACTATATAGAGATTAAGATGATCATGTCATCTGCACATAGTAGTTCCCAAATGGCAGCACAGACACATGATGAATAGAAATGAAACCAACATAAATCCCCGTGGAAGAATTTACTCAGTACTTTCTTAAGACCTATCAAAAAAGTAAGGTTCAAACATTAATGGCATCAAAATAAAAGAAGGTTTCAAACTAAAGATTCATCTGTTTGCTGATGATATTTTACTAACAAAAGGAAGTAAGCAAAATTCATTAGAACATAAAATTAGTTCTTTGAGTCATTTTGAAGATATCTCAAAGTTAAGATTTAATCATGATAAAACAAGTACATTATTAATTAATAAAGAATTAAAAAAAAATCATACAACAAATATTCTACCTTCAAGTAGAATAGCAGTCAAATGAAATGCCTTGGTATAACCATTATGTCTAATAGTAAAGAAATGATACAAATAAGCTTTCAACAAGTCGTTGATAAAATTTTAAGTTTAGTCACAAATTGAAACATTTTTTTCTTTACCATGGAAGAATGAGTAATGCGTACTAAGATGGTAATTCTCCCTAAAATAATGTTTGTCTTACAGTCTTTAGAACTATCTCCACCAAAAAGTTTGATGAAAAAGATAAATAATATGCTACTTTTTTGTTTTTTGGCATCCTAATAAACCAAGAGTGTTTTTTGATTGGTACAGAAAGGGTTGGGATAATGGTGGAAAAGGATTTCCTGATATTCAATTGTGTGCTACTTCAGCGATTGTAAAAGTTATAACAGTGTGCATAAATTCATCTTATGATTCAAAATGGAAACAAATATATCAAGAAATATTATTGGTAATAAATAAATAAATATATTACAACCATTCAAAAACAAATAGTCTGTAATAGTTTTATCTGGTTATTAAAAGATTTTTGTGTAAATGGAATTACACCCTATTCTGAAATACCCTATTTAAATAGCATCATTTCCTCTTTTCAAAAGTTCAAATACTCTAGCCATTGAAGACTTAATATTTTCTATGTTTGCAATTGCATATACAAATGATTGCTTAGAAATGCATAACTTCAACAAAATGCTAGTACTGAAACAACAAAGTAATTTAATTTATTAATTTTCTTTGATCTAAGGGCAAGTTTATGCAAGCTTAAAGGGTTTACTGAATATATCCAACGTTTAAGGTTTTCCAGGTTTATTGAAACTTTATGATTTAGAATTTCAGCATACTTTGTTTTTAAGTATTTAAATTTTTAAGTTCAGACTGACTGATAATGTCATTTGGTTTTAGATTTAACTTTTGTATGTTTATTTTGGCCTGTAGTATATTCAATTCTTTGTCCCATTCTGTTGTTTTACTAATATAGTCCTTGGGATTCAATACGCTTTTTTTCCATGCAGGAACAGTGTAGCTGCTCTTCCACTGAATATGTCCACCAAGCGATCCAGTTAACTACTGTTTTGATGCGCACAAGCCTGTTTACACAATTCCGGCATGGACACCACTGCATAATGCTAATTACCTCATTTTCAGGTGAAAAGCATGCAAATGAGGTGAATTAGTGATTCAGCAAGCAGGCAGGCATCCATGCAAGAATAGTGTTAGTTGCAGAAATGTATTCGGCTACTAGCCAAATACATTTCTGCAAAAGTTAAAATGGAGGCATGACAGATCAAGTAAAAACATATATTATAATCTTTAGGCATGCCAATGGCCAAATATACGGCCATTGGCATGGAAAAGTGTTTAATTTTTATAAAAATAAAAGTTTTTTGGCTGATCATGGCTGTTTAAGCATAGGACAGCAGTGCGCAAATTGGATCGTGCCGAAAATTAAACAAAATGTGAAAACTCAATTTTAAGGGAAATCTGCATATTTCCATTATAGTCTATGGCATGCAGAATCAAAACAATACCAGGGAACAGTGGTTGTTAAGGGGAAAGGCTCTTTGGTAGTGCAGTAATTATGGACTAAGGCAGTGGGGTATGCAAATGAGGGGAAATTTGCTGAATCACAAGTGCCAAACTGCACCTAATTGTCTAGATGCTATAACACTATCATGTAAGCAGGAGGAGCAACATGCATAAAAAGGGTGTATGTAATGCATGGTGTAAGTACATTGGAGTCCTATGGCACCCAGATAAGCTTAGCTAAGCACAACTAAGCAAGGGTGTGTGTCTGAGGCTGTATTGACCTATTCCATGAAATGAAGAGCATGTTTGCATCCAGGGATGGCCATTTCTTTGTGTTTACATTAGCTAAATGGGTTTGTGCAGTGCGTACCAGGTATAAATCAAGCAAAAAAAAAAAAAAAAACCCCAGAAAGAGCAGGATTGTTTACAGTTGGGCCCTGGGTTTGCACGGTGCACCTTGGGGCTTAAAAGGGGCAGAAATGGGAAGGGAAAAAAGAAAAAAAGGAAAATATCAGAATAAAAGCAATCAAGAACAAATTACATGGCTAGCAGGTGGAATGCATCTGTTAGAGTTTGTGAATTGTGAATATAAGGTTGAAATTAATTCTGCTGCAAATATATGAAAGATAAAAAATAAAATAAAAAAATATCTCATTTCTTCTTGACAATACTCTTTTAGGGGGGAGGGAAAAACAGGTATTAGTGTATTAGAAATACTGGTAAACTGGATTAAACCTGAGAGGATAAATATTTTACAAGTTGTTAATAGCTATCATGCTGGTTATTATTGTATTGTTTAGTATTAAATTGTATTCACAACCTGTTAAACTGTAAAGCTATACAAGAGATGGTTTAAAAAACAAGATATGGCTTAAAATTGCTTTATTACAGCTATACAAGAGAGAGTAAAGATATGTAAAAAATTGAACAAGAATGGTCACTATTTTAAATATGTTTTTGGCAAGAGAATGTTGGCATGCAAAAAGCATAGCTGCCTCTGGTGGCAATTCCATTAACTAATGAAATATTTTCACAAAATGGTCTGCAAAAGAAAAAGTTGTTAGATATTTCAGTTTTGGTAGTGATACTTCTATATCATTGTATTAGCTATGTAAAACTGTATTAACTATGAAAAATTGCATTTTGGCTTATATCAAAAAAAAAGACTAAAAGTTTTGTTTCCTAATGCATTCCTATAAAAAACAGGGAATTGTTAGAGTTTGTGAATTGTGAATATAAGGTTGAAATGAATTATGCTACAAATATATGAAAAATAAAGAATAAAATAAAAAGTTTGCTTTAATGTGGGAATATAGCTTAGCAATTTAAAAATGGTATTCATATTGTATGACATAGCTCTGGCTGAAATAAGTGAAAAACAAAGAAGATCTATTAATGAACACAATAGATTTCCTGAGCAGTTGTTTCCTTTCAGATTTATGACAATGGACATGTTTTTATAGTATGTGTTTTCCTCAAGATACATGTTTGTCACAGTATTAAGAAAAGCTAGGCATAATTCCTCATAGATAAATGGACATGGCTTTTTTTAGAATCATCAGAAGAAAGCCTTGAAAAGCAATTTTGAAAAGCAAGTATTATATGCTTTTCTCAAGTTTGCAGAACTGTTTACAAATATCCATTAACAGACAGGAACAGCAGCAGAACAGCTTGTACAGATATTTCCTTTCAGATTTCTGTTAATGGCATCCTCAAATCAGCAAAAGTGCTTACAAGTAAATCAAAAAAGGACAATAGAAAAGTCTACCAAGAGGAAAAAACAAAATCTATGTGCATGACTAGAACTGTATATAACTGTATTAATTCAGATATGTTAGAGGTATTTTGGTAGAAACACACTTGTTTTGAGGTATTGTATGGAGAAAGGAAAGTCATCATCTATACTGTTTGTGAAGAAACACTTTGTAAATATATGCTACAAACTAACAGAAAAGCATGTGTTGCTTGTTTATAAAAAGCTATTTACTGGTTACTGCTCTTAAAGTCAGATGCTGCATCAGTGTATATTCTGCAAGTTTCTGTGGTTAACAGACTATGATAATTAGACTTTGATTGCAGCAGTAAACAGCCAGCAAGACTTTGTGTCTTAATTATACTTTAAGTCCAGTCCAGCAAATTCCAGCACAGCATAGAAGCAACACACACATAAAATAAAATTTTCAATGGTGACCCTGACAATGTTCCTAGCCTGTATCCAAAAACAGGAGGAGTGGGTAATGCCTTGCATAATGTCACTCCTGTAAAAGCACAGTAACTAATGTTTATGTGAAGTACTTCAGTTTTCTACAGTTTTCTACAGTTTGTAGCAATACAGTTCATCAGACATCTGAATCCGGAGTGAGACTGCAGTGCAAGAAGGTGAGCAGTGCCATACATTCTCCAAAAAAAGTACAATACAAAGTTGTAAGACTGAAACTGCCAGTTTTGCTGTACCAACTTCACAAGTGACTACAGAGACTTTTCAAACATCTACAGTAAAGGAGGCTGGCCATCTGCCTCTTTGTTGACTGGTAAGAAAATGTTTCTGTGTTACATACAGTATGAATGCCATAGAGGTAATAATAACAGAATGAAATGTATATACAGCATATTAGCAAATGAAAAACCTTATTAGGGCAAGTTAATAGTAAGGCATTATGCAAATGGATTACAATATTTGACTGGTATCTGAAACAAAATCATGTGTGGTATAAAAAATGTTTATTGTGTGTACAATGTCATAAAAATACAGTGCATGCCACTATTCAAAGGTTAGACTGTACAGACAAAATTTATAACAGTAAAGAACCAGAAAAAGTTAATATGCTGACATTATATTCGAATGTTGACAGTTATGTTCTGTCACCAGATGTAAAAGGTTTATTTCAGAATTGCAACAACAGTCAAATCAGTTACTGATAGAACCTGTAGTACATTTTGTTACAAAAGAATGTAATAAACTTCTAAAAGATGGACACAATGAGTTCAGGAAACTTAGACAAGTTATACATACATCTTTTCAAAAGTGCATAGGAGTTTTAGATTCAGAAAAACAGGTTAATGAAAAATATCAGAAAGACTATGCAGCATTACAGGAAACTCTTCAACAGCAGTTACAGGATAAAGAAAATAAATTAGCTGAACTGACAGAGACTGACTTCCTGCATACACAACTAATCTGTGCAAAAGAAATATATTTTAAAATATGTTTGTGTTTTGAAAATGGTTAAGCATACATGGTAGGATGGTAGAATCTGAACAAATCATTCTCAAATGTTTAAAACTTCCATTCAGTTAAAGCAAGACATTTATCAGTACTACAGTAAAGTAGAACATATGACTGCCATTCTTAGCATAGTTAAAAGATAAACAAAACTGTTCTGGTGGATAAAAATTAAATAAAAGCAGTTACATGAAACAGTTCTAGTGCATAAAATTAAATATTTTACTGTGGAGCTTTTCTCCCTGGGCCTCTGCTGAAAATGGACCCATGTCCAGTCGGACACTCCCGGTCAACAAATTTAAATAAATAAATAAATAAATAAAAATAAATAAATAAACATAGTTAATAAGAGTAAAGATTTAAAGTCACAAGACTGACATGCTTAAATAAAGATTTAAAGTCATGAGACTGACATGCATGCATTTTCTTTTCATCTAAAATACATCTGTCACAATGCACAAGAATAACAGGCAGACAACAGCAAATATAAATAATGTAAATATAAACATATATTAGTTAAGCTAATATTTATTTTGTTTTTTACAATTTTTTACAATTGTATAGTAACACCACACCAAACAGTTAAAGTTCTGAATTTTAAAAATAAATAAAATCACAGATGGTATTAGTCAAACAGTTTTTGTAAAATTAATGGCAAGGCAGTTAAATAAATAAAAAAAATACTGAAATCCATGTAAGCTAATTGTAAAATAATGTCTATTTATGTAGTATGAATGCATAGTTATGCAAATTGCAAATACTTATTATATTTCTGCTAATATCAGATTGCAAGTGTATTAACAGATGATTAAAGGAAAAATGCTAAAAGAGTTAACTGAAATGTGAGCTCAGACCTTCCTAGACTAGACAAATAGTTACAGGAAATGTTGGAAAGATAAGATAAACAAGAAGACTGATTGCCAGACAAGTAGCTTGAGTTTTCTAAAGCATTATTGTTATTAAAACATAATTGTTAAAATGTTTACAGGCAACACTATTTGGTAATTGTAATAAAACATCACAATTGTACATATATGTCACTGATAATCTGTTTACAAGTAAATGTTAAAAAAAAAAAACTCAGTTGCATCAAGTACAACCAGCAGATGGGCTATATAATACATACAGTTCAAATCAATTGTGCAGGAGGGTATAAATACCTACTAGTTGTAATAAACAGCAAATGTTTTATAAAAATGATCACATCAGACAAAGGTCCATAGTTTGTTAACCTAATAAAGCAGATAAACAATAGTGCAATACTACAGGAGGAGTGGTATTTTTTCAATTTTACATTGACTGTGTAAGCAATAGGTATTGCAAAAGGATCTAAAAAAAACTTACAGAAAGAAAATAATATCTCATTCCTTCTTGACAATACTCTCTTAGGGGGAGGGAAAAACAGGTATTAGTGTATTAGAAATACTGGTAAACTGGATTAAACCTGAGAGGATAAATATTTTACAAGTTTTTAATAGCTATCATGCTGGTTATTATTATATCATTTAGTATTAAATTGTATTTACAAACTGTTAGACTGTAAAGCTATACTAGAGATGGTTTAAAAACAAGAAATGGCTTAAAATTGCTTTATTACAGCTATACAAGAGAGAGTAAAGATATGTAAAAAATTTAACAAGAATTGTTACTATTTTTAATATGATTTTGGCAAGACAATGTTGGTATGTAAAAAGCATAGTTGCCTCTGGTGGCAATTCCATTAACTAATAAAATATTTTCACAGAATGGCCTGCAAAAGAAAAAGTTGTTAGATACATTCAGTTTTGGTAGTAATACTTTTATATCATTGCTTTAGCTATGTAAAATTGCATTTTGACTTGTATCAAAAAAAGGCTAAAGGTTTTGTTTCCAAATGTGTTTCCTATAAAACAGAGGGAATTGTTAGAGTTTGTGAATTGTGAATATAAGGTTGAAATTAATTCTGCTAAAAATATATGAAAGATAAAGTATAAAATAAAAAGTTTGCTTTAATGTAGGAATATAGCTTAGCAATTAAAAAATTGCATTCATATTGTATGACATAGCTCTGGCTGAAATAAGTGAAAAAACAAAGAAGATCTATTAATGAACACAATATATTTCCTGAGCAGTTTGTTTCCTTTTAGACTTCTGACAATGAACATGTTTTTGTAGTATGTGTTTTCCTCAAGATACATGTTTGTCACAGTATTAAGAAAACATTGATGTAATTCCTCATAGATAAATGGACATGGCTTTTTATAGAATCATCAGAAAAGAGCCTAGAAAAGCAATTTTGGAAAGCAAGTATTATATGCTTTTCTCATGTTTGCAGAACAATTTACAAATATCCATTAACAGACAGGAACAGCAGCAGAACAGCTTATGCAGATGTTTTCTTTCAGATTTCTGTTAATGGCATCCTCACATCAGCAAAAGTGCTAACAAGTAAATCACAAAAGGACAATAGAAAAGTCTACCAAGAGGAAAAAACAAAACCTATGTGTGTGACTAGAACTGTATATAACTGTATTAATTCAGATATGTTAGCGGTATTTTGGTAGAAACACACTTGTTTTGAGGTATTGTATGGAGAAAGGAACGTCATCATCTATACTGTTTGTGAAGAAAAACTTTGTAAATATATACTACAAACTAACAGAAGAGTATGTGTGGTTTGTTTATAAAAAGCTATTTATTGGTTACTGCTCTTAAAGTCAGATGCTGCATCAGTGTATATTCTGCATGTTTCTGTGGTTAACAGACTGTGATAATTAGACTTTGATTTCAGCAGTAAACAGCCAGCAAGTCTTTGTGTCTTAATAAGACTTTAAGTCCAGTCCAACAAATTCCAGCACAGCATAGAAGCATCGCACACATAAAATAAAATTTTCAGCATCATAGTCAGCCAATTATGCAGGCAGCATCTGCAGCACAACAGTACAAACTATTCAAACACCTTACAGTCTGATTTTTCCCACAAACTCTGCACCATTGGTGTACACATGTGGGGGGATTTTAACTGGCAAAATGTTAGGGGCTGCCATTGCTTTGATCCACCAGTATGTGGTAGAGGCTGATGGCAGAGAGGAGGATAATGCTTACAACCACCATGGACCGAGGAGGAGGAGAAGAGTGTTCAGACCCAGGGTAACTTACCAGTGGCTACATGATCTGGAGATAGTAGAGCACTATAGGGTGGACACAGCTGTGCTGGCCTCAACTCGGACCTAGAGCCAACAGAGGGGAACCCATTCCAGTGGATACCAAGGTATGTGTAGCCTTAAGAATTCTAGCTATAGGTACTTTCCAAAGACCTACTGGGGACATCATGGGGGTCTCACAGGCATCTGCATCCAAGGTACTCCACCAGTTCCTGGATACCATGCTAACACATGCCGGTGAGCACATTTACTTCCCCAACACCCATGAGGAGAGGACCAACAATATGCGTCTCTTCCACTGTGTAGCAGAATACCCAAAGGTACTGGGTGTGATAGACTGCATACACATCTACACCAAAGTACCACCCGGTGAACAGGATAGGGTCTACATAAACCGCTAGGGATTCCCCTCCATCAACTGCCAAGTCATGTGCAGGGCCCAGGGCATTATCATGAATGTGTGTGCTGGCAGCCCTTGAAGCTAACATAACTCCCACATCTGGCGTTCATCACAGCTGTTCCAGGCATTTGCCAGTGGGGGCATCCTGTATGGCCATCTGATGGGGGATGCTGACTATGCACTGGAGCCATGGATGATGACACCCATCAGAAATACACACACACCCACTCAAGAATGCCATAATGAGGCACACGCACAAACCAGGATCATTATAGAGCATGTGCTTGGGATGCTCATGTCAAGGTTCTGCTGCTTGACATATCTGGTGGAGCCTTGCAGTACTCTCCAGCCACATGTGTACACATGTTCATAGTATGTGCCATGCTACACAATATGATACTTTGGAAACAGCTGCAGCAGGAACAGTAAGGGGAAGGGCCACACAGCCCACCACCATTGGCAAGGTCCCCACAGGCACAAAGGGACTCAGAGGAGGAGGCCCCTGAGCCTGCTCCTGTAGGCAAGTGGAGGCATGCCCAGTATGCTCAGGTCTTGACAAAGAAGCAACTCATAGGATGCACACACAGTGACACTGTAAGGACCCCAGAGACTGACACCTCTCTCTAACTAACACATACAGTAAAATGGATGACATGCATATCACATTACCTGTAACTTACCATGTATAGGCAGTGTACTGTGTGCATCCAACACAGGCAGCCCTCACGCACTGTCCTCACAATTGCTGCAGGCACAAGGTAAGTCAGTCTTCTTAACAATAAATTAATGGATTAGTGAATTTTGCTAGCATATCTATGGTAATGCTGAATGCATGCAAGGGAATGGGGTGGCCTACTGGGATAGCAGCAGGCAACTGACAGCTATGTGGGACACTAGTAATGTCTGCCAAAAACTGACCTCCACAGATATGCAGTAGTACCCAAGGTGGCAAATACCACTGCAGTATATGAGTGGGGACAACTAACTGGGGGGTCATAGGTCACAGGCATGGTTGTCAGTGTGGCTTCCCATACCCACCCCTCACACCCACACAGCAAGTCAGCTGTAGAAAACCAGAGAGAAATTTCTGGTAAAGGCACACAAATGGCAGCAATGTTGAATTACCTCCCTACAGACTCACACAGTAATAGAACAGCAGGCCTCGCAGTTGCAGCAAGGCTATGAAGGGTAAGAATTCTGAAACTAAAATGTATGCCATGCCATTACAATCTGACCTGTGGTCTTTACTGATATGCCTCTAGTCCCCAAAACAGGGCACAATAGTATGATAAATGGTACCAAAATGTAAAACAGATATCGGCACAGTCTGTGCAAATGTGTACAGTTGACAGGTGTGCCCCCATATACTCACATAAATGCAATAACATGTTATGTTTACAGGCAAATAGCAGCATAGCACACATTGGTAGGGCTGTCCCAATTCACATGAAAACATGCTGTCTGTCCACAATATGTAGGGGTCAATAAGCTATGTGTATGTGTGGTTAATACTGTCAGGATCTGGCCAGCACGTTCTCCTGGCAGTCATTTTGTAGTCCCCTAGGTACAGTGCCATCTTTGACAGGGCCATGTGCAGATAACTTCAGTGACAACTGTTATGCAAGTCAGTGACACCCACTGCTCTGCCACTGATATACCTGGAAGTCACAGTGTTATGTGGAATATACTACACATATAATGGACATCTTGAAGGATGTGTAGCTGAGGTGCTAAGGCTTTTGTGAATATAAGTGCTTTTTGGTACTGTTGCCAGTAGATATTTTCAATAATCCTTTTTTCTTATGTTTGCTTTTACATATAATGGACATGCTTGCACAGTAGAATGCACTCTGTACCCATGCCCATAACTCCTAATGTCTGACAGCAAGATGTTTTGACAAGCACAGAAATAAAAGTGGAACAAAGGCACAATGATAAGCATGTGTTGTAAATATCGCCCTTACATACTGAGGAAGTTAGTAGGGTGAGGGTTTGCAGTAAATGAAATTGTCTGAAGGTTATGTAGACTGAAACAGTAATGTCTGTCATTATTTTGTAACATCACTCTTCAATTATATGTAACTAACCTGGCATAAAAATACAAGTTTACATAGACAGGATGAAACCTCTAGGCAAACACCTGGGCAACCTGCCAAAAAATGTACAGGTGAGAGGTATGGCCACACAAGGATATGCCATCTCAGGTTAGAAAGATACTACACAAGCAGGAGATCCCCAGCCAGTGTATTAACAAGTTGCTGTACTGTTTACACAGCGCATCATCACTCAACTGGCTGAAGCCACACCTCACAAATGGCCTTGTTGGGCAAGAATTTACCTAGCTGCCCTCATAATAATGGTTCATGCATCATACAACTAGTATTCCTCTGGCAAAGCACTGTGATGATCTGATGATGTCTGGCACTAGGTAATGACACAATAAATTGAATTGTCGGACTACAGATATGCCAGAAAATGTTAAACAAACCCAGTACCCTGAGGAAAGTCCTGTGTACTCCTGAGAGGTATCTCTATAGCACACAAAATGCTGGACTGGAGTACACCTATTTCTGCAATGGAGTCAACTCTAACTACAGAAGGTCAGTCACACTGGGCATTCTCCTACACTTAGAAAATCATAGGACTTGTTGGAACCCACATCCGACTATATGACTGTATTGTGTATATATGTCTGTGCATACAGACAGCTATGTACACCTTAACTGTCCCCACACACACACATCAGACAGGATTACCCTCAACTAGCTGTAAGTCGCCAATATGTGATATATCTGCATCTCTTGTGTGAGATACACAGACATATATATGGGCAACAGATAACAATATATGTCAAGCATACACACACACATAGATGTGGGATAAGTGAGAGACAGGCAGTGACAGAAAGAGAGAGACACAGGGGGACACAGACAGAGTGAGTCACACACACAGATACCCTGAATGGCATACAGTGATGTCCTGCTGTAGACAGTGGCATACCAGTTGTAAACAGTTGCATGTGCCAGCATAAAAGATGAGCCCCATTGTGTAATAGTACTGAGGTTGGGTTTATAATATCATATCACCTGCATGTGTGTGTGTGTGTGTGTGTGTGTGTGTGTGTGTGTGTGTGTGTGTGTGTGTGTGTGTTTGTATGTGTGTGTGTGTCACAGTTGTTTGTGCGAGACTGAGGGAGTGTGTGTTTGTTTGTAGCTGAAACAATTTTAGGCCATTCCCACCCACAACACTTCCCACTGCCCCATTTTATCAGTCCTGCTGATGGAATTCCCCTTATCAGCACGTTTGTTCAGCTGTCAGCCCAGTAAGCTCTGTAGCGCATGCGATAACTGTGTAACACTATAGTACAAATCACTAGATAGGCAGGGGTTCTACTCTCAGATGTGGCTAATGTGTGTATGGTTGTATACGTGTGTATGTTTGTAAGAAGGAATATTTTGTTAAGTTTCCCACCCAGTGCCCCACTTTATCAGTCTTGCTGATGTCATTCCCCTTATTTGCACCTTTGACCAGTTGTCAGCCCAGTAAGCTCTGTAGCTCATGTGATAACTGTATAACACTATAGTACACCTCACTCGATAGGCATGTGGTCTACTCTCAAATCCGGCAAATGTGTGTGTGTGGGCATATGTGTGTTTGTTTGTAAGAAGTATTTTGTTAAGTTTACCACCCAGTGCCCCACTTTGTCAGTCCTGCTGATGTGATTCCCCTTATCAGCACCTTTGGCCAGTTGTTAGCCCAGTAAGCTCTGTAGCATGTGCAATAACTACCTATCACTATAGTACAAGCCACTAGATAGGCAGGGGTTCTAATCTCAATACTGGCGAGTAAGTGTGTGTGTGTGTGTGTGTGTGTGTGTGTGTGTGTGTGTGTGTGAATCATATTGTGTGTGGGTTATACCATTTTGAGTTGTGTACCACCCTGTACACTTCATATCACCCTACTTTACAATGCCTGCTGATGTCATTCACCTTTGAAGTACCTTGGGAGAAGGTGAATTCCTATTAGCTCTGTGGTGCATCTGGTAACTGCGTAACACTACAGTAGAAATAACTAGATAGGTAGGGGTTCTAATCTCAATACTGGCAACTGTGCATGTGTGTTTGGGTGAGAATCGTATCCTGTGTTGGTTATACCATTTTGATGTGTGTGCCATCCACTTATGTTTACCACCTCCTGATGGCATTACTTTATATAGGGTGTTTATGGCATCTGCCTTACATGCAGCATGCTAAACCATTGTGCATGCCATTCCAATCATCTGTACAGATATTTATGGAATATCTGGGTGTTTGCAACGTATATGTGGTCTGTATCCCCTAACAATGGCCATGTATGTGAAATTGTTGCCGAATAGGTCACAGCTAGTATACTGACACACATGCCAGCATCAGATATCACACCTGACTGAAACATCATGCTGATACGTCTGTTACCCTATCACTTGTCCAGGCATGTAGGAGCAATAGATGATTCCATTTGCTATTTCTGTTGGGTTATCTCACCATTCATGAAGGCATTCACAACATTATGTGTTGTAAGAGGTAGTGGGCTATGTCCCATGCATATAATCTATGTGGGGCATGTCATGTGTATGTAGCACAATAGTACATTAAAGTGGATATGTAGATTTATGAATCTGTCCATTGCTAACTGTGTTTGTGTTACTTTATGCACATCCCCTGTGACAGAATTTACTGTGTGTATGCAAAGGATATACCATTTTGTCTCCCTGCTCCACCCCATGAGCTCAGGCAGTCCTACTTTGTACAAAGAGAGCATTTGGGAAGGACAATCTCTGTAGCCTCGTAATCCTGCTCTGTTCCTTCCCTCAGGAAAAAAAAAAAAAAAAAATATATATATATATATATATATATATATATATATATATATATATATATATCTTATTCATCTGCTCTTACTGTAACTGTCTTAGTTGCTCTTCTGCGTGCTATCTTTTCAGTCACTCTTACTCTGCACTTATTACTGCTTGTTAGTAGCCTTCTAAATTTCTGCCTAATGCACTTGTTTTTTAGTCATTTGTTAATTTAATTGCATTTATTTGAACTGTATTTGCCATAGTGTTGCTACACGCTCGGGTGTGCCGGCCTGCACTACAATTTGAATTGTATTTACTGCTGTTTTAACTGCTTTTCTGCAACAAAAAAAAAATCTAAACTTGTTTCCTGCCCTTCCTGTAGCTAATCAAGTCCAGATACAGAGTTGCTGTATCCAGGACTGTTGGCAAGCTTCTGAGCCCCCCAAGCCTTTCTGTGTTGGAGGGAAGCCTTCTAGCTTATCAGTGGGAGTGGTAAGCACTAGGTAGCCTATCTACCATGGGAAGAGTGGACTTTGGCCCTGAAATTGTAGTTCATTGGCCATTTGGGCAGTTTTTCCATCTCTTTCTACTTTCTGGTTAAAAGACCATTTTGCGTTTGGTCCCCACCTTTCCTATAACTAGTGTAATCCAGGTACAGATTTGCTGTATCCAGGACTGTTGGTAAGCTTCTGAGCCCCCCAAGCTCTTCTGTGTTGGAGAGAAGCCTTCTAGCTTATCAGTGGGAGTGGTAAGAACTAGGAAACCTATCTACCACAGGAGGAGTGGTTTCTTGCCCAGAAATTATAGTTTATTGGCCATTTGGGAAGCTTTTTCATGTCTTTCAACCTTCTGATTTAAAAGCCTGTGTTTGGGCTTGTTTCCTGCCTTTCCTGTTACTAGTCTAGTCCAGGTACAGATTTGCTGTATCCAGGACTCATTGTAAGCTTCTCAGCCCCCCAAACCTTTTGGTGTTGGAGGGAAACCTTCTAGCTTATCAGTGGGAGTGGTAAGCATCAGGTAGCCTATCTACCACAAGAGGAGTGGTCCCTGGCCCAGAAATTGTAGCTATTGGCTGTTTGAGCAGTTTTTTTTCCATCTCTTTCAACTTTCTGGTTAGAAAGCCACACTTGTGCCTGTTTCCCGCCTTTTCTATAACTAGGCTAGTCCGATTACAGAGTTGCTGTACCCAGGATTGTTAGTAAGCTTCTGGTTAAAAGACCATTTTGCGTTTGGTCCCCACCTTTCCTATAACTAGTGTAATCCAGGTACAGATTTGCTGTATCCAGGACTGTTGGTAAGCTTCTGAGCCCCCCAAGCTCTTCTGTGTTGGAGGAAAGCCTTCTAGCTTATCAGTGGGAGTGGTAAGCACTAGGTAGCCTATCCTCCATGGGAAGAGTAAGTTTTGGCCCAGAAATTGTAGTTTATTTGGCCGTTTGGGCAGTTTTCCATCTCTTTCAACTTGCTGGCTTAAAAGCCTACATTTGTACTTGTTCCCCGTCTTTCCTGTAACTCGTCTAGTCCAGGTACAGATTTGCTGTATTCCAGGACTCTTTGTAAACTTCTCAGCCTGCCAAGCCTTTCTGTGTTGGAAGGAAGCCTTCTAGCTTATCAGTGGGAGTGGTAAGCATTAGTTAGCCTATCTACCACAAGAGGAGTGATTCCTGGCCCAGTAATTGTAGCTATTGGCCGTTTGGGCAGTTTTTTTTTCATCTCTTTCTCAATGTTCAGGTTTAAAAGCCGCACTTGCGCTTGTTTCCCACCTTTCCTGTAACTAGCCTAGTCCAGATACAGAGTTGCTGTATCCAGGACTGTTGGTAAGCTTTTGAGCCCCGCAAGCCTTTCTGTGTTAGAGGAACACCTTCTAGCTTATCAGTGGGTGTGGTAAGCACCAGGTAGCCTGTCTACCATGAGAGGAGAGGCTCTCGGCCCAGAAATTGTAGTTTATTGACCATTTGGACAGTTTGTCCATCTATTTCAACTATTTGGATTAAAAGACCACATCTGCGCTTGTTTCCGATCTTTCCTATAACTAACCTACTGGGTAGCACTAGAAAGCCTTAAACTGATACAAGCCTTCTAGCTTAGGAGAGAGACTTTGGAGTGATTAAGTATCAGTTTTCTGTACTTTCTTGCTGTACTTAACTGTTTTCCGCCTAAACGCAGATTTTCCAGCATTTATTGTGATTTAAAAGCTTGTTTTTTTCACATATTGTACTTTTTTGACTGCCTGCACTTTTAAAAAGTTGTTTTTTGTTTAAATAATTTATTTAACTGTTGTAGGCTACAGACTAAAGTGCGATAGCATTTTCTGATCGTTTGTAGTTGTTTAAAGCTGTTTCAAGTGTATTTTTTCCCAGCATTTATTGTGATTTAAAAGCTTGTTTTTGTCACATATTGTACTTTTTTGACTGCCTGCACTTTTAAAAAGTTGTTTTTTCTTTAAATAATTTGTTTAACTGTTGTAGGCTACACACTAAAGTGCGATAGCCTTTTCTGATCATTTGTAGTTGTTTAAAGCTGTTTCAAGTGTATTTTTTACTATTTTTGCCTTATATTTTCAAAAAAACAAAACCGATTTATTGTTTCCTGCCATTCTAAGCTAGTATAGTCCAGTGTTCAGGCTAGTGCTGAATTCAGGGCTGTGATACTAGTTTCTGAGTTGCCCATACCTTACTTGGATAGAAGGAAGTTTCTCTGTTCACCTGTGAGAGGGGGGAGCTTTGAGCAACCTACCTGTCCCTGGAGGAGTGGTTCCAGCCCAGAATTTAATAGTTTATTGGCCATTTTGGGCTAATTTCTATCTCTTTATTTCCCTACTATAAAAACCACATTTGCATGGTTTTGCACACCAGGCAGTGCCGGTTAGCTACAGTTAAATTATTCCCGGCTCCACTAAGTCTCCTCTTCAGTTTTTCTCTGGAAACTAGTCTAACTCTCAACCTAAGCACTCAAAAAGCATCTTACAGCCCAGCACTTGTTCAGACCTAATAGCAGGCACTAATATACCCTGACACTGATTGCCCAGCAGGGCAAGGCTCTTTATTTACCCCTCACCAACCAAGCGACTAAGCAGCTCACCCTATTATTCAGGCATGACCAAAGGGAAACTTCAGGTGCACTCTCCAGTCCAGCTGGTGAATCTTGGTATCCTGAGGCAATGTTACAACTGCCTCATGTACACAGGCAGCCCACTCCTCCTAACACAAAACACTAACATATGCAAGAGATGCAATTATACAGCCAAACTGGAAGCTAAGCTATTTCCACCAAAGACTGGAATAGATAGTCAAGAGGAGAAGGCTAACACTTGCACCACAACTCCAGTCACACAATGACCTGCTAAAACAGCACTGGCAAAAAATACACATAAATACACAAAATCATACTTGGAGGCTCTAAATAAAAACCTGCAAAAGCATCAAAGAGCTCCAAAGCAGACACCCAAACAACCTGCACTTCCCATCACAAACCAGACAACACATAAAAAACAAAAATCAGTGTGCCTCACAATCACAGCCCTTAAGGCAAAATAACATACCTAACACACTAGTAATAGGTGACTCTATAGTCAGGCACACTGACGTCCCACTCACTAGGCTGGACAAGCAGAAGGTTACTGTTAGCTGCCTGTCGGGAGCCAGAATCTGCCACATAACAAAAGCACTCAGGTCACTCCAGAACAAGTACAAATATGACTCTGTCATTGTTCATGTTGATGTGGATGACCTGAGACATACCTCCCTGGACTACATGAAAAGAGACATGGAAGAGCTCTCTGATCATGTAGCCCAGGCTGGTATGAGCCTGACCCTGAGTAGCATCCTGCCCTCACCAAGAATGATACCTCAGTATAAAGAAAAAGTGATCAATTTCAACAATTGGCTAAGCTTCTGGTGTCATTCAAAGGGGATCCAGTGTCTGTCAGCCTGGGATGACATGCTCGACAAGCCACATTGCTTCACAAGAGATGGCTTGCACCTGTCACCCCTAGGCTTTTGAATACTGGCCAAGGCTCTTGCTGCCCCCATAGTGCCTTTTTTAGGCAAGGCTCAAAAGTCAAACCCAACTCCGTAAACAGCATGGCATCTGTGCAGTAACTGAAACCTGGTTCAAGGCTCCAGAGAGTACCCCAGCACTACCAGGCTACAACTCATACCACACATTTCGGCCACAGAGCACGGACCAAAACACAAAAGGAGGGGGTGTATCCATACTCATCAAGGATACCTACACCTCCAGGTTAGTGGTGCAGCATGATACCTCTGAGATCACCCATGTGCAACTAACATCGGGCAAATCTGCAATGCAAATTATGGCCTGTAACAGATCACCCTCCATGACCCAGGACCACCACTCCACCTTTCTGGAGACACTGGAAAACATGAAGGCCCTACCAAACACCCTGATATTGGGTGATGTCAATGACCATACCATTCACTGGGAAAACTACTTGAGTACAAATTCCCAGGCCCAGCGCTTCCTAGAATTCATCAACTCAAATGCCCTGGATCAGCTGGTAAACTCCCCTACCAGAGGTGATAACATATTGGACCTGGTCATCACCCAACATGGGCAGCTGGTGTTCCACACCAGAGGTCTACCCGTAACTGGTTAGATCAGACCATAAACTAATCACTCTGGATGTCCACACCCCACCACCACCCCCAACTAAGGAAACCACATTAAAAAAAACTTTTCTAAAGCAAATTTCACCTTGCTTAAGACAGAGGTGGTAAGTTTCACAGTCCCCACACTAAAGTATAATGCTGTTCAAGATGCAGAAACCTTTATAAATGCACTCTATGAGCATTTACAAGGATGCATGGATCATGCCATCCCTAGCAAAACCAAGACTCACTCCTCTAAGAGTAGGAAACCAGTTTGGTGGACCCCTGCAATAAACAGGCTATACAATAGAAGGAGGAAACTAGTTCAGAAAAAAAGCAAATCCCAAGAAGAAAAGACATCCCTGATCAGTATCAGTAACAAGCTGAGGTCCCTCATGAAATCATCCAAGGCTAACTTCAAAATAAAAATAGCCAAGGATTCAAAAGATAACCACAAAGCCTTCTTTAGCTATGTTAAGAAGATATGCACTGAACTAGTGCAAAATAGCACAAAATATACTGAACCTACTGATATTGCTAACATCCTGGCAGATGGATTCAGTGCAAACTTCACCCCCTCTCACCTCCAAAAGGGCCCACAACAATACCAGAAAAGTGTAGTGTCCCAAAAATCACAGACGCACAGGTGAAAACAGTCCTTTCAAAAGCCAAAACAAAGGGTCAATGGGACCAGATGGTGTCACAGGCTGCATCTTGCGCGAACTACAGAACAAACTAACCCCCACCTAAACACGCTGTTCAATCTCAGCCTCTCCACAGTCTACATGCCCATTGAATGGCGCACAGCAATGGTTATTCGTCTCCACAAAGGAGGGGCCACAACTGACCCTGGTAACTATAGCCCCATAAGCCTGACTAGCCTGGTCTGCAAGGCTATGAAGCGCATCATCATGGAACTCATTAACAAAGACATTGGGAACCTCCAAACACTTGACCTGACCCATTTCAGCTTTGTTAAGGGAAGATCATGCCGACTAAACCTGGTTGACTTCTTCGAGACAATCACCAAGGCATAGATGAGGGAAAGGTGGTTTACACAGCCTACCTTGACCTCGCCAAGGCTTTCAAGTCCATTCCCCACTCTGGTATTACAGAAAAACTCACCAGCCTGAACATAAACCCCTACATCATGAGATGGGTTGCAAACTGGCTGACAAACAAAACTCACATGGTAAGAATCGAGGGCTCCAGGTCCGACTCTAAACCAGTCACAAGTGGTGTCCCACAAGGCTCGGTCCTGGGACCCTTACTGTTTGGCATATACTTCTCAGAAGTACAGGCAAACACAGGAGGACTATGGCTAACCAAGTTCACTGATGACTGCAAACTGGGAGCCATAATTGACTCTCCGGCTGACATGGACATCCTCCAAAAGGGCCTTACTGAGACAGACACCTGGTGTCAAAGTCATGGCCTCAAGCTAAATGCCAAAAAATGCATAGTAATTCCATTTGGGAAAATCAAAACACCCACAAATTACCATATAAGTGGCATCCCCCTTAATACAGAAGAGGTAATAAGAGATCTGAGGACTCAGGTAGATAGTAATCTCTACTTTGACAATCATATTGCCAAAGTAGTTAGGAAATCCTTCTATGTAGCCCATCTAATTACTAAAGGGTTTGCATCTAGAAATAAAGAGGTTATAGTGCCCCTCTACTCATCACTCATTAGACCCATTATAAAGTGCAATGCCCCATTTGGGATGTATCTCACAAGACACTTCCAACAGCTGGAAAGACCACAAAAGTACCTCACCAAGAGGATTATTGGTCTCAAACATATGTCCTATGCAGCCCAACTGAAAAAACTCTGGCTGTGCTCAGTGACATATCACTTACTCAGAGGTGATCTCTGCCTGACTTACAAAGTCATATCCAACTCAGAATTGATGGACATGCTCCACCTAAAGAAATCCAAGTCACTGTGAGCCACGCGCTCTAGTGAGCTAAACCTCACAACAACAATAAATAGAACATGCTTAAGGGATAGATTCCTGTCATAGAGACTCCCCATGCTTTGGAAAAAAATTCCAAATTACATCAGGCAGAGCCCCTTACTAACAATCTTCAAGAGAAACCTTGACGAGTGGTTGGGTAACAGAAAATACACGCCTGGGATCACTTCATTGGCTCTGCCTGACAGAGGATCAGTTAATTAATCAATGGGGTGGTGAAAGCCGACACACTCTGGCTAGGCTTATAAATACCCTCGGGCAGATAGCTTAGTACCTACCTATGAACCTATGAATACATACCATAAACCTGTCATACACAGTACCACCCATGCCCTCACCAACTGCATCATGGTAGGGTGTATGGGAAAGAAATGGCAGGGGAAAAAGATGCTGAAGTGAATCTGCTGCAGTCAATATAATGGCTAAGCTTCTGAGGGACCTACTGACAGTACTCCAGTAACATGTTCCATATGTAGGAGCCTGTGGTACTACACAACAATGAGGTGACATGTCTGAAGGCTACCTGTCTGTGACAAGGAGTATGTATGTCAGCTCACACTGTCTGACAACAGTGTCCATCACATACTGTTGCATGCATACACATCTGGTAAACCTACATATAAAGCTGTACCTTGGCTATGAAACGGTTAGTGTATTTCCACTCTACCATACTCCACTTTGGTAATGTCTGCAGGGCCACAGCCCGCAGCCACACGGACACCTGGAACACAAACACAATACAACATATCAGACTACATTCAGTCAGCGGTACTAACAGCAATAATGCATCATGGCTAATAAGGTACATACACCTTTATGTGTACCCATAACAAATGCAAGCAGATAGCACCTTAAACAGTATTACATAGCTACACTGCACTATATTCACCCTGTTCATCAGACCCATATTTCCTGTCCCTGCATCGATGGTATGGATAACAGGGATGTGGCACAGGTATCATATGCAGAGGGTGTGGTGTGGGTTTGCCAGAGGCCTATGCTGGGCCATACGGTTAACATCCATGTGTGTTTGTGTGTTAGGAGGGGTATCCTATAGAGCTGTGCAGAGGTGCTGTGTGTATCTGGAAGTCACCTGCCTGTGATACAGATGTGTGTGTGTGTGTGTGTGTATGTATGCACACGGTCACACCATGTGGCTGCCCTACACAGGGGTATGTTGGACAGCTGTGGACTGTAAATGGCAGGATGTCCAGTTTACCATCTCTGGCCACAGACACGTGAACTGGTCCTGCCAAGGGTCTAACTGGCACCACCAGGCCCAAGGCCAGATGCAGTACTGCTTCCTGATGGTGACTGCTGTCTGCTGGATCCGTGTTCCTGACGGGACTAGTAAGGTCCATGTGCCCATGGTCTGCTCCATTGGGATGTGGACAGCAACCTGCCTTTGGTACTGCTGGTGTCACTGCCACTACGAGAGTGTGAAGGTGCATGGCCCTGTAGGCTGTCAGCTGATGTTGGTGCTGACCTACATCCATGTGGCAGATGCCCCTCTTTCACCACATGCTCTAGCACAGACACGCCACTGTCGAAGTTTGCCAAAGTCTCACCCCACCATCTATTCATGACCTTAGTATTTTGGTGTGTGGCCTCAACAAGGTCACATATACCGCAATGTAAATCAGGAAGAGTTGCATCCACCACCTGGAGCATTTGTCTGGTGTTGCATTCACTTGATGCCTGTGCATCCATGACAGCCCAAAACATGCATCTGGTGACACCTGCTGTGGCACTTGTTACAGCAGCTTGATGAGCAGCAGTCCTCCTGTGAGCACCCCTGTCCAACCACCAGTGTGGGACCTTGCCTGCACTCTGGCTATGGCCAGTGTCTACACTCATACCTGCCATAGTCACCACACTAGCCTCTTCCATGCCACCACCTGCCAACTGTCCAACATCTGTGGTTGCTGGGGATGAGGCAAGTGTGGGAATTATGACTGTGTATGGGGACATTGTGGATGACTGTGGGATGCCAACTGATGGCAGAGATTCAGCCCCTGACAACACCACTTGTGACTGAATATGACCATCATCATTACCAGAGTCTGCAGAGACACTGACATCAGATTCTGAGCAGGAGGGACTATGACCACCATGACCACCTGTGGGGGAAAGACAACATATGTAAATTAATAACTGCACTATACCGTTTGCTGCTACACACACACACACACACACACACACACACACACACACACACACACACACACACACACACACACACACACGCACTCAGACACACCCACACACACACACACACACACACACACACACACACATACACACACACACACATGCACACACATGCACATGCATGCACACGCACACACACACACACACACACACACACACACGCGCACACACACACGTACACACACACACACACAGATGTGAGGTGGCAGACAGACATTAAACAAACATCACAATAGCCAACTGTTGACGTACACAACACAGACCACAACATACACAAACTGGACAGGCCCTCAACATCATGAAGTGCAGCCCTTTCCACTTAATGTTACTACTTATATACACCTCTGTGATATGAAGTAGTGTTAGTAGATGATGGACCTTCAAGTAGCACACACTGCACCCATGTACACATAATTGCTGTTTACCTGTATAGCACAGTGGCAACTCCTACAGAACATACCTCTCAACTGTGCAGAGTGTCACTGAATGTCTACATGTGTGGTTCGTATTTCTGGTCTGTTTGTCATAAAACCTGTGTTTGTCTGACACATTATGGGGATGATATGAGTACTGGTGTCACTATTTAATGACATATTTTGAGTCTCACACTTCAAAACCTGCAGTACATGTATGTTACAACAGAACTGGATACACTAGCAACCTTCTAAGCTTGCAGTGGATATTATAAGTGTAGACACCCCTGTTAACATGCCAGGTTTGTCTGATATGTAACATGAGACCACAGAAATCATGTGATAACATTTCCCACCTTTAATGTAACCTATAACCTGTGCAATCCAATTGAAGAACAAACACATCGGTTAGGGGTAATGTAGAAGTTGAAATGCATACAATAGGCTGGTTGCATGACTGTGCACTCCCTTAAACTAATACTTTGTTAAAGCACCTTTTGATTTCATAACAGCAGTCAGTCCTCTTGGGAAGGTGTGTATCAGCATGGCACATCTCGACTTAGCAATATTTGTATACTCCCTCTTGCAGAAGCCCTCCAACTCTGTCAGATTGCAAGGGCATCACTTCTGCACAGGCCTGTTCAGGGCACCCCACAGATTCTCTATTGGATTCTCTACTGGATGTATGTGTGGACTGTGGCTGGGCCATTCCAAAACATTGATTGTCTTCTGGTGAAGACATTCTTTTATGGAGTTTGATGTATGGTATGGGTCATTGTTGTGTGGAAACATGTAAGTCCTCTCCATCCACAGCTTTCTAGCAGACACATAAAGATTTTGGGTCAGAATGGACTGGTATTTTGAACTGTTCCTAATCCCCTCCACCTTGGTGAAAGGCCCACTTCCAGCTTATGAACAACAACCCCAAAGTAGCACACTGCCATCACAATGCTTGACCATGGAAATGGTGTTCATTTGGTGATGCACAGTGTTGTTCTTGTGCCAAACAAACCTTTTGGTATTTTGGCCAAATAGTGCAACCTTGGTCTCATTACACCATAACACATTTCCCCACATGCTATTGGGGGACCTGATGTATTTTTCTTGAGAAATTCACCAGACCTGGATGTTGTTCTGATGTGAAAAGGCTTCCATCTTCCAAACCTACCCCATAGGCCAGAGATGTGTAGAATACAGGAGATTGTTGTCACATGTAGTACACAACTGGTACTTGCCAGTGATTCCTTCAACTCCTGTAGTGTTGCTGTAGGTCTCCTGGCAGCCACCCTTACTAGTTTGGGTCTTGTCTTTTCCACACATTTGGAGGGATGTCCAGTTCTTTGAAATGTCAGTATTGCACCATATTTCCACCGCCATTTGATGACTGTCTTCACTCTGTTCCATGGTATATGCAATGATGTGGAAATGTGTGTGTACCCTTCTCTGGGCTGATACCTTTCACAAATGAGATTCTTTTGCTGCTTTGTAAGCAGTATGCAAACTATGGCTGTTGCTGTAGCAGGCAACTGAGTAAATTTAGGATAATCCTGGTAGGCCAGCTGACTGTTATTTGCTGTTAATAAGAGTCTCTGTAATTGATGGCAGGTGTGTACCCAAGAGGAAGTAATGCTGTAATAGTATTGAAAGCTGCTTCAGCACTGTATTAGCTTTAGCCTGTGCACACATATGCATCTAGCTTCTTGCAAGCTTATGTGCCATAATTGTTCCCCTAACAGATTTGTTTATTTTACAATTGAATTGCACAGGTTATAGGTCCCATGTAAGGTTGGAATGGTTTGGAAATGTTTTATTGTGCTCTCATTTTTGTATATCACGAATATCTGGCATTCTAACAGGTGTATGCATACCATTTATATGCACTGTATAACTCTAATTTATAAAATATGTCCCTAGTTTGGGGCCTTCATCCCCCCATTTTGTCAGTCTTTGTCCAGATTTCTTGCAATGACAGGTTGTGAAGTATGCTACAGATATGTGACATCTCCTGCAAATAGGCCCTTGTGCTAACCACTGTGATGCAATGCAGTTAACCCCACCACAAGTGAACATGCAGATATTGCAAAATGGCTGAGAGTAAAAGTTGTGTGCATGGTCACATGCATGACCTTAACATGCCTGGGTTACTGGTGAGCCACAATAGGAAAATCCCATACACACCGGCTTCAGGCTGCTGTCCCATGTGCAGACCAGAGGGACCTATGTAGCTGTGGAGGAGAGGTATTGTCTCCAGACTCACATTTGGCATTAGTACAAGATGAATGCTACATTTCTGCACATGTACAGTACAAGCTATGATACTGCACAATTTGCTGTCCCTCACCATTGATATGCACTTGTGTGCATTACTAAACCCCACCCACAAATGCAGTTTGGACTGACATATGCATCTAGATACTCTATATAATACAGTATGACTGCAACATGATTAAATTGATGTCCACTGTGGCCTTACCTGGATGCTCCTCACATGTTGCCTGGGTGGTACTCACCTCCACAACTGGTGTTTCATGTGTGGGGGCTGCCCCAAGGTTGGCAAGGAGCTCCACTGTTGCTGTAAGTGGGGCCTGTGTGGCTAGACATCCACCTGTAACAGTACAGTCCCTGGCCACGGCAACAACCCTTTCCTGGGCATGACATATCAGGTCAGTTGCCCGATACCTGACCTTATCATATGTGTGGCCATGGTGGCCCAAGGTTTTCACTCTGTGGACAAGGTTGTCCCACTGGGTAGTCCACTCCTGCAAATTTTGTCAGCTCTAGATGAAGAGCACCGCATGGTGCTGTATTATTGCATCAGTGATAGCTGCATTCTCCTCTGTAGTGAATGCTGGCTGATGCTCCATGCCACCTGGAAGACAGAAACAGGGAAACACATCACAGGACCTCAGACACTGCCCAGAGTTATTTGCAGAGACAGCACATCAATATTGTCTATCATTAGCCACCACTTATAACCGCATCATACTACTGTCATCTGTCAGCACACTATGAACCTGCATTGCACTCCTGGTCTGGATGTGTCATGTTCCCCCCAGTGAGGGCCAGTATATTGCATAAACTACCATTCATTTGTGTAGAGAGTTGACAGTGACCATCTTCCTTACAGATGGGATGTCAGTGGTGCTCAGGCTTTGCTTAAATACAGTGTGTAATGGAGCTGGAAGCATATGCCTGAGTTCATGTAGGATGCAGACAGGAATGTTATTGGGTCCCATGGAGACTTGCTTTTGTTGACATTGATTAGGCAGTATGCACTTGCTCCCTAATGATGAGGGGAGGGGTGTGGGTGCTGTGCATATCCACCTATACTGATGGTGAGCCAGGAGGGTGATGTTTACCCTAAACCTGTCTGCAGCAGGTTGGCTATAGCTATAGTGTGTGTGTATGTGGTGTGATTGATCACCATTACAGGGTGGGTTGGGTTTTTGCCTCTGAGATTGCATATGTATGTGAAGACAGACTTGTGATTGCCCTTGGTGGATGTGTCCAATTTGTAGTCAAGGATAGCCTTACAGTAATCCACATGTGACCTTATATGCTCATTCAGATAAAGGTTGACTTGTGCCAAGCTAGTGTCTGCTCCTACTTTGCCCTGTACAACCAATATACTGTTGAATTATGTGGTTTGTGTATTGCTGATGTCCAGCAAAGGGGGTTACTCTACTTTGGTGGAGACAGGTTTTACAGGTAAGGTATTGCTGAGTCCATACAGCTGTGTCGGTGGTCATATAGCTGTTTGTAGTAGGTATGGATACAAAGTCATACCACAGTTGACACCTCTCCAATTTCAACCTAATAATCATGGTTATTCTAGTACCCATGTCAAAGAAACTGAGATTACACATGTGTACAACATATACAGCTTATTTACCTAACATTTTGCATCCCATGTCTGTTGTTATGAGGCAGACAGGTGCACCTGCTCATACATACATGTGCACAGGTAATACCTGATATACATTTCTGTTCTATGTCAGTACGGCACACTGTATTTACACTCTTGCTGCACAGTCATTCTTGTCAACCCGTTAGAGCAGGACATCTGGAGATGACACACATACAGGGAGGGGCAATGGGCCAAAATTAGTGCCACTTTCTTAACATTGCTGTAACACACTTAAGCCATTTGATAGCGCAGTAGCCTTTGCATTCACAGACATACCCTGGAGAATGCCTGACACTTGTATGGCAGAAAGAGAGGAGAAAGGCTAGAAGTGTGGTAGTGAGGGTAGGATCTTTTACTGTTGACAGTATGACTGGTATGGAGACAGAGCTAGCAGATATGATGGCCAGAAGGAAGGTTGATATATTGTGTGTGCAAGAGACCAGATGGAAGGGGGATAGGGCTAGATGTATCAGAGTTGGATCCAAGTAGTTCTATTATGGTGTGGATGGGAGGAGAAATGGTGTAGAGGTATCCTGAAGGAACAGTATGCCAAGAGTGTTTTTGGAGGTGAAAAGAGTGTCAGATAGAGTGATGTTTATGAAGCTGGAAATTGATGGTGTAATGATGACTTTTGTTAGTGCATATGCTCCGCTTGTTGCGTGTGCGATGGATGAGACAGAAACATTTTGCAGTGAGTTGTATGAAGTGGTGATGACTGTATCCAAGGGTGAGAGAGTGGTGATTGGAGCAGATTTCAATGGGCATGTCGGTGAAGGGAACAGAGGGGATGCGGACATGATGGGTAGGTATGGTGTTAAGCAATAGAATGCAGAAGGTGAGATGGTGGTTGAGTTTGCAAAAAAGATGAACATGGCTGTGGTGAATACATATTTTAACAAGACAGAAGAGCATAGGGTGACATACAAGAGTGGAGGAAGATGCACACAGGTGGATTATGTCCTATGTAGGAGGGCCTGTTTGAAGGAGATTGGAGACTGTAAAGTGGTGACAGGGGAAAGCGTAGTTAAGCAGCATAGAATGTTGGTCTCGGGGATGATGTTGGTGATCAAGAAGAGGAGGAGGAGTGTGAGGGCAGCACCCAGGATCAAATGGTGGAAAATGAAAAAGGGTGATTGTGAGGTTGAGTTCAGGGAAAAAAAGACAGGCAGTGGGTGGCAGTGCAGAGTTAATGAATATCTGGGTAACTACAGCAGAGCTAATAAGGGAGATGACTAGAAAGGTGCTTGGTGTGACATACTGGACAGAGGAAGGAGGACAAGAAATGAGGAAGTACAGAGGAGTATACAGAGAAAGAGGTCGGCAAAAAAGAAGTGGGATTGTCAGAGAGATGAAGAAAGTAGACAGGAGTATAAGGATATGAGGTGCATGGCAAAGAGAGAGGTGGCAAAGGATACGAGTAAGGCATATGAAGGGTTGTATGAAAGGTTGGACACTAAGGATGGAGAATAGGACTTGTACCAATTGGCTAGACAGAGGGACTGAGCTAGGAAGGATGTGCAGCAGATAACGGTGATAAAGGATAATGAGGGAAATGTATTCACAAGAGTGGAGAGTGTGTTGAGCAGATGTAAAGAGTACTTTGAGGGGCTGTTGAATGAAGATAATGCGAGAGAGTGAAGGCTGGATGATGTGGATATGGTGAATCAGGAAGTGCAATGGATTAGCAAGGAGGAAGTAAGAATACCTATGAAGAGGATTAAGAATGGAAAGGCTGTTGGTCCAAATGACATACCTCTGGAAGCATGGAGGTGTTAAGGAGAAATGGCAGTGGTCCTTTTAACCAATATTGTGTAATGTAATCTTGGAAAGTGAGAGGATGCATGAGGAGTGGAGAAGAAGAGTTTGCATACCAATTATAAGAATAAGAGTGATGTGCAGAGCTGTGGTAACTGCAGAGGAATAACATTGATTAGTCACAGCATGAAGTTATGGGAAAGAGTAGTGGAAGCTAGGTTAAGAAGGGAGGTGAGGATTAGTGATTAGCAGTATGTTTTCATACCAGGAAAGAGCAGTACAGAGACGATGTTTGCTCTGAGAGTATTGATGGAGAAGTATGGAGAAGGTCAGAAGGAATCACGTCGTGTCTTTGTGGACTTAGAGAAAGCATATTACAGAGTGCCTATAGAGGAGTTGTGGTATTGTATGAGGAAGTCAAGAATGGCAGAGGAATCTCTAAGAGTGCTACAGGATATGTACAAGGGTAGTGTGACAGTAGTGAGTTCTGCAGTGGAAGTGACAGGTGCATTTAAGGTGGAGGTGGGATTACATCAGGGATCAGCTCTGAGCCTTTTCTTATTTGCACTGGTGACGGACAGGTTGACAAACAAGATCAGACAGGAGTCCCCGTTGACTGTGATGTTTGCAGATGATATTGTGATCTGTAGTGAAAGTAGGGAACAGGTTGAGGAGACCCAGGAGAGGTGGAAATATGCTCGAGAGAGGGGAGGAATGATGGTCAGCAGGACTAAGACAGAATATATGTGTGTGAATGGGAGGGGGGATAGAGGAATGGTGAGGATGCAGGGAGTAGAGTTTGCAAAGGTGGATAGGTGTAAATACTTAGGAACAACAGTTCAGAGAAATGACAGGTGTGAGGGAGAGGTGAAAAAGAGAATAAAGGCAGGATGGGAAGGGTGGAGAAGAGTGTCAGTAGTGATTTGTGACAGACAAGTACCATTAAGAGTGAGAGGGAAGGTCTACAAGATGTTAGTGAGACCAGCTATGTTGTATGGGTTGGAGACAATGGCACTGACTAAAAGGTAGGAGTCAGAGCTGGATGTGGCAGAGTTAAATATGTTAGGATTTGCACTGGGTGTGGGATTAGGAACATGTATGTTAGAGAGTTAGCCCAGGTTGGACGGTTTGGTGACAAAGCCAGACAGTAGTGGGATTATGTTGGTTTGGACATGTGCTGAGGGGGGATGCTGAGTATATTGGGAAAATGATGGTAAGGGTGAAGCTGCCAGGTAAGAGTAAAAGAGGAAGGCCTAAGATATGGTGCATGGATGTGGTGATTGAGGACATGCAGGTGGTTGGTGTAACAGATCAAGAAGCAGAGGACAGGAAGAAATGGAGACAGATGATCTGCTGTGGCGACCCCTAATGGGAACAGCCAAAAGAAAGAGAAGAAGATGTTATAGACTCAGTCTTCACAATTTACCAATGATTTGCCAGACATAACACAACTCTATGAGTAAATTACTACAAATAAGAGGCACACATATGGTCAGTGTGCATAACATTAAACAGTTGAATGGTATGAGCTCAGTATATTACACGTAGTTCAACACACACATCTGCAACAGTATTTCACTATGAAAATACCCTGTAGAGATCTCTCACATTTCTGAGACAAACATATATATCATAGTTATATTCACAATTAACATATGGATATCTATGGCATTCCAGTAGCTGGCCTAGCAGTGTCACAGTTAGTATTGTTCAACATACTCTCCAGTAGTAGTCATATGTGAGCTATCCTTTCCTGGGGTGACTCAGGGGCCTGAGCTGTGATCTATGTCACTGCAGACAGACCCAGATGTTATGGCCATAGGTTCTAATCAACAATATATCAGTACAGCAAGTCTTGTTGAGACATATTTGTTGAACTTCCTATTTCCAATTATTACATACCCCCTACTGTATTCCATTACATGTTTACTTGTTTGACATACCTTTTTTTTCCAAGTATGGTTGGTTTAATTCTAATATGTGTTGTTTGGTTTCTTTGTCTGTCTGTCTGTCTGTCTGTCTCTCTCTCTCTCTCTGTCTCCCAGATGTAGGATATATCATTATTTAGTGTCTTCATTCCTGATACCAGCCCAGGGATGTATCAGAATGCCAGACATGTTATGTGTAAGAGGCCTTATATATGAGGGCAAAGCCTGGACATTATGTGCGACTCTGAACAGTTGAGAGGTTTGTGTATTTCTGGTGATTGTTGACAGACTGTCAGGACTGTGTAGCAGTATATTGTGTCAATGTTATTTCACCTGTGTAGGGAGGGGGGTAGATGTATGTGTTATGGCTCCTTTTCTATCTGACTGTGCATGATGCTCCAGTATTTGGTGGTCTATTGGCTACATATGTTTGTAGGTGTAGGCTGAGACATGTCCCATACCATGGTCAGGTGTCATACTACACTGTGAATTGGGCCAAAATATGTAGGGGTAGTGTGTGAGTGGCAAACATGTTGAGATGTTTTTGTTCACACAGTCCTTATACTGTACTATTCATTTGGCTTACCAGTATGTCACTCTGACTGTGGTGAAATTGGTTGTGGGTATACACTTTCACACTGGTGTCTGTTTTTCAGTGCTGTTACATCCCTGTAGTGCCTGATATATTTGCAAATACATGTGTAATTCCCCATAGTGGATTTGGGTTAGTGTTGTGTCAGTCTGACTGTAGTTTGGACAGAGCTTAGTGACATGCTTAGCTGCTGAGTGTAGTTTCCCTAATGTGATGTTAGGTCCAGATATTTGTAGATGTACTGTTGCCTGGCCCCCATAAGTGTTGTGTATTTCTGACACATCAGTGGGATGATGTGAGGATTTAAGTCACTAACTAGTGAGAAGCAACTGAGTGTTGGATTTGTGATATTTCAGGCAATATATGTTAGGACAGACAGGTGGGTGTTACTGCAGCAACTGTATCAGCTTATCTACTACAGTATTTCAGATATGTCCCTATTTTCATCTCTTTCTGCCCCCAATTTGACAGTCTTGGTCCAGATTTGTTGCACTAAGGGGTTCTGATCCTACATCTCAACTGGCCAGATTGTTTCAGAATGTCCAGGTTTATTGCACATATTTCTGGTCTGTTCCACAGATCCATTATTTCTATTTCCCTGGTAAATCACGTCATGATTTGAGCATTTCTGTCAGTAAATGATGACATACATTTCAGTTTCAGAATTCACATCCTTCAGAACATGTATGCTGAAACTAACCCTGTCACTCTGGCAACATTCTACATTTATAAGTGTAATATTTAAAATATGCCCCTAGCTTTGGTCCATTGTACCCCCATTACTCAAACCGCTGAATCACTTACAAATGCCTTCTACCAGCACCTACAGGACTGCATGGATCAGGCTATCCCAAACAAAACTAAGACTCTCTGTACCAAAGGCAAGCGTCCAGTCTGGTGGACTCCAGCCATAAACAAGCTCTGCAACAAAAGGAGGAAGCTACTACAAGATAGAGCAAAATCCTTGAAAGGTAAGACACCTTTGATCATCATAAGCAAAAAACTAAGAGCTCTCATAAAATCATCCAAGGCAAATTTTGAGAGAAAAATCGCCAAGGACTCAAAAGACAATCATAAGGCCTTCTTTAGCTATATTAGAAACCTAGGAGGAAACTCCCAGATATGCTCAGAATTAGTTCAAAATGATGTGAAAATTACTGAACCTTTACACATTGCCAACATACTGGCTGACAGGTTCAGTGCAAACTTCTCCCCTCCCCAAAAAAAGAGATATCTATACCAGAGGATTGTAGCCCCCCAAACATCTCCAACGCCCAGGTGAGAACTGCTCTCACTAAGGCAAAAAACACAGCATCCATGGGACCGGATGGTGTCCCCGGCTGTGTGCTTCACAAACTCAACGAGGAATTAAACCCACAATTAGGACAGCTGTTTAATCTTAGCCTCACCTCAGGATACATACCCAAGGAGTGGCGCACGGTGACTGTGGTCCCACTTCATATCCACCGACCCTGGAAATTACCATCCCATTAGCTTGACAAGCCTTATCTGCAAAGTCATGGAGAGGATCATAATGGAACTCATAAATAAAGACATAGGGAACTTGCAGACTTTGGATCCAACCCAGTTTGGTTTTGTGAAAGGCAGATCCTGCCTCTTAAACTTGGTTGACTTTTTCGAGACACTCACCAAGGCCATTGATGAGGGAAAGGCAGTCCATACAGCCTACCTCGACCTGGCAAAGGCCTTCGACACAATACCCCACTCAGGTATCATCGAAAAACTCATCAGCTTGAATGTAAACCCATACATCACAAGATGGGTTGCAAACTGGCTAAGTGACAGAACCCACAGGGTCAGAGTTGCTGGAGCCATGTCAGACTCAAAGCCTGTCACTAGTGGTGTCCCACAGGGCTCAGTCCTGGGTCCACTCTTGTTCGGCATCTATTTTTCTGAAGTACAAGAAAACACAGGAGGGTTATGGCTGACAAAGTTTGCAGATGACTGCAAACTGGGCGCCATAGTCGAAAACACATCTGACACAGATATCCTTCAGAAGGGCCTCACAGAAATGGATAACTGGTGCCAGAGCCATGGCCTAAAGTTAAACGCCAAGAAATGCATAGTCATACCTTTCGGGAAAAACAAGGTTACACCTAGCTACCATATAGGTGGCAATCCACTGAGCACAGAAGAAGTCATCAGGGATCTGGGGACCCAGGTTGACAGTAGCCTTTCGTTAGACACTCATGTTGCTAAAGTAGTTAGGAAAACCTTCTATATTGCCCACCTGATCATGAAGGGATTCACATCTAGATCAAGGGAGGTCATCGTCCCCCTGTACTCATCACTCATTAGACCTATGATTGAGTACAATGCCCCATTCGGAATGTATCTGACCCGACACCTGCTGCAGCTTGAAAGGCCCCAAAAGTTCCTCACCAAAAGGATAAAGGGTCTCAAAAATATGTCTTATGCTGCCCGATTGAAAGAACTCCAGCTCTATTCAGTCTCATACCGCTTGCTCAGAGGTGACCTGTGCCTGACATATAAGGCCATGTCAAACCCAGATTTGATGAATATGCTTCACCTCAAAAAATCTAGATCCCTCAGAACCACAAAGCGGGAAACTTAAACCTTGACACGGTTATAAATAGAATGTGCTGGAGGGACAGATTCATCACCCAGAGACTCCCTATGCTGTGGAACAAAATCCCAGTACATGTGAGGCAGAGCACCTGGATGGCCTTGTTCAAGAGGAATCTTGACCAATGGATGGGAGATCACAGATATACCCCAGGGATTACTTCAGTGTCACTGCTTGACAGAGGCACAGCAAAATAATAGGCATAGTTTTTATTCAAACTAAAGGGGTGGCGAAAGCCACATAACTATAGGCTAGGCTTATAAATGCCCTTGGGCAGATAGCCTAGTATAAACCTATGAACCTATGAACCTATTTGGACAGCCTTTGGCCAGATGTTTTATGGTTCTGAGGTATGACTCCACTACATGTTATGAACGTATATATTTTCTTTATATATATATATATATATATATATATATATATATATATATATATATATATATATATATATTTATATGGATCCATATCAGAACACCGACATGCCACAAACCCGACACTCAAAACAATGACACCAAAACACCAAAAATGCACAAAACCGACAACTCACAAAACCGAACACCATAACACCGACACCCAAAACACCGACACACAAAATGTAAACTACACATAACAAACAACTATACATGCACTAACCCTAACCCAAACCCTAACCCTAAGGTCCGTCACTATCACACACTTACCCTACCCGCACCCTAACCCTAACTCACTTAACCCGCCACTACACCTAAAGTCCTTCACTACCGCACACTCACCTTTCCCGCACCCTAACCCTAAATCCCACACTATCTCACACTTACCTGTCTGCTCCCTAATGCTAAATCCCTCACTATCGCACACTTACCTGTCCGCTCCCTAACGCTAAATCCCTCACTAGCACACACTTACCTGTCCGCTCCCTAATGCTAAATCCCTCACTATCGCACACTTACCGACTCACACTCACACGTTGCCCATGTCGGTGTTTCGGCTGTCGGGATTTCACATTGTCGATCTTCTGTCTCGTCGGTCTTCTCGTGTCGGTCTTCTTAGCGTTGGTGTTTCGGCGTGTCGATGAAGTCAAGGGGACCCATATATATATATATATATATATATATATATATATATATTTTTTTTTTTTATATATATGTATATCTCTATTTATATTATGTATATATTTTTTCATATATATATATATATATATATATATATATATATATATGTATCTCCATGCATATATATTTATGTATATATACAAAACATGACTGCTTCTACAGAATCTTTTACCTACTGTTGAATGACTCTACTGCATATGTTTGAAAAAGCATCAGTAGTTCTTACAACTCAAATGATGTAGTGGTGCATTGCTCTGTCAACGGTGTGCAGGGCCCTGGGTTCAAGGCTTTGCAGTGCTGATTTTTGTTGTTGCTAGGTAGAACAGTGGCTGATGGAAACAGTGTGATTAATGCAGTTTTAAGCAGTTGTAAGCAGGTTTGCCTGGGATTGCACAATGCTAAGCGATGCCAGCATATGGTTAAATGTACAGATGCTTAATCTGTGTTGGCTTCACTTAGCATCACGCAAACTCACTTACTCCCGCTTACTCCTGCTTACACCCATGCTGATTTCTTTAAATGAAAAGAAATAGGGGTGGAAGGAATGTAGTGAAAAAGGGGCACACAGAGGGACAAATATGAGGAAAGATAGCTAGGGATGTGTAGGAAGGGTATAGGGAAGGTCCATAACTGTACATTTCTTATACAGCAACAGCTGTGCATTTGTACATAATTTGGAGGTGAATTTGAACACTCAAACCCCAGAGAGAGAAGGCGAGGACAACAGAAATGTGTTGTAAAGACAATTGGACCAGGTTACATGTGTTCAATGGACATGTTTGGGAAATGGGCAGCTATGTATGAGGCAATATTTGTTTTTAGGAGAAATGCCCTTGTCTTTTTTTTTTAAGATGAAAATGGGATGTTGGGGAAGGATTGTAGGTACATCTAGAGAGTTAGGTTGGGTATGGAGATAGATAAGACAGACAAGACAGCAGACAGGGATGGTATATGGTAGATGATGGGGTAAACTCATTTGATGGGGAGGGTGGTTGAGAATCTGATGCCCATGGGCCATCATATGGTTACAGTGAGACTGAGATCCCCCCCATGGGCAGTCACCACTGCACCTTCATGGCCCCAAAGGTGGCTGTGTTGATGGATGGACAGCAGGGGAAGCCTGCCCCTTAAGCTGCATCAGCTGGCCCTCAATCTGGTGCAGCTGCTCTCCAAACTCAAATCAAAGGGTGCAGAGCACCAAACCCTGGACCTGACAGTGGATGATGGCCTCCTGTCTGTGCCCTCTTACATTGGAGAGATGGACCCCATCACCTGTGGAGGTTCCACCAGAAGGTGGTGCAGGACCAATAGACAAGGGAGATCCAAGTTGGGATCCAGACATGCTGGGGCCCGCTGCCGTGGCCAGATGAGGTGGGACAGGTAGATCCACTAGGATCTGCCTTCCCAAGCATGCTATGGTGTTGATGTTTTACTAAATATGTGTGTTAGTCATGAACAACACATTTCAAGATTAGTTATAACAGCATGCATGAATGTTCCAGTTAACCTCATAAAACTGATTTGAAACAGTTGCATAGCAAGCAGAACATATGCATAAATGGAACAACAGTAAGAATCGTAACAGCATGCCAGTAACATTGGTGGCAGCAGGTCACCAACAATGGTATTTGAACAATATAGGTTAACATGCAAGCAATCAAACATATCAACAATAATATAACACAAGTCCCAACATTGGATGGGTTGGAGCACAATGTACCAGTAGTATATGAATAATAATTATTGATGCAGATAGGGGGGGGCAAGACAGAAAATCACTTAACAACTGTTTATGCTTCTATTTTCCACAACAGTACTGCTCAATACTCTATGGGTCTTCCCTCACTTTACATATACCTATGGCCATAGCTGCTGTAGTACAAACATACCTATTAATCTGTCAGCCTGGAATGGTATGAGGCAAACTGTGGCAACTTTGTTTTACATGACTAGAGGGGACGCGTACATGTCAGGGTTACATATCTGGCACAGGAGGGGTACCCTGTACTGCTGTTATGTGAGTGTGCTACAGGCATACATCAGCTGGTTTCCTATCTGTGTTCAGGATTATTTGTAGCTGTGACCACTAGCTGTGACAGCGTGACACTTAAGAGACATGTATTGGAAAAATACCTCTCAACATCTTAGAGCATGAGATCTGGACAAAGCCATACATAAGAGAGGGATAAAGACCCCTAAATATGGGCAATTTTTAGATATTGCTCTTACAAACTTAAATAACAGGTTTTGCATTGCATGGCTTTTCTGATGGATATGACATCTGACACTTGTATGTCTATCATTATTTTCTAACTTCAGTCTATAATGGTTTGCCACTGATTTGCCATGACACCACTACTTTATGTAAAACGGACCACAAATCTGAGACAAACATCTGGACATTCAGAGAATATCTGTACAGTTGAGAGGTATGATTCAGGAAGAGTGCATATTGTATGTACCTATCCTGCTGTCATTTTCAGGCATGTGGTGGGACAATTGAACAGATGTACACAGTTTATTAGTATACCCTTCACACAGCTACTGGCAACATTTACTTACCTGTAAAACCTGTGAGGAAAATATCTGTTAACACTACCTGACTGTTTTTACATTTATTCTTGATTCCTTGTATGTAGATATGCACGCATCTTAGTACCACTCTCTATGTTCGAACCATGTCTGGGTGTGCAAATGTAACAACTAAGCTATTTCTCATCACACTGAGCTACTGGGGAGCTGCTCCTTCCTGATTCAATGGTTTCTGTCTAATAATCTCTTGGTTAGACAGTCTGAACTTGTAATTCTGTGATGCATGCATGGCAGATAGTTATTGTACTGTGCATTACTCGTTTGGATTACTACAACCTGGAAAGCAAAGGTTAACACAAGGCAATGCTGCATAGTACACACATTGATACCTGACGTATTATTATTCAGGGTTCAAAGCTCAGTGCAGTGTATATTTTACATTTCATTTATATCTCATTTTACAGCTACACTATCTATGGTTTCTCCTAACAGCTTGTTCACAGATGCACCACAGCTAATGTATGCTGTTGCAGCCATATTTGCTGTGAAGAACCTGTATACATTCTATGTATGTCTACAACAACATACCAGAATAAACACAACAGTTTTTTTAAAGGCCTTTATTGTACTTCAATATTTGTCCGTCATACTTTTTTATTTATTCATTACACACAGTAACAGCATACCTACTAGCAGTAAGCAATGTATTCCTTCTTAGCTATTTTAGCAAAATACTGCAAAATACATTTGTACTCACCAGCCTGTCCATGCAGTCTCAGTAGTCTATCACCATGGGCTTCCATGTTACTAGCCCTCTCTGCTGCATCTGTAGGTTCATAGGTTTATAGCTTCATATGTTGGTACTAGGCTATCAGCCCTAGGGCCTATACAAGTCTAGCCATAACAATTCCATGGCTATTTCTTCCCACACTATTTACTTCCCTGGACCTCTGTCTAGCAGGGCGACTGACATGATCCCCAGGATGAATTTCCTTTCTCTCATCCAATCATCAAGCTCTGCTTGACATGTATGGACAGTCTATTCCAGAGTCTGGGGAGTCCCTGGGTCAAGAACCTATCCCTCCAGCATGTTTTGTTTATTGTGATGCCAAGGTTTAGATCCCTGGAACATGTGGCTCTGAGACATTGGGATTTCTTTAAGTGTAGCATGTCCAGCATCTCTAGGTTTGACATGGCCTTGCATGTTAAGCAGAGATCACCTCTGAGTAGATGATATGTGACAGAGTATAGCTGGAGTTTTTTAAGGCGGTCAGCACAGGGCAACTGCTTTAGGCCTGTGATTCTTTTAGTGAGGTATTTCTGCGGCCTTTCCAGTTGTTGCAGATGTCTTGATAGGTACATACCAAATGGGGCGTTGTATTCTATAATGGGTCTAATGAGGGATGAGTACAGTGGGACAATGACCTCCTTTTTTCCTGGATGAAAAGGCCTTAGTGATGAGGTGTGCCACAAAGAAGGATTTCCTGACTGATAAAAAGTCCGGAAGCACTATAGCAAAAAAACGGCAATAAAAATTGTTGTAAAATTCGTCCTCAAGTTATTGGAATACACGAACAGTTGGTAAGCGCTTTCGGCTGTATAAACTCAGCCTTCATCAGACAAAGTAAACCACACTGACATTTTGTTATATATTATTTGCTTAATTAACCAATTAATAAATAATTCAATTAATTAGATCTTATTGCATCTATAAAATCTCAATTTGCATAAAATATGCATGCTGATAAAATACACATAATATAATATAATATGAACCACAATTAAACAACATTACAATAAATATCATTATAAAACCATAACTAATGAATTCTCCTATCTATTAAGTTATGCCATATGGCCATTAATTAGATACTGCGTGGGTAATATTTGAGACGTCAAGGCTTTTTATAAACACCTTACTCTATGTGAATATTGATACATTACATAATATATTTATTTACCTATTTAAAGCCCTCAACTTTAATATACTAGAAATGGATATAGAATCATTTATTCCTGGAGTATGTGTGGCACTAAGAAAAACTTGCCACCAATACTCTTTAGATTCTAGAATTATTTTCTAGGGGCCTTTTCTGGGAGATGGAACCACCTATTCAAGTACTACAAATTTAAATTTATGAGTGGGATACTGGTCAAGATGTCTATAAAGTGCATTGTTTTCGGATTGTCTATTAATATCATATACATGTTCATATATACGCTGTCTTAATTTCTGCTCAGTTTTGCCTATATAATAGGCTGAGCATTCCATACACAAAGCTGCATAAACAACTCCAAAAGTATTCAATTATATTTCCCTTTTATTAATATATTATTACCATACCAAAAGGCCCCTAGAAAATAATTCTAGACTCTAAAGAGTATTGGTGGCAAGTTTTTCTTAATTTTATTGCTATTGTGGAGGTGTCATATGGCACTTTTACAATGCAGGGGGGGGGTGTCACCAAACCTGTCACACACCCCCTGCATTGCTTTCCTGATACCGTATGTATTTCAGCATCCGCAGACACTGAAATGATCATTTATTTCATTGCAATGTCGGCAGACACTGAAATACTGGCATCATTTTAGAGTAATTATTTAATATTATGCCAGATCCCATTAGAAAGTGCCATATGGCACTTTCTGAGTGCAGGTGGCATATTCAATGTATGTGCACTACTTGAACATGCCCCCTGCACTTGTTCACAGTTCGTGTCCATGTTGGTTGAACAGCAGCGCACCTTCATGGATATGCAAAGCGTGCTGCTGTGCTATACAGACACGAACCACTCAGTGCAGGAATAGTGCTCTTCCTGCATAGAGATTATTGAATCCCAGGGAGTGGCTTGTAAATTTTTCATTTAAGTAAGTCTTTAATGAATCCCACAGGACAATGTCAGTTACTTCACCATTCTTTTTTGTTTCTCAGAAATTTTTAATCTCTTTGACATACCAGTCCTTGAATCCTTCTAGTTCAATAATGCCCATTGATAATCTTCTGTGATGTATTAGAGTGCCCGTTTTTAAAATAATATTAAAGATTATAGCATATGGCCCGGTAATAGACATGGAACTATTGAAATTTCTCTGATATGTTGTAACAGATTGTTTAAGACAAAAATTTTATCCATATTTGTTTGTGTTCCATATCTATATGAATAATGGGTACATTGAAATTTGTTTGTTTTCCTTAGCACACATATATCCTTTAAACTCATTAGATTTACAAAATTCATTACGTGTTTGGCTGAAGATGTGATTCTCAGCTTTCTATCTGCAGTGAAATCTCTGTCTGATAAAATACAATTAAAATTACCAGCCATCATGACTTCACCTTTCATGTAATAGGCTATAGTGTCTATGTAAAGTTTTGCATCTTAAGTTCCAACCTCTAGAATCTGATTCACCAATGTATACAGTTTTCTTCTCCACTCAATTATAACAGTGCTTAACATACTATTTGTAACAACATAGGTATTTTTTACATTAGGCATTACTGGTGAGTTCTTCCATACCATGAAGGTGGCTCTTCATTTAGCTTGAAATCCAGAACCTGCTAAAACCAAATGATTCTTTAATAAAGGTTTATTTACGTCTTTATTAAGTAAATGTATTTCCTGTAGAAATACTATTTGAGCTTTATATAACTGCAGGTATTTCGGCAAACTCACCCTCTTTACTGTATTATTCAATCTATCAGTATTAATACATATGCATTTAAAAATCAGACATTTATATAAGTGAGAAAAAAACCCCAACTATAATGAAATTGCATTAATGTACAACACATATTTATATTTTATATATAACAATATAAAATCTTCAGCTATGGACAAAACTTTTGAAACAAGTAAAATAATTACCTAATGATAAAACATTCTACCATTGAATAATGCATTCTTAGTTTGTTGAAAAAAATGGACAAACTACCTCTCAAACTCTCTGTTAGACTTATAAAGCTTAACTCATGCTTCTGATTCAAATTAATGTGTCTCACTTTTTAGTATGCATCATCTTAAAAATGCCTGTCAATGAGTTATTATAAATAAAAGTTAATCAGGTGTTCAGAATCTTTATTATAAGTTGACCAAACTGAACATCTCTACAGTCATCTTTCCCTGTACCTGATACTATCTCTCTGGTCTACTATAGGGAGTAAGTCAATTGTTATTTTCATATTTATTAATTTATAGGTCAGGTAATTTTATATTTTTCTATTTTATTCGCTGTGTGTAAGGTTGTTCATAGAATCATAAGTTCATAAATGAATACCAAGGTAGTCATCCTTGTAGACCACTCCACATCCAGTTAACTAACCGTTGTGAGAATCAAACGCGACATCTTGTGCTTATGAAGTGAACACTTTAACCACTATGCCAACCTCCTACCCTTGCAGACAAATTTATATTCATTACCTATATACATATTTACTTATTCTGATCTCTTTCTATTTTGTTTGCATACTATGCCTTGTACTATTACTATATTCCTAGGTTTAAAATTTTAGCTATAATCCTTGTGTAGAGTGCCATATAATAGAACATTTATATTTACCCTTATATATTTGATACTCTTTAATTCATTCCTTCCAGTGGAGCTCTTTTGAGTTTGTACTCAAATTCTCTGTAGGCGTAATTCAAGATTTAAAAAAATTAAGTTAGTGCCTTGCAGTTCAAAATGATGCTCATATCTCTAGGACTGTAAGTGTTTCTAGAAAACTGTAAATGGCAACCTGGTCAGTACAAAGTAACCTTTACAATGGTTGAATTAATTCAATTCTACTAGTAGCCATTTGAAGTAGGGAATGAAAAAATTTAATTATTTACATTGTAAAAAGTAATATGCAGCACTTGTACATAAGTATTCAAGCACTTGTTTAAATTAATGAGAATTCATATCCATTAAATATTTTGCCTTAAATTAATAACAATTCATAAACATGAAATACCCCAATTTTTATTTGTCCTTCAGTTTTTACTGTTTTTATCTTTTATTAACCAACCATCTCTTGTTGTATTTCTCTTCAAATAAGTTGATAGATTCCAATCCATTTTTTCTGTTTTTTTTTCTAGGGTTTTATTTTTCTGTATAAAGCCCATTGCATCTTCCAAGGTGTTAAAAATCTTTTCTTCTGCAAGGCAAATCTTTATTTTTGCTGGAAACAAGATTTATGTTTTAATATCGCTTTTCTTTAAGCTTTTAACAAGTAACCCACATGGCTTTCTCTTGGATATCACTAATGTAGAATAGCAATTGTCAAATCTTATAGTATTTCCTTTAATTTTAATGGGATAATTAGTCTATGCAGCTTTTAAGACTAAATTATTATCCTGACTTGAGAAAAATCTAATGTTCACTGACCTTAGTGAAGGTGTTTTTTTAAGATGAGTATGAAAATGATCTGTGTGCCCTTTTGATGTGAAAGGAAAAAGCTTCAGGCAAGTTCACATTTTTTGGCAGCTAGGTATTAAAGAATTTAATCATACTGTCTCTCTCTTCATTTTCAGAAATCCCAGAAATCCTGATGTTATTCCTTCTAGATCTGTTCTCTACGTCTTCTATGTTATCCCAGAATAAGTTGTTTGGTTTCAGAAGAAATTTCGTGTTATTCTCATTTTCAAGTGATCTTCCATCAAATTCCTAATTCACACAATCCCATGTGGCATCAGCCAAAAGGACAAGAGCAACAGGTATAAAATAAAAACGGTTTATTATTGATAAAACATTGAAAGCTTTCATTCCTAACCCTAGAAACATCATCAGAACAAATAATCTAAGGCACAATTTCACACATCATATAAATTGGTAAAAATACCCACCAGTTAAACTCCCTTGCTAAAACCATCTAATGAAAAATCAAATCACAAAAAGTCCATGAATACTGAAAAACCCCAGGACTTTAAAAAGCAACAGATAGTGTAAAATACATGTCAAACTTCCAGTTACTTTTAACCTCAATATTGCAGTAATGGAACATGAATCAGTGAGACATGTAGCATTCAACAATAGTTGCTAATTCAGCTCCTTTTTGTCCAAATGTTCATTAACAATATTAACAATATAACCCCTTAGATTATTTATTACCTGTTCAATGATGGTAAATTTAAAAGAACGCATGGGAAATTCTGCAATATATCTATTAAAGGCAATAGTGTTCTTACTTTTCCTAATGTATGACAGGTATTCATAAATAGTCTCTTTTAATTTCCGAGAGGTTTTGTCCACATAAAAGGCTGGTCATGTATTACAGCATGCAATATAGACAACTTGTTTTGACTCACAAGAGAAATACCCATAGATATTATATGTGCCACTTCTTACTATGACTTGGTCTTCTACCAAAATATTTGAGCACTGAGGACACTAACCACATTTGGCCGTACATTTTTTTTCCTATTAGTGATAGTAACATATCATTTTAACAGTTTTTTAAAAGATGTTGCTTTTTATACACAATATAGGGTCTCCCCTATTTTTTAATTAATTCTTGATAAAATGAAAAAATTGCCCAATTCTTTTTAAGACAATTGAAGATGCCCTGGCTGTCTAAGCAGGGGAGGCTCGTGGCATCGGGCTGCCGGACTGCAGCCCCCTCAAAATAAAAAATAGAAAAAAAAATATTTTTTGAAATTGTTGGAGCGCAGTAGTCCCGACTACTGTCGGTCTATGCGCATGCTCAAGGCAGTCCCCATAGGGGGAAACAAGGAGACGTCTGTGCACTTTTAAAGTGCACAGACTCTCTAGGATTATGGGTCGCGTCCGGACTGCAAGAGCAGCAGTCAGGACAGTCTCGTCGTCAGGAAGGAGCTTTGGGATCTCGTCGGGCTTTGCTTGGGATCTCGTGGGTCTTTGGAGTATTGCGCGGGAAGGATGTACGTTAGCTGGATATATTCAGGTAAGTGTATGGTGCTTTTTACTTTTATTTTACAATGTTTATACTGGATTGTGTGTGTATGGTGCTTTGATGTTTATACTGGATTGTGTGTGTATGGTGCTTTGATGTTTATACTGGATTGTGTGTGTATGGTGCTTTGATGTTTATACTGGATTGTGTGTGTATGGTGCTTTGATGATTATACTGGATTGTGTGTGTATGGTGCTTATACTGGATTGTGTGTGTATGGTGCTTTGATGTTTATACTGGATTGTGTGTGTATGGTGCTTTGATGATTATACTGGATTGTGTGTGTATGGTGCTTTGATGTTTATACTGGATTGTGTGTGTATGGTGCTTTGATGTTTATACTGGATTGTGTGTGTATGGTGCTTTGATGTTTATACTGGATTGTGTGTGTATGGTGTTTTGATATTTATACTGGATTGTGTGTGTATGGTGCTTTGATGTTTATACTGGATTGTGTGTGTTGCTTATACTGGATTGTGTGTGTGTGTGGTGCTTTGATGTTTATACTGGATTGTGTGTGTATGGTGCTTTGATGTTTATATTGGATTGTGTGTGTATGGTGCTTATACTGGATTGTGTGTGTATGGTGCTTTGATGTTTATACTGGATTGTGTGTGGTGCTTATACTGGATTGTGTGTGTGTGTGTGTGGTGCTTTGATGTTTATACTGGATTGTGTGTGTGTGTGTGGTGCTTTGATGTTTATACTGGATTTTGTGTGTGGTGCTTTGATGTTTATATTGGATTTTGTGTGTGGTGCTTTGATGTTTATACTGGATTTTGTGTGTGTGTGGTGCTTTGATGTTTATATTGGATTTTGTGTGTGGTGCTTTGATGTTTATACTGGATTGTGTGTGTGTGTGTGTGTGTGTGAAAATGCCCCAGGTGCTCATGGTGGTGTGGTAGGGAATACCTCAGGCTTGAACCCTGTACCCTGTATGCAGGTGTTAAAGACTTGAGTTCCCTACCCACCACCATTTGTAAACAAATTGCAGATTTTTGCCTCATATTCGATCTGATCTGTTCCTCATAATATCTGTGGTTTGTAAATGTTGCAATACTTGATATTTGATGGTGTAGTAGTCGCATTGTTGTCTCACAGCTGCAGGTTCTTGGGTTTGATTCTTGGCTGGGGTTCCTTCTTTGTGGGGTCTGTATCTTCTCCCTGTGTTTGTGTAGGTTTGCTTTTGTGTCCTCCCATGTTACAAAGACATGTCTGCATTATTTCTTCCTGGGCCTCTGCTGAAAATTGTGTATTTGTTCCAAGTCAGATTGTCCTGATTAAAAAATGTTAAATAAAATTGACAGGCATTTGAATTTCAGACTTAAGGGTTTCTGAATGTTTAATTCCTTGCATATTTGATGGTGCAGTGGTAGTATTGTTGCCTCACAGCTATAGGTTTTCTGGTTTGATTCTTGGTTGGGGTGGCTTCTGTGTGGAGTCTGCATCTCCTCCATGTGTTTGTGTGGATTTGCTCTGGTGCCCTGCCATTTTACAAAGACGTGTCTGCAGTTTTAATCCCTGCTGAAAATTGGTTTTGTTCTGTCCGCAGTAAAATTGACAGGCATTTGAATTTCAGACTTCAGGTTTCTGAATGTTTAATTCCTTGCATAATTGATGGTGCAGTGGTAGTATTGTTGCCTCACAGCTATAGGTTTTCTGGTTTGATTCTTGGTTGGGGTGGCTTCTGTGTGGAGTCTGCATCTCCTCCCTGTGTTTGTGTGGATTTGCTCTGGTGCCCTGCCATTTTACAAAGACATGTCTGCAGTATTAATCCCTGCGTCTCTGCTGAAAATTGTTTTGTTCTGTCCGCAGTAAAATTGACCGGCATTTGAATTTCAAACTTCATGTTCTTCAGAATACATAGTAGCACAACCTTTTTTTTAGCAATTTTCTAAGTTTATAAGATGAATATTTTAAATCTGTCCCTATTTTTGGGACTGTATTCCCCCATTATTGGCTTCATCCAGGTTTTTGTGCTAAGGTTGACAGCTATGGCAAGAACTGAATTCACTGAATATGTTTGAGGGCTGTATTCCCTCATTACTATGTTTGTCCAGGTGTTTTGTACTAAGAGGTTGACAGCTATGGTGAGAACTGAATTCACTAAATGATAGCCATTTAAGTTTCAGTCTTCCTCTCTTTTACAAAGCAGCTGATGTGGCGTAGTGGTATGTTACTCTGACTGTTTTTTGCTCAGGGACCTTGGCAGTAAAATATATGGTGGCAACACAACATTTTATTCTAGCAACTTTCCAAGATTATACAAGCAATGTTTAATGTGTCCCTGTTTTTGGGCTTTTGACCCCCAATACATTTTGGCTTCTTCCAGTTTTCTTGAGCTGCAGTTGAGATGCAGTTGAGTATTGAGTAGATTTTACAAGGAGCTGAGAGCTGCAGGGGAATAGAAGTTTAGTGCTTTGCCTAGTTAATACTATAGTACAACAGGTTGTGTACTTGCTTTTGATGCAGAAGGCTGTGGGTTCTACTCCCACAAGGGGTGGATGCTGCCGTACTGAGAATGTTCTCCTTGGTGAAGATACTAACTATGAGTTCGTTATCAGTTTGTCATCCATTTCCTCTTGCAATATTATTACTAGCTTATCATTTTTGTAATGTAATATAGGCAATTTATTCCTGAGGGGCAACAGACACTTTATTTTTCGATGAAACCATGAAATATAAAGGTGATTGCTAGCAGCAACCGCTTCATTAGTTACAGATTTCTTTAATGTGGAATTATTTAGATGACTTACCTCAGAGATTGTGCATATTTACTGATAATGGACTGTAGAATTGTGCATATTTACTGATAAAGGTGGACTGTAGAATTGTGCATATTTACTGATAATGGTGGACTGTAGAATTGTGCATATTTACTAATAATGGTGGACTGTGGAATTGTGCATATTTACTAATAATGGTGGACTGTAGAATTGTGTATATTTACTAATAATGGTGGACTGTGGAAGTCTGAGTAGACTTTTTATGATAAATGTTCTCAACTGGGCAGTTTTGCCATTATGGGTGCATATGGTTTGTTTCATTGCTTACTGGAAAAATGTTCAAAACAAATTTAAAACACCCTCTAACAAGTGTACTGTATTGTACAAGGAATATAATTTTAGTACAATGAGGAAGGTGTATCAAAGAGCACATGTATGTTTCATATGCAAGGGGCCTATGATTCGAAAACAGCCCAAAATTAATCTTTATCTGCCACTGGCAAAATGTATTTTCTTTGAATGTGGGTTTCAATGCTGTTTCAATGAATGTGAGTTTCAAAGGCAGAGAAGTTTTAATGCTAAGTTTTCATTGTGAGACTGCATTGCTTTGTTTAACAGATGACTTAGTGTTTGTGCTGTAAAATACAAAATAAAACTTTCAAATGAAGTCCAACTCATCATAGAAGTAAAGCAGTATGCACATTAGTGTTTATGGTAAATGGAGTGAAATAGCCAAGTATAATGGTTCATTGGAATGGCTGCAGAGGCGCCATTCAACCATTATTTTGTCAGGGGGGGAAGGGCAGCAAACTCAGACAGGCCCAGCTGAACTATACCTCCCAACTGTCCAGATTTTCAAAGAATGAATAGATTTTTGCTTCTTATTTTTGGTTTGTTGTTCATAAAATTTGTAGTTTTAATTCCTAAATGATTTGCCAGAAGTCACGCAATAATAAGTTTCAGACTTCATAACCTTCAGAAAAATGCATGTTAAAGTAAGAGCTGTTCTATCAACTGTCTCAATTTATACAAGAGCAATTTTAGTACTGTTTATATGTGCCCCCAATATATTTGGCCTTGTTCAGATTTACTGCATTAACAGGTTGAGAGGTACATGCAAATAAATTGCTTTATAGAATTAGGCATAGCCAACCTCTCAACTGTCCCCAATTTTTGGCTCAAAATGTTGCTCTTCCCCCTAATAATAAATAGCAATTTTGGAAGAAAACATGGAGGGTTTACAATTAAGAAATAACTGTAATAATCAAAGTTATAGATTACTTGAAATGCATGTAGATTCTTTTATATTTTGTCAGCTGCTCAAGGTAGCAGTACTAATATTAAAGTGTCCCTTCTTTGACAGGTAGCAGCTGTATTGTGTGTCTATTTTATATTTTTGCATCACATTTTTGGTCCATTTTTCATAAAATTGTGTTTTTTGGCAAATTAGTGACAAATCACTAAAGACTGAAGTTAGAAAATGACAGACATTTGAGTTTCAGATTTTATACCCTTCAGAAAATTCATACTAATGCAAGCCTATTCTATTATCTTTCTAAGTTTATTAGAGCAATATTTAAAAATTGTCCTTATTGTTGGGCCTTTGTCCCACTTCTATGTATGGCTTTGTCCAGATTTCTTGCTCTTGAGGTTGAGAGGTATGACAAATGTGTCAGGGCCATCACAGTCAGCCAGAGAGATTTCAAATTGTGACATGCTTGTTGCACCCCACTCCCCATGTAGTGACTCTGGATGTGTCCAAGCAAGGCAAGGAGTAGTTGTATCTACCTTGGATGGGGAGGACACACTGCATAAGTACTACAGTGGCTTTTCATCTGGCCTTGATTTTGCAGAATGGTCTGGTTTCTGTCATATTTTTGTACTGTTGATTTATGCTTATTACTCAGATTTATGCTTATTACTCAAAGTGCCTGTTGCTCTGTGTTTTAAGTAGCAATGCTTTAATGACCATAAGGTAAGCTTGTCTGAGATCGTAAGATGCAAGTAAGCTTTAATAAGCATACTGTTAAAGAATTGCCAACATTGAAAGCCTTTCTGTTGTTGCCATGCAGAGAATACTTGACTAGATAATGTATAAGCCTTGGGTATTAAAGGACAGGATTCCATTATTTTAAAAAGCTCATTACACTTGTTGGAGACTTCCAGTCATCTCTACAGACTTTACCCGTAAACTAAACAGAATGCCAATCATGTGTGGTCCATAACCTGTACAGTAATCCTTTAAGCAATCTTTTATCTTGAGCTTGTTTCTTGTTTGCTTTTCATTTTTTACTTTTATCATGTTTTCCCCATGAAACAAGTTGTCAGGCAGCAGGTCTTTTTTGGATAAGAAACATTTTTACAAGTGGGGGCATCACATAGATTTCTACTTTCAGCATGTTACTTGGTACTTTAATAAAGCTGAATATATTATAATTAGGACTACAGTGCGAGGAGAAGTGGTTTGAGTTGAGTGCTTCTGGTTTTTCTTATACTTGATTTTGACTGGCATTCCAGTAATGTATTTAAAAAGTAATTTATTTTTTCATGCCTCACAACCTAGATATTAAGTAAGCTGTCATGCAGCCAATGCATTGAAATATTTTTATTCTTCTACACTTATTTTTGTCTTGATTGGACTTTCATAATGATGGTTTGCCACCCAGGGCAGCATATTTAATTAAAGTTAGTTTTTTGTGGTTTTGTGCATAGCTCCTCCTCTTTCTGGTTGACCACACTCTCCCCTTGACCCCACCCATTCAGCTGTCTCCTGCAGCCCCCCTGTGATTTGAAGTCACCAGCCGCCACTGTGTCTAAGCTGTATGTAGTGATAAATAACTTATGTTGAAAAATGTCTTGGAGTCTCAAAATTTCACTAGCCATGCCACTCACCTCAACATTATCTATGTGGATGTCAGAAGGCTTATCATTAACCTCCAAAATGAGTTTGTAAAAACCTGCCTGTCTTTTTCTTATGACTTCTTCCTTAATCTTTCTAAAAATGCTTTAGGGTAGTCTCTCCTGGTAAATACATTCAGAACATTATCACATTCTTTAAGGAAAGCTTGGGAGCTTGGGTGTCCATAATCATCCTTGCCATTCTCAGAGTTGGTCCTTAACCACAGCCTTTTTCTGATGTGAAGAATGCCAGCTCATGAAATGAAGATATGTGTTAGAGAAAGTGTTTTTTCAATACATATTAGCAGAAAAACCCTATGATATAAATTCTTTCCACATCTAAGTAGGACATTTTCTCCTTGTTGCAGGACCATGAACATTTTAAAAATGGTATTATACTATTGATATAGTAAACATTTTAACCAATATATTTTCAGAGTCAGTCCATAACATCTATAAAAGGCCCGATTTTGTGGAAAAACACTATTGAAAATATATTCCCTCTCCCACTGGGCCATGACCAGCTTTGCAAAACTGGGGATGCAAGCTGCCCTCATAGTCATACCAGTGACTTGTCTAAAGTAATGACCTTTGAAAAATAAGAAAGTACTCATAAGCACCAGCTCCATTTGGTGTTAATATCATCAGGATTTAATTTTTGAAGGTCCACCAACACATCCTCGAACCATGTTAACCCTACTTGGTGGGGAATAACAAGAGTAAAGCTTGTTGACATCTATTGTAACAAAAATACAATTCTCATTAAACATAAGGTGTTATTTTTTCTTGTAATTGCCATTAATCCCAGCATAGTTGTGGGATGGTGTTAATTTATTTTACAAGATAAGCAAAATATTTAGCAATGTAGTGTGTCTTTGATCTTTTTGTATCTACAATGGGTCTAAGCAGGGGGTTAGAAATGTTTTGTGTATCGAAGGAATGCCAGATATATCAGCTATAACTGGCTTGTCATTTAATAAAAAATCATAATCCCTATGAATAAACTGCCCCCTGAATCAGCATATCAAACAATGTGGCATCATTTTTGGTATATGCAATGAATATTTCATTCCTAGATGCCTCTGTATATGTATCAGACAAAAACAGTGTTATCATTCTATTACTATTGTCTTCACTGCTCATAAACACCACCCCACCCCCTTGTCCAGTTTCATCACTCTCAAACCTCTGTTTTGCCAAATATCTTTAGGTAAAGCAGCTTCATTGCTTATCATGTTAAAGTATTTGTTCCTTAGGGGTTGAGAACATAAATTTCTAATTTCATATTCATCAAGTTTATCATACCTCATAACAGCATTATTTAATGGAGGATTAAACACACTACTCCTACTGAAAGTTTTAACATTTCCACTAGAAAAATTCTGTGTGACCTACAAGGCAAGATTTTATTTCCAGGTATAAAGTTTAAAATCAATAACAACTTCAGCAATATTAGCCCATCTGGCTGGTAAAAATCTCAGCCCTCTAGGTAAAAGATCTACATGCTTTGCATTAATTGGGTTATATGTAAAATTGTATATAGTAAAGTCATGCATATAGTTTTTTACCAATACTGGAAGGGTATGGGTGCAAGGGTCCTTCATATTAGCCCCTTATGAAATAGGAACACAGTTATTGTTTCTTGTTGCAAATTCTCTTGAGTTTGGCCCCTTATCTGGTGTAAGCTTCCTTGGTGAATAGATTCTTTGGCATTCCCTTGCAGAGCATTCTCTCTGACCTCCAGACATGCTTCTCCTCTAAAAGTTCCAGACCACTAGAAGAATCATTTGAAGCTTCTGCATTCATCACTTCCTGTTGACATACTATTGGTCTACTGTCACTGTCAATCATCTGGGAATTAAAATTGCTGGGGGGTTGGATAGGCTGTAACATTATTGTATTCAGCCAAATCTCTTCTATATTTGTTGATTTTCCATTTTTTTTTTGTTTTTTTCTAGGATTTGACTTTCTGTATAAAGCCCATTGCATCTTTCAAGGTGTTAAAAATCTTCTTTCCTTCTGAAAGGTGAATCCTTATTTTTGCTGGAAACAAGATTTGTGCTTTAATATTGTTTTTCTTTAAGCTTTTATCAAGTGGTACTTATGCTTTTCTCTTGTACATCAGTAATGTAGAATAGTCATTGCTAAGTCTTACAGCATTTCCTTTAATTTTAACCAGATAATTAGTCTATGCAGCTTTAAGACTATATCCTTATCTTGACTTGAGAAAATGATCACTCACCTTGGTGAATGTGTTTTAATGGGTTAAAAAGTAATCTATGATCCCTTTCAATGCAAAAGGAAAAAGCTTTAGGTAGGTTCAACATTTTTGGCAGCTAGGAATTAATAAATTAAAACATACTGTCTCCCTATTCTTTTTCAGGAATCCCACAAATCTTGATGTTATACATTCTAGAACTGTGATCTAAGTCTTCTATTTTATCCTGGAATAAGTTGTTGTGTTTCAGAGGAAATTCAGTGTTATTCTCATTTTCAAGTAATCTTGCATATCAGATATTGCCTCTTCTATACTCAAGATTTGTGTTGATTGTTGTTTAAAATATTCACTCAGCACTTCAATTTGTTTTTTACATTCCTCTTTGAAATTGTCCATTTTCCTTTCTAATTTATCTATCTTTACAGATACCTCACTGATGTCACTTAGTATAGCCTGTATGTCTTTTTTCATAGTACTGTCCTGTCCACTGGGCTTAGAGTGGCTCATTCTGAGACAATTTGTTTTTTTCTAGTCTTCTTGACAGGAAGAAGCAATTAAAAGAGTTTCAAACTTATTTTTGTAGTAAATCTTTCAGCAGATGTTCAGCTATAAAGCCATCAAGTTTTGAAATGTTCTATTTGAGTTTTTAGTAACAGTACTGCCATAGATGTTAAAATGAAGCAGAGCTAAAAAACAGTGCTGTTAACCCACTCACCATCTTGGCCATGCGCCCTCCAAGACTTAATATTTTCTGTTTCCAATTGCATATACAAATGACTGCTTAGAAACTCATAACTTCAACAAAATACTAGCAATAAAACAACAAAGTAACTTAATTTATTGGCATCAATTCTTAAATGGTATTAATATATATACTGTCGAAAATTTAAGGTCCAAATTCAATCATGATTCTGAGAACTGGCCAATTTTACAAATATTACGAGACTTTGTGAACACAGACCCCAGAATTTAATAAACTTAGTTTAGGCACAGTGTAGAGCCTACACTGAATGTTACAAAGTTCATCTTCACTGTTCCCCCACGGCAGCGCTCCATCCATATTAATCATGGTATGTTGCTGAGGGAGAGTGGTGGAACATGGTGACTGAATCAGTGTAGGGAATGTAGTGCCAACTGTGTCTGCAGATGCATAAGACACTCCCTGTACTGTCCAACTGTATAATGTCAGCTGTTTATTTTATTGTTTTAAGTGCTTATTTGTTTTGTTTTGTTTAAAAAAGGATGTTTGCATGGTGCCAGGTGGAGCTCAACAATGCTAAGTGGTGCCGAGACACCTGCCAGGCATCTAAAAATAGAAACCAGATGCAATTAGTTATTTATTTAAAGGTCATGTTTAGGTATAGCTAAGCGGGAATGACCAACTGAATTCTACATATCCTCATAGTTAAATGAGTAGAGGTATGGCCTCATAACCAGTAGGCGCAGGGATTGAATACATGGAATGGAAAAAAGCGTTTATGCTTATAATGCCAATTATATTTACATTTTGCCCCACTGTGCTCCTCTAAGCTCTGCTAAGACCTGCTAAGCACTGCATAAACACAATAATGTCTGAAAATGTTTATGCACTTCTTGGCTCTGCTTGACTGGTTTGCACACCGCTAAGCACTGATAAGCATATGGGTCTTTGTGTTTTCACACTGTTCAGCTTAGCTGCACTGGTTTACATGCTGCTAAGTGGCATGCTACACTTTTAAATGTTAGCCAGTGGCATGTAAGGGCAGGAAAACAGGCTACATTAAGCCCAATAGGCAGGAATACAGCATAATCCATTGGATTTCTGTCTCGGAAGGATACTATGGCAGACGTTGGTGAGGGTTTGCACTTTTGGGTACAGTGTTGGGGAATCCTGGAGTCCAGGGTCATGGTTGGACTCCTTGTAAAAAAACACGAAGACCGGCTTCTGCAGGGAAGTTACTAGGGCTCAGAGTACAAGGCGGAAGCCTGGGACTGGCTGGCAAGGGAACTCACCAGTGCAACTGGTATCACCTGCACAGGTAAGCAATGTCATCACACCATGATGACCTGAAGAGATGTAAGGAGACTCTCTTGGACACCTGGGTCCAAGAATTTCAGGCAGGGGATGTTCCACATGTATGGAAGTACTTTTACCTCTGTACCACCAATATTTAATCTAAATGTCTGCTAAACTGGTATGCATAATGGTGTGCTTCTCTCCCAACAGCTGCAGAGGAGCGGGCTCGCAACCTCAAGGCACATGCCGGGTTCTTGGCCAGTTGCACCATGAGTGTGGTGAGTATGGATGTATTATGATAACTGTAGTGAAATAAGCAAGAAAGAGTAAAGCATTACCTGCAATAAAGTTTGTACATTAAAGTTTGCATTGCAATAAATGTGGACTTAGTGCTGTAGTGCAATAAATGAATAATGCCAACTGTAGTGCAATAAATACATGAAACAATACCATTACCTGCATTAAAGTATATACAATAAAGTCTGTAGTGCAATAACTGTGGAAGTAGAGCTGTATTGCAAGACCTGAATAATGACAACTGTTGTCCAATAAAAATTCAAAACAGTACCAGAAACTGCATTAAAGTATATACAATAAAATCTGTAGTGCAATAAGTGTGGAATTAGAGTTGTGTGTCAAGAAATGAATAATGCCAATGGTTCTGCAATAACACATGAACCACTACCAATAACACCAAGATAAATTATGTACATCTGGTTTGTCTTGATTTAACCATTGCAGTACAACTGTTTGCATTCAGGCTGTAAGGTAAGGTGTTGCAGTCACATATAACATTGTAATAGCTACAGCATGCAAATATAATGGCAGCCAAATGTCTTAACACATACAGTACTGTTCAAGGCTGTTTCTAGGCCAGTATTGTCCACAGAATGCTCTGTCATCCACAAACAGCAGATAAGCAAGTTATATGGGTGAGGTAGCCCACAATATCCATGATGTCCATGATCTGATATTGTTTGTTAACTTCACAGATATTTCAAACCAATAACAATATATTGTGTAGACCTGCATTCTACATACTAATGTATGTATTACCTAATATCTCTGTCATGCTTGTATTCCATGCATGTGCGTTCTACTGTCACTGCAGTCTACTATACAACTGTAGTAGTACTACAAGGTCATATATTGATTCCATGTGAGCTCTAGGCAAATATCAGTCAGTCAGTAATCAGCAATGACTCAGTAGCTCAGTTTGCTAAATGCTCTGTCTGTGGTACATTTTGCCACACACAGACCAGGGTTCAAACCCAGTGCTATGTAGCACTAAATATTGCAGTATCAGTCACTTAATGTTTACAAATTCTCTGTCCACAGGAACTACAGGTAAATAGGTGAGGTAGCCCATGTTATGAGTAAATAATTGTGTGTTTAGATGTCACAGACTGTTAAATCATTAGCAAGAATATGAGAGTACAGCATAACAGAAAGGAAATAAATATGATAATAATACTAAAATAAAATTAAATAAATACTGTATAAACTTGGTATGGCTGTATGCCTGGAGTGTCTGTTCAAGGTTGCTACAGCTAGTTCATACATTCCATGCAGATGTCCTCTGCAGTCATTGCTATTGACTTTTTTCCCCATGCCTGCCAAGCAAAGCATGATAGCTGTTTAATTGCTGTACTGTACACGTACATGCCTTTCAAGTGTCACATTGTCAGGTAATGTAATTAGTAGTGCGTAATCCATCTGTCACAGAGTTACCATTGGACTGATTACCTAAATTGCAAAGTATCACTACATCAGCCCACATTACACCATGGTAGTTATATAGGTCCACCTGATGTGCAAGCGTTCTGTGTAGTTGTGTACCCGGAGTTGTTACTGCCTGACCCATACTGTCCAATGCAAATAGCTTGAGAGGTATGTACATGCTAGAGCAGCTATAGGGGACTGGTACACATAAAGAAAGGACAGACCTGCAGAGTAGATAGTAGTACTGTTGTGAAGTAAATAGCCTATAATGGTACTAATGGACTGCTTTTCTTTCTCTCTCCACCCCTTATCTTCATTTCTTTGTTATTGTTATCCATTGGTTATGGTTTACTAGTCACATATGTTGTTAAATTACCTGTATTTTGGGCATGTTTATTATTGTTATGTATTATAATAATAACTGTGTCAGCGAAAGTCAACACAGAAAAGAATTACACCCACACTCCGTTCGCTGCACTACGTGTAAGGATTCACTTTCTGCTCCACAATTCCTTGTAAAGCACTTCTTTATTTAATAAAACAAATGAATGAGTATCAGGTTAAGCGCTTTCATCTACATCAAAGTAGACTTCTTCAGAACACCTGGTTGCATATTAACATATCTTGTTGAATTACCTATTTTGTTGGCCTTATTCTGTAACTGTTACTGGCATGCTGTTAACATACTGACTATTATGTCATGTATTATTATGTTACACATAATAAGCATTGATGTATAATTGGGTTATTTCCACTGTTCTGGCATGCTGTTATTACTAAGTATGTTTTGTTCATAACTAACCTATACTTATTACTATACCTCTATCACCACAGCACGTCAGGGTAGGCGGTTCCCGGTGATCCACCTACATTGCCTCAACTGGCAGTGGAAGTGGGTATTAGCATATATGGGACCCAGGCTGGTGGTGTCCCCTCTGCAGCCCCTGCACCACCTGCAGGGTCTGGTGGAACCACCTCAGGGGATGGGGCCAGCCTCACCCTGGGAGTGGTGGCAGACTGGCTTCAGTCACCCAACAGGAACTGCCAGTCATGGTGAGCAGGATCATTCATCAGACCTATGAACATCACCTGTGCCAGATTGAGGGCACCCTGGCCACCCTGGTGGGTCAGAGCCTCTAGCACATCCACCTTTAGGGCAGTGGAGTAGCAGTGTCAACTGTCCATGGTTGGGAATGTCAGTCACACTGCGGCTGACTGGAGGCACATGCAACTCAGATTCAACAACACCTTCCCCATCCAAGGTGTTTATCCCTGCTGTCTTGTCTGCCTTGTCTGTCTGCTATTGCATCCCCTCCTACCCAGCTTACCTCCCCACATATACCTGTGTCCCTTCAACAACATTCCACTCTCTCCTTAAAAAAAATGGGCACCTGTCCCACAACAAAAATATTGCCCCATACATAGCTCTCAGTTTTGCACACATGTCCACTGGACACAACTAATTTGGTCCAATTGGCTTGACAACACATTTATGTTGTCCACATCTCTCTGTCTGGGGTTTGAGAGTCCAAATTCATCTACAAAACCTATCAAAATGCACAGCTGTTGCTGTACAAGAAATGGATAGCTATAGTTCTTTCCTACACCTATCCTGCACATCCCTACCTGCCTTTCTTATTGTTTTCTCTTGCTTGCCCCCATTTTACCACTTTCCTATCACCCACTTTTTCTTTTCTTTATATTTGTTTAGCACAGGTTTGCACAGATTTTTGAGAGTGGTGTGGCACTCTGCGCCTCCTTGCTTAGCTTATCTTAAAGGAGCTTTAAAGAGCTTTAATGTCTATATGTGTCTATTACAGTGTTACTCACATGTAGAAAATAAACACCTCTGCCAAGTGTCGAACTCAGGTTTCTCTCAATGATAGCACACTGCATTAACCCATCATGCTGTACAGGCATTAGACCAGCAATTGGACTTGCCAGAAGTGTCCAAATAAAGGTTGGAAACCAAGAGAAGGTTTCTAAATAAAAAATTTCTTTATTGAAAACCACAATAATGCCAGACCAATATGTACGTTTCCGACTAAAACCAAGTCTTCATCAGAATAAGCAAGTTCAAGCACCAAATTAAACACTTAAATAACCATTCAATTATGCAAATCAATTGATTACACAAATGAAATTCCACCAATAAAATTCTGTCATACTGATCAGAAATATAAAGAAGAAAACGTTAGTATGTTGAAAACATATTTTGAACCCTGCTATTCATGATAAAAATTTTTGGTTGAATAAATATCACATATTATAAACAATAAAACTGATAAAAAGTTGATAAAAGATTTCTTAAAAATAATATCCAATAAAAATAAATGAATAAATAAATTACTTTGACAGTTCATTCAAAAAAATGAATCACAAACCCCATGTTATATCACCACCTTGTGGCCGAAAACTAAAATCATAATTTAGCCGCCCTTAATTTAAGGACTGAGGAAATGGAAATCATATAATTTAAGCCAGGTAACTTTGTGGAATCTAAAATAATCTGCCAGTACAACTCCCTGTATTCAACTTTGGCCTCCCACATGCCACCTCTTATTTCCTTTGGTATAATTTCCAGGACATAAAAAAGAAACATGGCTTGAGAACAACCCAATGTGTGTCTGTACAAAGCATTTTTGCTATTTTGTTTCTTTATTTCATACAAATGCTCATAAATGCGGTGCCTTAACTTTCTCTCAGTTTTTCCAACATAATAAGAACTGCACTGTTAATATATAGCAATATAGATCACCCCTTGGGTGTTACAGTTGGAAAAACTGTCACTAGTAATCTGCCTGTCCCTTGCTGTAATATAAATACTAGGTTTATTGGTAATGTAGGGGCATTGTGAGCAGGATCCACATTTGTAAGTACCTGGTCTTTTTGAAGATGCATTGGCCTTATTATATGTACTGAACTCAAATAATTGCTTAAAATTTAAATCCTTCCGGTAGGTGAATTTCAAAGGTTTGTTTTTGAATATATTCAAATCAGAAATTTCCACGAACCTGCTCCATTCCCTTCTAATAACTTCCTTGACAACACCTGAATCCCGCGAAACATCTAAAATAAATGCATCATCCCACTTCTTAACGTGATTCATGTCAGTGTTTCCATCTCTTGAAACCTGAACATTTTGTCCTAAAATAGGGGCAAATTTGTCCTTTCTCCCTTGGGCCACTAAATCCAACATCTCCTGTAATAATGTACCAGGATAATCACGTTTAGTGAACATTTCTAAAACATTGCCACTTTCAGTGATGAAATCACCATCATCAGAGGTCATTCTGCTGACCCGTACTAACTGCTCCTTGACCAGGTTCTTTTTATGAAAAAAGGGGTGACTGCTCTTAAAATGAAGATAAGAGTTAGAAAATGTTTCCTTGTGGTGAATATTAGAAGAAAATCCATTCGCTTTTTTAGTAATAGACACGTCCAAACAGATAAGGGCCTCTAAATTGTAACTATAAGTGAAATCTAAAAAAGTAGTGGAACATTTTATGTAATCCAAGAACTCAATGAATCTTTGATGAGTATCCGTCCAAAAAATGACAATATCGTCCAGGAACATTTTATATAAAGACCAACAACCAGCAAAAAGACTGTTTAATACATGTAATTCCTCCCACCTGGACAAAATTATGTTTGCATATGTGGGGGCACATTTAGCCCCCATAGCAACTCCCTTTTTTTGTTAAAAAAATTCTCCTTGAAAGAACATAAAATTGTTGAGAATGATATCCATAAACTGTAAACAGTTCCTAAAATCATCCACAGAAAACATTTTACTATCCCTCATACTATCCTCCAGCCACTGGAGCCCAACATCATGGGGAATGGATCCAAATAAATCTACCACATCCAAAGTGACAAAGGCTAGATCTGATGAAAATAAATGAGGTTGGACACACCTGAGAAAATCCCAGGAGTCCTTCAATACGGTTAGACCCTCATAGGAATTTTTTTTAATTTATCATCAACAAATTTAGCCAATGAGGTGGTTGCTGAACCTTTCGAAGACATAATAACTCAAAGGGGAGGATCCATTGGATCCTTATGTACCTTAGGTATATCAAAAACTGAGGGAACCCTAGGATGTAAATTGATCAAAAAATTGTAAGTGACTTTACCAATAGAACCATCCAATAATAAATCATAAAGCAACACTTTGATTTTAGAATGTGCCAAATTGACCTCATTAATAGATGCCTGAGAATATTTGGAGGTATCACAAAGTAAATCCTTCATCTTAGATTCATAAACAATAAAATCCATCAATACCGTGCCACCCCCTTTGTCGGGCTGCATAATTCTAATATTCCTGTTGTCCCTCAGTTCATTTAGTACTGTTTTTTCACCCACTGACAGATTAGAAGAAATCCTATGCTGGGTTACTGTTTTCCTAATTTCCCTTTCTAAAATTGTGTCAAGGTTTTTCAATTGTGGGTGTAGAGGTGGATTCATAATACTTTTTTTCCTCAAAGAACCAACACATGCTTGATCAATATTGGTATCCTGGAATAGTAAGGCAAAATTCATTTTCCTTAAAAATAACTTTAAGTCCACAATTAATCTAGGTAAACTGGCCTTTCTAGTAGGAATAAATTTAAAACCTTTAGATAACAAATAAAAATGTTCCACTTTTACTTCTAAATCACTATAATTAAAAATCTTGTAGTCATTCAATGTAAAAATATTACCTTGTTTAGTTATTTGGGAGTTCATAGGTGAATGAACATTCACTTGTAATTCCGTCTGTATTTGTACTTGTACTGTGGATGACGGACAGGATTCTGGTTGCGAATCCTGTCTGACCTTCGTAAAGGGGGAGGGGCATCCAATGGAAAAATTTCAGGTTGATCAAAAAACACCTCTTGCCCATCATGCTCTGCACCCTGTTGAAAAAACTCCACAGATCCATTGTCCCTATGATGAAAACCTAAAGTGGGATGAGATTAGGAACAATTTTATGTTCTTTCATAGAGAATTTTTTTAACAAAAAAGGGAGTTGCTATGGGGGCTAAATGTGCCCCCACATATGCAGACATAATTCTGTCCAGGTGGGAGGAATTACATGTATTAAACAGTCCTTTTGCTGGTTGTTGGTCTTTATATAAAAGGTTCCTGGACGATATAGAAATTTTTTGGACGGATACTCATCAAAGATTCATTGAGTTCTTGGATTACATAAAATGTTCCACTACTTTTTTAGATTTCACTTATAGTTACAATTTAGAGGCCCTTATCTATTTGGACGTGTTTATTACTAAAAAAGCGGATGGATTTTCTTCTAATATTCACCGCAAGGAAACATTTTCTAACTCTTATCTTCATTTTAAGAGCAGTCACCCCTTTTTTCATAAAAAGAACCTGGTCAAGGGGCAGTTAGTATGGGTCAGCAGAATGACCTCTGATGATGGCGATTTCATCACTGAAAGTGGCAAAGTTTTAGAAATGTTCACTAAACGTGATTATCCTGGTACATTATTACAGGAGATGTTGAATTTAGTGGCCCAAGGGAGAAAGGACAAATTTGCCCCTATTTTAGGACAAACTGTTCAGGTTTCAAGAGATAGAAACACTGACATGAATCACGTTAAGAAATGGGATGATGCATTTATTTTAGATTTTTCGGGGGATTCAGGTGTTGTCAAGGAAGTTATTACAAGGGAATGGAACAGGTTCGTGGAAATTTCTGATTTGAATGTATTCAAAAACAAACCTTTGAAATTCACCTACCAGAAGGATTTAAATTTTAAGCAATTATTTGAGTTTGGTACATATAATAAGGCCAGTGCATCTTCAAAAAGACCAGGTACTTACAAATGTGGATCCTGCTCACAATGCCCCTACATTGCCAATAAACCTAGTATTTATATTACAGCAAGGGACAGGCAGATTACTAGTGACAGTTTTTCCAACTGTAACACCCAAGGGATGGTCTATATAACTATATGTAAACAGTGCAGTTCTTATTATGTTGGAAAAACTGAGAGAAAGTTAATACACCGCATTTATGAGCATTTGTATGAAATAAAGAAACAAAATAGCAAAAATGCTTTGTACAGACACACATTGGGTTGTTCTCAAGCCACGTTTCTTTTTTATGTCCAGGAAATTATACCAAAGGAAATAAGAGGTGGCATGTGGGAAGCCAAACTTGTACTGGCAGATTATTTTAGATTCCGCAAAGTTACCTGGCTTAAATGATATGATTTCCATTTCCTCAGTCCATAAGTTAAGGGCGGCTAAATTATGATTTTAGTTTTCGGCCACAAGGTGGTAATATAACATGGGGTTTGTGATTCATTTTTTTGAATGAACTGTCAAAGTAATTTTTTTATTCATTTATTTTTATTGGATATTATTTTTAAGAAATCTTTTATCAACTTTTTATCAGTTTTATTGTTTATAATATGTGATATTTATTCAACCAAAAATTTTTATCATGAATAGCAGGGTTCAAAATATGTTTTCAACATACTAACGTTTTCTTCTTTATATTTCTGATCAGTATGACAGAATTTTATTGGTGGAATTTCATTTGTGTAATCAATTGATTTGCATAATTGAATGGTTATTTAAGTGTTTAATTTGGTGCTTGAACTTGCTTATTCTGATGAAGACTTGGTTTTAGTCGAAAATCTACATATTGGTCTGGCGTTATTGTGGTTTTCAATGAAGAAATTTTTTTATTTAGAAACCTTCTCTTGGTTTCCAACCTTTATTTGGACACTTCTGAGAAGTCCAATTGCTAGTTTTGGTCGTTTTTTGGCTTGCTTCCATCCTCAGATTTGGTGTACAGGCATTAGGTTAAACAGGCATTTCAGCAAACCATACTGCTTGCTACTTATAGACATTACTCATGTAACTGAAGTAAAAAATAATGTGAAAACTGGGAGTGTACCCTGGACTCTGGTGCAATAATAAATAATAATGAAGACATACTAATGGATGCAAGTGAGGCCTGTGATAGCAGGAATATGTGCCCTTTTATCAGCAACTTGTGGAAAGACACATGCTAAGGCAGCAATGATAAAGTACATGTACAACTGGGACTCTGCTGCAGAAATACATCCATATAAAGCCACGCCCATACTCATGGATGTAGAAATGCTTCTCACATCCTGTATATGTACACATATTTCCTGCAAATACATGTTTTTGCTCTGTGTCTGTACCTCAGTCTGTTAAATGCTTTGTATGCAGTACATTTTGCCACACAGGCATTCCAGGGTTCAAACCCAGTGTTGTGTTGCACTCCAATTATTGTGAAGACAGCAAATAATGAGTCATACAATCTTACTCCCCAAGGGTTACTGCTACTTAATTAACTGCTACCAAGTTTTGAAAGACAAAGGCCTGCAGGCAGAGACACAATGCACATATCCATATAGCCTAACTATATGTCACCTACTACTCTGTTAGTCGCACTGTTGTATAGCAGATGTACTTTAAGCACATGGCTCAATTGCACTGTACAGAATACCCTTGCCCTGGCTCTACCATAACAACAGGCCTGACACACCTGACACAGTTACACATACAGCTTGCTGTCCACCAAAGTTTTCACACTCCCCCCTTTGTGTTGTAGGCTGCAGGAGCAGCTGCAGCCTGTAGCATACACAGCTGTATGTAAAGGTAGCTGCTACAGACCTACCATACCTACCAACCCCCTAGAACAAGGGATACGGACACAGCCATACTTAATGGGGGTGAGGCAAAGGCTCACAGATAGGGACATGTGTAACAGTTTGTCCCTACAAAGATAGTCAGTTGATAGTATAACAGCTATTGCAGTAGAATGCATAGTCTGATGGGTATGCAATGTGACACACACATGTGTCTTCCGTTACTGAACTCAGCCCACAATGCTTGCCAGTGCATTGTCAGATGACTGCAATGGTAAGGGACACTGACCACACATATGAGGCAAAACTGTGGACATACATCATAAATCTCTACAGTGGATGGTGTTTATACCTATCCTCTGTGATGATGTAGTCTCCACACTTCAGTAATGTCCATCTCAAAAACTAAGGGGTCAAGGCCTACATGAAGGCCTTATATATTGCACTGTGGTGGCATGTCATTGGCTAATGATAGTGCAATACAGTTGTTTTGGCTGAAATTAACAATTTTGAGCCAAGGAGTGGTGCACGGGTAATTACCTGCTAAAGAGCAAAACCTTACAAAGGCAAGCAGCTGTTAATGGGGAACAGGTCTGTATGAGAGTTAACATGCACAGAGGGTGTATTATCACAAGATTACTTGAAGCAAAGTTCAACAAAGGAGTACTGCACTCCACCTGGTATGTAATAGATTTCTACATATAACAGGCTGCAGAAGGGAGGATGGAGGTATTGGGAATATGGATTACAGATGTAAGCCTGTCGTAGATCTATGGTGATGACATGTCATTGATACTCTGCTGTACTACACCTACACACATGCCTCTCAACTGTCCCTGATTTCAATCTCATATCCGCTCTGTCCCTATCAATCCCACCTATAATGGTCAACTGTTGTAGGAAAGCTAGTGTATTACATGTAGTACATAGTGACAATAAGGGAGGGTGTACACCCCTGTAACGTCAAGCAATATACTGTAATCCACCTCCTCTCATTCTGTCCATGTCTCAAGTAATTAGTTCTAGCATTGTAAAATTGACCCTGAATGTCTCTCATGTACTCTAGCTAAGTCCCTGCGTCCTTTGACATTTGTCCCTATTTGGGTGAGAGCTATGTCTAACATACCTGTTGACCTCCTACAGCAAGAACTCAGGACAAATCCATAATTAATGGTGGGGGCAGAGGCCCAAACTCATGGTACATACCTGAGGCAGTGATACTACTACTGGCATATCATTCTCAATATAGGTGTACTGGGTGTTATGTTTAGCTCTCTCACATACACTGTCAAATTGCATACTTACAGATGTATTGTACTGGCAATGTTAACTGAATGTAGCTGACATGCATGTTATAACAGGCCTGACTTGTCTGTGTATGTTGTTGTGAGTTGGTCTGTTGTGCATTGGAGCAGAGATGTGAAGATATGTGACTTGTAATGCAGTTATGGATTCTCATCTGTATGAGTCTGTGTGGATTGCCATACATAATAGTGCAGGTAGTAATGTACTCTGCTGTTTTGCTTCTCACAGGTGATGGGGGGCGGGGTGGAGTCTGTCCCCGTCACAACCTGATGTCAGTGTCTCATCAGATGCTGATGATGATGGTGGCCATAGTGAGGCACAGGTAGGGTTGTCTGTGGCTGAATTTGTCCCTTAGGGTGATATCCCTCTTCTGCCCCCATTATCACCGTGCACAGTCAGTATGCCCACACATAGTCCTCAGAGGCCACAGATAGTGGACATTCAGAGGGTAGCAACATTGAACAGGGCAGTGTGACAACTATGGTTTCAGTGAGTGTAGACACTAGCCACAACCAGAGAGCTTGTGAGGTTCTACACAAGCAGATTGATGAAGGTGCTTGTAGGAGGACTGATGTCCATCCATGACCTGTTGCAGGTGTCACATCTCAAGTCACTCGCCACATGATTTGTTCTGTCATGGAGGCAAAGGCACATTCTGATTGCAACACCAGACAGATGCTTAGGGTTATTGATGCAGCACTGTCCGACATCCATGACTGCCTCCACCGTACTGGGGATACCCTGGATTGGTTCCCTGCTGTCATAGATAGATGGTGGGCTGAGACAATGTCTGTCTTTGACTGCATGATGTCTGTGCTAGAACATCTGGTTTTAGTTGGGCATTGGACACATGGACGAATGTCAGCAACACCATCTGCTGGGAGTCCATGTGGCCATGCACAGTCACACTTCCATACTGACAGTACCTACAGTGCTACAGAGGAAAGTCTGCTGTCCACACCATGATGTGGAAGGCCATGTGCATGTGGTCCTGGGCAATCTCATGTCGGACACAGCCCCAACATTTTGCAGTAACCTTCAGGTACTGGCACCTCATGTTACCTTGGGCGTGGTGGTGCCAGTGCTAGTCCTAGCAGAGCTGTCCACTCTACCATGTACGGTTCACAGCTGTCCAAAGTACAAATATGTAGGGCTAGCACTGGGCTTGACTGTGTGCATGCACATACTCAAATACTACTGTTGCATGCAAGTCACTAACAGACACACACACACAGCACCTCTCCATGACCCATCTAGCCAGCAACCCTTCCTGACTCACACACATGCTGTCATCTGTTTGACACAGCCTAGGCCTCTGGCAGCCGCCCACCACACTGTGTACATGCGATGATACCTGTGTCACATACCTGCCATCCGTGACATTGATGCAGAGAAATGCAGATATATGTCTGATGCACAGGTTGACTATATTACTTTACATGTACTTGTGTAGAGCAATATTGTTTTCCTATGGCATCTGCTGTAGGCCACTACAAGTATTGTATGCTCGAATATGTCATGACTGCATATCAAACTTTGTGTATCTTTGTTGCATGATGTTAGACTGGTGGTAAACTTATACAATGACAGATGTGTCACGGACCTGTATATGGGTCCGTTTCAGGTGACAGAGGGGTTAAACAATGGAAACATGGTGACAATACAGTGGCACTGGATGGTATGGCAGTACAGCAAACATATATCAGCAGGGTAAGGCCATATACATGCATGGCTCCATAGGTGCATATGTGTATGACAGTGTATCAGGGACAATGGGGGCAGTCAGAGTAATCATGCATTCATACTTTATGACAAGGTCTGCTACCTTCGATATGCATCACCTGGGTTTTCTGAATGTACAAATCTAGAAGGTGGCAGACTTCAGTTATGGTTATGTGAGGGAGGGCAATTTAGAGGAAAGCAGTTAACAGAATGACAAGTGTGTCATGGACCTGTGTATGTGTCCATTCCAGGTGTCTGAGGGATTAAACAATGGACACATGGCAGCATTACAGTGGCACAGGCTGGCATGGTGGCACAGCAGACATAGGATGCAGCAGGGTAAGGCAGTATACGTGCATGGCTCCATAGATGCATATGTGTATGACAGTGTATCAGGGACAATGGTTGCAGTCAGAGTAATTATGGACTCACACTTTGTGACAAGGTCTGCTACCATCGATACATGTCACCTGGGTTTTCTGAATGTACAGTTCTAGAAGGTGGCAGACATCAGGTATGCTTATGTGGAGGAAGGCAATTTAGAGGCCAGCAGCTAGTCATATTCCCATAACATGCATAATCATTGCACAGAGATAGCCCATATGGGCATGTCTATAGTGGCATAAGGGGATATATTTATGCACACTCACACACAGAGTGGGATTATGTGAGATTAGAACCCCTACCTATCTATTATTACACATTACAGCTCACAGTACTTATCACATGTGCCACAAAGTTTATCTGATGTTAGATTGTCAGCCAGTGCTCTTAAGGTACATGGCATCAGCAGGCCTTGTAAAGGAGGCCAATGTAGAGGCCAGCAGCTAGTCACAGGGCCTTAAAATGCATAACCGTTGCACAGAGAGAGGCATTTCTGTAGTGCCACAAAAGGATACAATTACATAGACAAGTTGGATGATGTGAGATTAGATCTCTTCCATTCTACTATTATACATGACACCTTACAGTACTTATCACATGCACCACAAAGTTTGACATTAGACTGTCAGCCAGCACCTTTAAGGTGGATGACACCAGCAGGCCTTGTAAAGGAGACCAATGTAGCAGCCAGCAGCTAGTTAGAGGGACTTATTGCCTGTAGTGCCATAAGGGGATATATTTACATACACACACACACACACACACACACACACACACACACACACACACACACACACACACACAAGTTGGATGATGTGAGATTACAACACCTACCTATCTACTATTAAACACGTCAGCTCACACCTGGAGCATATGCCACAGAGTTTATCTGATATTAGATTGTCAGCCAGTGCTTTTAAGATGGATGACAGCAGCAGGCCTTGTAGAGGAAGGTAATTTACTGGCCAGTAGCCAGTCACAGGGCCACAAAATACATAACATTGCATAGCCCATATGCGCATGACCATAGTGATGTAAGGGGATATATTTATGCACACACACACAAGTTGGATGATGTGAGATTAGCACCCCTAATTCTTTAGTATTGTACACTACAGCTCACAGTACTTATCTCATGTGCCACAGGTTATATCTGTTGTATATGTGGATGCAGGCACAGTACGTGTGGAGTACGCAAAGTGACCTTGTGTTAGACAACATGTGTGGCCTGCAGAGTGATATTGCTTGGTATTGTTATTGTATCTAGTATCCGAGAAGTGGGATACCTGGCAATATACCTGCTATATGTATACAGTTACCAGTCTGGCCATATGTGGCTTTTTGCAGTTTGATAGGCAGACATGTGGCCAGGGACAATATGGCCTGTCCAATATAGGCTTGCAACAATTATACATTACACTACCTGCATATCTCTATCTGTTTACAGGGTGACTGTCCGCAGGTACAGGGGTCTGTGGGAGAGTGGATTATGTATTGCTGCAGCCTTGGTCTGGTTCCATCAGTCGACTGTTGTTATGTGTAAGTGCAGATAACCAAAGCATTCCAGGGTATGTAGGGACATTTGTACATCCCACACATATCTCTATAAATGTGTATAACAAGAATGTCCCCTTAACTGTTGGTGTGCATGTACATTATGGAAATGCGTTATGTAGATTTATATGGACAGTCTATGTGTCATTGTACTTTATTTATAAATATATATATATATATATATATATATATATATATAGATAGATACACACACACACACACACACATATATATATATATATATATATATATATATATATATATATATATATATATATATATATATATCTTGTTATATATTTATGTGCCACATACTGATAGATACACTTACCAAGTGTGAGGGGGACAGGGAAAAACAGATATGTAAAAGTAGCTGTATGTATATACAGACATATATATATATATATATATATATATATATATATATATATATATATATATATATATATTGCCACATAGCAGGTGTTTGGGCAGAAGAGGCAACAGACTTGGGCTCAAGTTAGCTAAGTGTAGGAACATGCCCAGTGTGACTGTCAGTACTTACAAGGTGACTCCAGGCCAGAGCTACCTGTACTCCAGTCCGGGATTATGTGTGCTGCATGCCATTGGCTGCTGCACCTGTAACCACAGTAGTGCACTTTCCTGATATTGTCCAAGGCATTCCCCAGATGTTTGCTGTCCTTAATATAGGTTCATAGGTTCATAGGTAGGTACTAGGCTATTGGCCCTAGGGCTTATATAAACCTAGCCAAAAAGGTACCCTGGCTTTCGCCACCCAAGAAAATTATTTTCCTGTGTCCCTGTCGAGCAGAGCCACAGAAGTGATCCCTGGGGTGAATTTCCTATTTCCCATCCAATCATCAAGATTTTCCTTGAAGAGTGCCAATGAGTAACTCTGTTTGACATAGATAGGTAGTCTGTTCCAGAGTATGGGAAGTCTCTGGGACAAGAATCTATTCCTCCAGCATGTTCTGTTTATTGTGGTGACAATGTTTAGGTCCCAAGAGCGTGTAGCTCAGAGGGATAGCATGTCCAACAGCTCCGGGTATGACATAGCTTTGTATGTTAGGCAGAGATCGCCTCTGAGTAGGCGATATGTGACAGAGTAAAGCTGGAGTTTTTTGAGACGGTCTGCATAGGGCATCTGTTTGAGGCCAGTAATCCTCTTTGTGAGGTATTTGTGTGGCCTTTCCAGTTGTTGTAGATGTCTTGTGAGGTACATACCAAAAGAGGCATTGTACTCTATAATGGGTCTAATGAGTGATGAGTAGAGGGGAACAATGACCTATTTTTTTCTGGATGAGAAACCTTTTGTGATGAGGTGAGCCACGTAGAAGGATTTCCTGACCACTGTGGCAATGTGATTATCAAAGGATAGACTACTTTCCACCTGTGTTCCAAGGTCTCATCACTTTTTTAGCATTAAGTAGACTACCAGCTATGTGGTAGTTCATGGGTACAGAGTTTTTGCCAAAGGGGATGACAATACACTTTTTGGCATTGAGCTTCAGGCCATGGCTTTGACACCAGGCATCTGTCTTAGTGATGCCCTTTTGTAGTATGTCCACATCGTTAGGAGTTTTGATTATGGCTCCTAGTTTGCAGTCACCTGCAAACTTTGTTAGCCAAAGACCTTCTATGTTAGCCTGTACTTCAGAGAAGTAGATACCAAACAGGAGAGGACCCAGGACTGAACCCTGTGGTACTCCACTTATCACAGGTCTGAAGTCAGATTTGGAGTCTGCTACTTTCACAATGTGGGTTCTGTCCAAGAGCCAGTTGGTAACCCATCTTGTGACATAGGGATTTATACCTAGTTTAGTGAGCTTATTTATAATTCCAGAGTGGGGAATGGTGTTGAATATAATATGTGACTCATACCTCTCAAATGTACAGAGTTTCACATAATATCCAGAATTTTGCCTCATATTTTTGGTCCATTTTACAAAACACTGTGGTTTTCTAGCAAATTAGTGGCAAATCATTGAAGACTGAAATTAATAAATAATGACAGATGCTTGAGTTTCAGACTCCATACATATCAGGAGATTCATGCTAATGCAAGACCTGTTATTATATCAACATTCTACATTTGTAAGAACAATATTTAAAATGTGTCCGTATTTGTGGGCCTTTGTCCCTCTTTTTTTTCATGGCTTTGGCCAGATTTCTTGTAGTAAGAAGTTGAGAGGTATGATGTGACTGGGGTATGATATAACACCACACACAGGGTGACAGTCTGCATACCTCTCCAAGGAACATGCTTTTGCCGAATGTCTAGCATTTCATCCAATATGCCTGCTCTGTTCCTCATACAGTTGTAGTTTTCTGGTAATATACTGTAAAATGCAGTCAATGAATTGTTGTAACTACTGAGACATTCATGTGATGACCTTTACATCCTGCAGCTAATCTGACCTGTTGCAACCTGCTGTTATACTAGCCACCTTCTAGGTTACACAGAGCATGTATAATGTCTGTCTGTAGATTTGGCCCTTTGTCTCCCCTTCACTCTGGCTTTGTCCAGCTTTCTTGTGGTAACAGATTGAGGGGTTATGACAGTCTGTGGGAACACCACCATATGACTACCTCAAATGCAAAAGATGTGGCTACTGCCAGATTTAAACCATCAAAACTATCACCCATGCTAATGTCCCTAACCTATAGAGCCACACAGGCTGCCGGACAGGGATGCATCATTCATCACACAACCAACAGCACACAGACATACATAGTCACCCCTACATTATGTGAGACATAGAATGTGTAGCCAGGTTCTGTGTCTATGTCAAAGCCCTGTAAATGGGAGTTTGCTGATATATCATTGCAAATATACTGCTACAGCAGTTATATGAGTACACTGATGAGTTGGAGGTGGGAGACAACTCACCCATGCTCTGCTGGCATATACAGTCATGTGACTGTTCTGTGGTCCCACTGTTTGGCATCTCCCTTGAATAATTGGGTTTCCAACCATGAGAACTGGTGAATATTATGGGGCACATACTATTGGACAGAGTATCTGTTATCCCAAATGGCTGTAAGATCTCTGTAAGTAGCCCAGTAGCCCAGTATATTCCCTTGTATATATGGGGCAGGTCTATACATATGCTACCATATTCTAGAGACCCTTACAAGTGGTGAGTAGCTGTGTGACTTACCTTGCGAATGCAGCAGTTGATAGACCTGTAGTTTGTGGCTGACTCTGTCTGATGCATGCAGTTCACAGCCAATACATGGTGAAGTACAGGTTGTGTGGGCTGGCTGGCATAATTGTTACTAATATGTATGCGAGTTGAATTAAGGTGTCAGTCACTAGGGTTGTAGTTTGTCAGTGCATGTGTTTTTATTGTCTCTTGGCCAAGGTCAGGGCATACTGGGCATGTCTACATCTACCTGCAAGGACAACCTCAGGGTTTTCCTCCTTGGAGTCCCCCTGTGGGTGTGGTTGTTGTGACCTAGGCATTGGTGGGGAGCTGTGTATCCCTTCCCTTTGCTGATCCTGCTGCAGCTGTTTCTGCAGGATCATATTATGTAGCATGGCACATACTGTGAACATGTGCACACATGTGGCTGGAGAGTAATGCAGGGCTCCACTAGATATATCAAGGCACTGGAACTGTGACTTCAGTAGCCCAAACACATGCTCTATGATGTTCCTAGTTTGTGCATGTGCCTCATTATGGCATTCTTTGGTAGGTGTGTGTGCATTCCTGATTGGTGTCATCATCCACAGTTCCAGTGTGTAGCCAGCATCCCCCAGTAAATGGCCATGTGGGATGTCCCCTCTAGCAAACATCTTGTACAGCTGTGATGTATGCCAGATATTGGAGTCATGATAACTGCCAGGCTGCCAGCACACACATTCATGATAATGCCCTGGCCATTGCATACTACCTGTAAGTTGATGGAGTGGTACCCTTTGCGGTTGACGTAGATTCTATCTTCCTCACCAGGTGGTGCCTTGATGTATACATGAGTGCAATCTATGGCACCCAGTACCTCATGGTAGTGTGACACACAGTAGAAGTGTTGCATACTGCTGGCTTTCTCCTCAGGGGTGAGGGGAAAATAAATATGCTCACTGGAATGTAGTAGCATGGCATCCAGGAACTGGTGGAGTATTCTGTATGGTGATGCCTGTGAGATCCCCATTATGTCCCCAGTTGGTCTTTGGAATGTGCTCATAGTTAGTAGACTAAGAGCTACATCTACCTTAGTTTCCACTGGGATGGGTTCTCCTCTGTTGGCTCTGGGTCTATGTTGAGGTCAGCAGAGCTCAGTGAGTTCTTGTAGTATGTCCTGCCCCCCCCCCTGTAGTGCTCTCTAATCTCCAGCTCATGTAGCTCCTGGAAGGTAACCCTGGACCTGAACACTCTTCTCCTTCTCAGTCTAGGCCTATGGTCAGCAACAGTAGGAGCAGCAGCAGTGACCTCAGCATCTAGCACAAAATCCCTTCCAAGTGATTACTGGTTGGACTGCATAGTCTGTTGACCATTCAGATGACTTAGGCAGTTAATGTCTCATAATACAGCTCTTCATGGACAAATTACCTGTCTTATTAAATGCCTCTCACTGCCACCTAGCAGGAGACATCTGAAGAAAAAATATGGACATGGGAAAGAAAAAGAGATTTAATACAATGCAATATTTATGCAGAGGAAAAAGCAATACTAATTAATAGATAACAGCTGCATCAAAGATATTTGAAGAGAAATACAGACAAAGGCATCCACATATGGAAAATTTCATACTAAAAAAAAAAAAAGAAATAGGGACTGAAGTTATAGATTACCTGCTAAGTGAAGGATTTAGTGTAGAGAATCCAACTCAGGTAATGTCACAGTATGGAGTCCTCAAATTAATGAGAAATAAGTGTTTATTCTAATTTTTGTCTGCATTTTGATTTAATATCTCTGTAATCTGTACAACTGTACTTATCCTTCTTCTTGTTTGTCCCCACTCACCCTCCCTGTTCTTGTCTCTGTTCTTGTTTTGGTGTTAGTGTTGGTGGCTCTAGAACTGCCCGCCCCTCCTGTAAGTCAGTATTTTAACACTCCTCCTGAGTCCATCTCATTTGCTCACTTAATCGAATACAGTGAGATCATATTCTGAGTCTAGTGTTCACTCTACATAATACATAGAGAATATTTGAGAAGGCAAACCCACTTAAGTTCTTCCTTCCTCTCTCCTTGCACTTTACTAACAAAAAAGAAAAAAAATCATCTCCTTTTACTGTATTTGTGTTTTCTCCTACTTTATTTTGCTTTTGCCTCTTCTTAAAATTACTCAATTTTATTTATTCTGTTGCATTTATTGCTGCTTGGTAGTAGCCTGATTAAATTGCAACTGTTATTCTAAGCCTTTTGGTTTAAGCACTTGGGCTTCATACCAGTTGTTTTATATTAAGAAGGTTTGTGGTCTGCCCTGTGTGGCAGGACAGGTAGCTTACATCCTTCAAAGCTGGGAATTGCTGCTTGAAAGCTCAGTGTCTGCTATTCTAAAAGTGTATTAGTTCTGGTTTAAACACTTGGGCTTCAGACCAGCTATTCTACATTAAGAAGGTTTGTGGTCTGCACTCTTGTGGGAGGAGAGGCTGGATTCTGCCCTTCTGAGCTGGGAATTTGTGGTCACAAGCTTATTGTGCCTGCTTATTTGAATTGTTTCTTTCTGAAATTGGTGCACCTTGTTGCTGTAGCATAGGACCAGACTCAGGCCTACTGAATCTAGCTTTGTTTGTATAACTTGAGCACTGATCCAGGCCATCTTTTCTGGAGAAGGTTACCCTGCACCCTAGTAGCGGGAGTGTGCAGGTAGAACTTGTCTGACTGAAGACTGCTGGAACAGGGCTCAGTTTTGAGTTTTTTTCTGGTTAATTGGGTAACTTGTTTAAATCAGATTGTTCATTTTCTATTATTTGATATACATAAAAAAATGCACTTTATTCATCTGCTTTTATTGTATTTGTGTTTCTTCCACTTTATTACTAGTGGCATTGACTACAACTCTGAACTGAGATATATAACAATAAGTATCTTTTTATGCACATTTAAAGTGTTTTTTTGATTGTATCTACTTTATTTTCTGAAAAAAATATATACATTTGTTTCCCACCTTTCTAAGCTAGTATAGTCCAGTTTTCAGGTTAGTGCTGAATTCAGGGTTGTGTTAAAAATCTCTGTGTCTGCCCATACTTTACTTGGATAGAAGGATGTTTCTCTGTTCACCTATGAGAAAGGAAAGCTTTGTTCATAGGTTCATAGGTTCATAGATCCTTTAGCGGCATTAGGTTCATAGATTGAATCTAGCTTTGTTTGGCAAACCTTTGAGCAGCCTATCTGTCCCTGGAGGAGTGGTTTCAGCCCAGAAAGTAGTAGTTTATTGGGCATTTTGGGCTAATTTCTATCTATTTAATTTTCCTGCTATAAAAACTGCATTTGCCCGATTTTGCACGCCGGGCAGCGCCAGTTAGCTAGGGTATAACTATTCCTGGCTCCACAAAGTCTCCTCTACAATGTTTCCCTTGGAACTAGACAAACTTCCAACTTAAGCACTCAAGCCATTAATTTCTCAGCCCGGCACTTGCTCAAAACTCATAGCAAGCACTTATAAACCCTAGCACTACAGAAGGACAAGGCTCTCTATTCGACCATACCAGCCATTCAGTAAAACAGTTTACCGTACCTATCCAGGCATGTCCAAAGGGCAGTTTCAGGTGTACTCTCCAGTCCAACTGGTGAATATGGGCATTTTGAGGCAATGTTACAACTGCCTCATGTACACAGACAACCCTCTGCTACCACCAAACACTAATACATGCGAGAGATGCAATTATTCATCCAAACTGGAGGCTAAGCTCTCTCAACCCAAGACTGGATCAGACAGTCAAGAGGAGAAGGGAAATTCTGGCATCACACCACCAGTCTCACATAGACCCATTAAACCAACACCAGCAAAAAACACACATAAATACATGAAAACATACTCTGAGGCTCTAAATAAAGATCTGCAAAAGCAACAGAGCCCTCCAAAACAGACATCCGACAACCTCCACCCCCCAACACAAACCATGAAACACATACTTCATAAAACCAGTGTGCCACTCAATCACAGCCCTCAAAGCAAAATAACATGCCCAACATACAAGTAATAGGTGACTCTAATAGTCAGGCACACTGACGTCCCACTCACTAGGCTGAATAAGGAGAAGGTTACTGCTAGCTGCCTGTCAGGTGCCAGGATCCGCCACATAAAGCAAACACTCAGGTCACTCCAGAACAAGTACAAATATGACTCTGTCATTGTCCATGTTGGTGTGAATGACCTGAGCCGTACCTCCCTGGACTACACAAAAAGGGACATGGAAGAGCGCTCTGATCAAGTAGCCCAGGCTGGTAGGACCCTGACCCTGAGTACCATCCTGACCTCACCAAGAATGATACCACGGTATAAAGAAAAAATTATCAATTACAACAATTGGCTAAGTTTCTGGTGTCATTCAAAGGGGATCCAGTGTCTGTCTGCCTGGGATGACATGCTTGACAATCCACACTGCTTCACTAGAGATGGCTTGCACCTGTCACCCTTAGGTTTTTGAATACTGGCCAAGGCTCTTGCCACCCCCATCGTGCCTTTTTTAGGCAAGGCTGAAAAGACAAACCCACCACCGTAAATAGCACAAGTAACAACAATCTGAGGGTAATACTACTGAATGCCAGAAGTCTAAACCTCAAAATGTACGCACTTGAGGCACTCTTCAGTATGGAGAAAATCGATATATGTGCAGTAACAGAAACCTGGTTTAAGGCTCCATAGAGCACCCCAGCACTACTAGGCTACAACTCATACCATACATTTCAGCCACAGAACCCAGACCGAAATACAAAAGGCGGGGGAGTATCAATATTCATCAAGGATACCCACACCTCCAGGTTAGTGACACTGCACGATGCTTCAGAGATTATCCACATGCAACTAACAACAGGCAAAACTGCAATTCAAATTATAGCATGCTAATGATCACCCACCATGTCCCAAGACCCCCATTCCACATTTCTGGAAACACTGGGTAACATAAAGGTCCTACCAAACACCCTAATATTAGGTGATTTAAACTACCCAAACATTAACTGGGAGAACTACTCAAATACTAACTCCCTTGCCCAACATTTCCCAGAATTTATAAACGCAAACACCCTGGAACAACTGGTCAACACTCCCACCAGAGGTGGCAACATATTGGACCTGGTGATCACCAACATGGGCAACCGGTGTTTCACACCAGAGGTCAACCCCTCGCTGGTTAGATCTGACCATAAACAAATCACTTTGGATATCCACATTCTGCCCCCACCCCAGGACAAGGAATCCACCGTGAAAAACTTTTCAAAAGCAAACTTCACATTACTTAAGACAGAGGTGGAAAGTTTAAAAGCCCCCATTCTAAAGGATAACGCTGTCCAAGCTGCAAAATCCTTTACTAATGCATCCTACGGGCACCTACAAGAATGCATGGATCATGCTATCCCAAGCAAAACCAAGACTCACTCCTCTAAGAAAAGGAAACCAGTCTGGTGGACCCCTGCCATAAACAAGCTATACAATAGAAGGAGAAAACTAGTACAGAAAAGAGTAAAATCCCACAAAGGGAAGACATCCCTGATCAGTATCAGCAAGAAACTACTATTCCTCATAAAATTGTTCAAGGCGAGCTTTGAAAGAAAACTTGCCAAGGACTCCAAAGATCACCACAAGGCATTCTTTAGCTATGTCAAGAATCTAAGTGGCAATGCTCAGATCTGCTTGGAATTACTGCAGAATGCCACAACATACACTGAACCGATTGATATTGCCAACATCCTGGCAGACAGGTTCAGTGCAAACTTTACCCCCCCCCCTCACCCCCAAAATGGCCCATAACCATACCAGAAGAATGTACAGCCCCTGAAATCACAGACACTCAGGTTAAAATAGCCCTCTCCAAAGCCAAAAACACAGCATCAATGGGACTGGATGGTGTCCCAGGCTGCATCCTACATGAGCTCAAAGACGAACTAACCCCTCAGCTAAACACACTGTTCAAACTCAGCCTCTCCACAGGCTACGTACCCATAGAGTGGTGCACAGCAATGGTTATTCTGCTCCACAAAGGTGGAGCCACAACAGACCCTGGGAACTATTGCCCTATAAGCCTGACTAGCTTGGTCTGCAAGGCTATGGAGCGCATCATCATGGAAGTCATTAACAGAGACATTGGGAACCTGTAAACACTGGACCCTACCCAGTTCAGCTTTGTTAAGGGCAGAGCATGGCTCCTAAAACTGGTGGACTTCTCTGAGACAGTTACCAAGGCTATAGATGAGGGAAAGGTGGTGCACACAGCCTACCTTGACCTCACAAAGGCCTTCAACACCATTTCCCATTTTGATATTATAGACAAGCTCACCAGCCTGAACATAAATCCCTATGTCACAAGATGGGTTGCCAGTTGGCTCATGGACAGAACCTACATGACTGCAAACTAGGGGCTATAATTGACTCACCGGCTGACACAGACATCCTCCAAAAGGGTCTCACTGAGATGGATACCTGGTGTCAAAATCATGGCCTCAAGCTAAATGCCAAAAAGTGCATAGTTATTCCCTTTGGAAATAACAAAGTACCCACAAACTACCACATAGGTGGTAGTCCCCTAAATGCGGAAAATGTAATAAGGGATCTGGGGACCCAAGTAGATAGTAATCTCTCCTTTGATAATCACATTGCCAAAGTGGTTAGAAAATCCTTCTATGTGGCCCACCTAATCACAAAAGGGTTTGCATCCAGATCAAAAGAGGTCATTGTGCCCCTCTACTCATCACTCATCAGACCCATCATAGAGTACAATGCCCCATTTGGGATGTACCTTACAAGACACCTGCAATAGCTGGAAAGACCACAGACGTACCTCACTAAGAGGATCACTGGCCTCAAACAGATGCCCTATGCAGCTCAATTGAAGAAACTCCAGCTGTACTCGGTTGCATACCGCCTAGTCAGAGGTGATCTCTGCCTGACATACAAGGCCATGTCCAACCCAGAATTGATGGACATGCTCCACCTAAAGAAAACCTTATTTCCTTGAGCCACACGCTCTAGGGATCTAAACCTCACCACAACAATAAATAGAATGTGCTGGAGGGATATATTCCTGTCCCAGAGACCTCCCATGCTTTGGAACAAGATTCCAATCTACATTAGGCAGAGCTCCTCACTAGCACTCTTCAAGAGAAACCTTGATGAGTGGATGAGAAACAGAACGTTTACCCCAGGGATCACTTCAGTGGCTCTGCTGGACAGAGGCACAGGGAACTAATCTAACACATTCTGGCTAGGCTTATAAATGCCTTCGGGCAGATAGCCTATTACCTACCTATGAACCTATGAATGGGAACCATCTAATCACTTGCCACATGAAGATACTCTGGAGCCTTCAGAAGGAAACCAGATCAAAAAATCAGTTGGAGTTGCACAGCAAGGAAAGGAGCAGGAAACAGTGGCAGCACTGACATAGTCAATGTTATGGAGTGATAGGCCAGTGAGTTCCCATATAAAAGAACAGTAGTTTTCCCAGGATGTAGCTGAAAAGAATATGTCACAGAAAGATGCTCTAGAATTTCTGTAGAGTGCCAACAGGAAACAGAGAGCAAAGAATGTGCTCTCAGTTTAAAAGAAAAGATTTAAGGGAAGATTTTTTTGATTTAATAGAGATGGATATACATTAAGATTGATGAAAGAAATAGATTACAGAAATTCAATAACAACCAAAATGTTAGAAGTTTGATAAAACAGATGAACACAATAATCAAGACTATTAACAACAATTCATGTGATCTAACAGAAGTAAATAGGATATATCATTGTGCAGCTAAATTAATAACGGATAAAGTCTTACCACAAAAACACAGAGCACTAAGAGAAAGGAAGGGAATAAATTAAGTGCCATTATAGAAGCATCAAAGAGAGAAAAGTATAAAGTAGTTAAACCAAGAATCATGTCTGTTATAAGAGTATAGAAGAGGGAACAAATAAAAAAAAATCCTTAGAAAGATAGACATGATAAAAGCAACACACATAATCAGAACAGACCTGGATCTCTCATACACTATTGCAAATCATAAATTAAAGATATCAGCAGAGGCAGAAAATATGCATATAAATATAAAGGAAAAGTACAAAACAAGCAATTCATTTATGACTCAAATGAGTTTTGTGCAGATTTGGAAATTTAGCAAAAAGAATCGAAAAACCACCAAAAAAAAAAGAAGAAACAGACATTTTGAAGAAATATCTATGAACACCTTATGGAGTATAACAAAGGTGCTGAACAGATAGAAGAAGTAAAAGAAACAGTAAGAAGTTCAAATATACAAGATACGAAACGGGGTAAAGAAATGTCATCCACCTTTTCCCCTTTTCTCAGAAGTCTATTGCCCATACTGCAATCCTGAATATGCAATGTCTTCACATTATCTGTTTGTACCTGTGTTACATACCTCTCAACTGTCCCTGATTTTCAGGGATTCCCTGATTTTGACTCAGATTTTAACTCTGTCCCTCTTAATCCCTCCTAAAACTAGTGACTTTTGGAGGAAAGGTGGTAAATTACACTTAATGAATAATGACAATAATTAAGAGTTATAAACTTCTTTTACTTCGGAAAATGTGCATTAACTCATATACTCTGATTCTGTCAATGTTTCAAGTTAATAGCACTAATATTTTAAAAGTGTCCGATTGTCCCTAATTTTTTCTTGTCTTGTCCCTGATTCTGTTGAAATTTGTCCCCAGTTGGTTGAGAGGTCTGCCTGTGTACTCAACTGTGCTAATCTGCTGCATTTTGTTTCGCCCTCCAGTTAAAGTCAGTTGACTTTGTACTAAGTTTCTGCTAAACTCAAAAGGGAAATGTTTCTTTTAAATATGCCTGATTTAAGAATATGAGAAAGCATTCTGGATAAAGGTGGGTGTAGCTAGATTAATGAGAAAAAAGTAGTCAATAAGAGAAGTTATGTTAATTTTGTCAATGGTGGTAAATCATCTGCTGCAATTTGGAAGCAGAATGAATGAATGAGTCAGCAAAATAAGGGAGTTTCACTTTAAATAATTTCAGTAGCACATTTAGATTTATTTAACAACTGACTCATTTATGTTTCAACAGGCATGGGTTTGTCAGGGAAATTTGCAGAATGGATATTTTTGACGTCTTGACCTGTTTATATCCATTGTTCTAGATATTCGTTTGATTTTTTTAGGTAATTGAATAATATTCCGTTAAATATTGATAAGTAGGAAATGCCAAACAGAAAGGCCATGTATCACATTTCTTTTTAAAATATTGTACAATATATTCTTGGGATAATGCTAAACATCTGCTTTTATGAGATAATGACAGTCTTCAAGTTTACAGCACATGAGCTTCCATGGTGCACTAATAGACATGTAAACATATGTTGTAATGAGCTCTGCAGCAGATTGCTATATTTGTAATTTTAATTAATGACATTTTTAAAATTCCTTAGCAGGCTACAGCCACCTGGAGGAATTAAACTCTAAAAGCCAGGGGAATTATGCTGATCCAGATGGTGATTAACTAACAAACTAAAGTTCAGAATAAATAATCTGAAGTATATTTTGCATATTTTAAAGGCAGATGGGATGAATCATTAGAAATCTCCCTCAGCATAATTCATTTAGACCTGGACAACCAAACTACTGTTTCCAGCAATGAAGCATTATCTTTGATGTACAGTGACAGTCATTGTATTAGTTACATTAAAATGCATCCTCTTAGTGTCTATTGTGTTTTACATTTTTAAGTAGTCCTGTTGGTGATGATTTAACTATAGCCATTTTCTAAATAGTTTTTGTGGCACACTTAGGTCCCAGTTCCTTTTTGTTCCTCAAAAGATTTATAATAGAGTCAGATAAAAAAAATCATAATATAATACTTACAAATGATGAACTGCAATTTTGTTCTAGACTTTGGGATCAGGTGTAATTGTCTCTTGAACATTATTTCTTCCTTACTCCATGCCCATGTATCTTTTTAAGACAGTGGAATATGTGTTAGCTTGCTGAACAAAAAGACACTAAGGTTCGACAAATCACAAATGCCCACTACAAAGTTGTGGAGAAAATTCTAGGGAATATTCTTCAGACTATTTCTTGTAGAAAAGTAATGCTACAACTGGGTACTCTGTAAATAGCTTATAGCTGCAGCAACAAGCCAGTAGTAGAAGCAACGGGTCTTATAAAAAAGAATTTACAATTGTACTTAGATGTGCTACTGATACATCTAACTCCATATGAATTGCAGAAAGAGTCATTACTGGGCACATTGTGGGTGCTGTGAAGACCACTTCTGGCTAACATCAAAGATTGAAACAATACTAATTTCATGAACTTTAAACATACTTTGACTTAGGAATGGGGTCCATTCCCATCATGGTATTAGAAACCCAAAAGACTAGCAGAAATCAAAAGGGAGGAACAATGCTTGCTCAGCAGCAGTCTTTGTAGATAAGAACCATGTGCTAAATGTAGAAAAAAAGCTTAATCAGAGAAAGGATTCCTGGAATTGTGAACCATGTATGAGATGCAGAGGAGCTGTTTATCAGAAGACTATTCCTGGAACTGGGAGTATAAGATTCAGAGTAGCCTTTTTTTAAGAAGAGTAACTGTAATTGTAACACAGTCACAGCGTACCAGCTTTTTCACTCTTTTAGTTTTTCTAGGCTGCACACAGAGCCTTTACTCAAGATAATTTTGATATATGAAAGCATAGAGCTATCACGCATATTTTCAGTTAGGGCAGAGTGTTCAAATAGCAGTTTAAGTTTTCCTGTTTTTCAAATCGCTGCATGTCAAATTAACCATATTATGCTGTCACTTCTATTATGCTACAATGGACTTGAATTATATTAGCATACTTTCCATTGCAGATGGGAGTAATCCCATTATCATATACAATATCAAAGAGTGTTTCATGCAAATAGTGCCTTCTTTTTGCAATTAGTTTTGTTGATAAAGACTGCCCCTTGAACATTTTCTTGAAGCTTAAGTGTCCTGACATGAAAGAAAGGCTGAGCCCATAATGTCTCTCTATCTACATTAGAATATAAACTACTATTGGCATGCTAAGTGCAGCAACAGGGGGGGTTATATCCTAGAAATAAATATTGTCAGTTATGTCTCATAGATAGGACACACTGCTTTGAACATTAACACATATAATGATTTATCAGTGAACAAATTATGTAATGTTTTGATTATACAACAATATAACCAGGATTTATTAAGAGCTACATGAAGTATAACAGTTGTGTTTGTGTTGAGCAGCTCCGTCAGCATGATAGTGCCAGAGCGAAACAATGGGAGACAGCAGAATATGCTAACTAAAGCATAAAGAGTCAAAGTACATGCTAATTAACCAATCCAACATGGCAAAGCTATTCAGGAATTTATAAAGCAATCATGTACACTTGGTGTAAGCTTCTGTCATGTACACCTTAACCTTTTGGAATATAAGCACAATTACACTTAGAAAAAAAAACATGTCAGGGATTGGTGCTGCAATTATTATGTTGTATGGGCAACACGCTTTAAATCAAGGTGCTGCTGCTACTGCCAGATCTCGGGCAAAAAGAAGTAAGGTGTTTTGACACCATTTGACATAGCATGAACTGCATGAAACAGAAATTGTTGACAGATATGGGGTGGACAGGGAAATACTGGAGGAAATATGCATCCTGTGCTACCCCACCTTAGGTCACGGGGAAATCATGGAGAACACCTCCCAATGGAAAAAAAAGATGTGTTTGGCATTATGTATACTAGCTACTGATACTTTCCATAGACTTACAGGGGATAAATTAGGGATATCACAGGCATCTACTGCTAGAATACTATATATGTTTTAAAATGCAATGCTACTACATGCAAGGGAGCATATCTGTTTCCCACGAACCCAACAAGAGCGATCAAGAATAATGCAGTAATTTTATGCAATAACACACTTCTCTGAAGTGTTGGGGACCATAGATTGCACATACATAGAAATAAAATCCCCACCTGGGGAACAGGAAAGAAGGAACATCAACAGAAAAGGCTTGCACTCCATAAAGTGTCAGGTTGTCTGTAATATTCAAGGGATCATCTTTAATGTCTGTACAGGTAACCCAGGCAGTCTCCATGACTCACAAACAAGGTAAACTTGTGAGTTGTACACCAGGTTTGCTAGGGGTGACATACCTCAAGGGCATCTAGTGGGGGGTGCAGGTTATGCATTGGAGCCCTGGCTTATCATACCCTTGAGAAACCTACACAACCACACCAAGTAAGGATACAAGTTCCACACTCAAGCAAAGAATTCTATAGAACATGTGTCTGGTTTGCTTAGATCAAGGTTCCACTGTCAAGACACATCAGGAGGTGCACTGTAGTATGACCGGAGCATCTGTGCTGAAATATTTACAGTGTGTACCATGTTACACAATACCACTCTCAGGAAACAGCTCCATCAAGGATAGCAAGGGTCGGGAACTCAATTTCAAGGACCACAGACAGAACCAGCAGCAGATGATGAGTCAGATGAGTCATAGGGAGATAAAACATCTGCAGATTGTGCTGGCAAATGTATACTTGCACAGTATGCCATGGTTCTGGCTAAGAGGCAAAGGAAAGTGCACACAATCACTACTTAGCCCAAAGCCTAAGATCCCATGCACATAAAAATATGAAAACTGTTGCCCGTCAGACTCTACAACATATACTTAACCATGTGATGGTGTTCTGATTGCATCAGACAGTGACAACCCTCAAGGACACAACTGATACCTGCACTAATGATAGCAAAGTGTAGAAACTGTAGAGAAAAATGTTATATCACTGATTACTGTCACATCTACCTATGCATATGCACTATGACTACACACAAGATAGCCCCTCCAATCCAACCACCCCACATCACTATCCCACAGTTCCACCATGAAACACATAAAAAGAAATATATTTTGAACTCAGTTATCAGCACAGATTGTACAGCATCTTTGTAATGGAGATAACACAGGTTTAAACTTTACAATACATTTCTGAATTAACAATTTAACAATTATCACGGTAAACATTACATAAAATTAAACAATACATTTGTCATGTAGCATTCAGTAGTGCAATTGTAGAAATGCAGGAATTACTATTCCAAAAGGAAAAGATAAATGCATATGCATTTAAAATTGTACAAATACTCTTCAACAGTTACCAAATTTCATCTTCATAATGCCAAAATGAAAGCATTAAGAAATAGCAACATACCTTGACAATACAGCACTGTAGAAAATAGTTAACTCACCCAAAGTCATACTATTCTATCAATATCTAGCTCTGTATTTTGAAACAGTCTCCCCAGTATGATACAAGGGCACTGCCTACTTCATTACCTTCTTGTAGTACAGAGTCAGCCATGTGAGCACTGTGAGTATGCAAACAAGGTGCCAAATCATTAGCATATCTGAATACCAAAATCTGCACAAAGTATAGGGAATGCAAGCATGGTGTAGGCATCTACATGATCACATGCACATGCCCTCAGCAATGCAAGAATGAGCACTGAGAAGTGTTACCAGTTCATGGCTTGCAAATGTGTCCGATTATCATGACAGCAGGAACATTCAGCTTTCACAGCCTCCCCTCTCTGATATAAACCTAATGTTGGCTTCTTTATGTCTTGTCTCATTTTGTATCATTTGCACACTGCTTGGCAGTGAAAAAATCACTTTCATGGCTTAAAGGAAAAGGTGAAAATATTCATTTTGGCTGTCATAGTTCATGCCAACAAGTTAGACAGCTTTGTACTGCTGACAGCACTCTGGATAGCACTCTGGATAATACATAGGGCTGAACATACACCAGATATGTATATTCCTCTTTGCCACAAGTTGTGAGTTGTGCCATGCAGTAATCTGATAGATGGAAATGTACATGAATCAAGGTTCATATTCACTGACATGATAATTTTATAGATGGTCAGAATGTATATTTAGTTACATTTTGTGATACCATAGTGTTGTTTAAAATCTGTTGTCACTAATGCAAACAACATGTGATTTTTTAGTCTGTCTACTGTAAGATAATATGTAGGTAAACACAGGCCTCATGATATGTACAGCAAAATACATGCCTAATTTTGCAAAGAGATATGAGACAGAAGAAATTGTTCACTTTAATGCACTTCTTTCTCAGGCCATTGTTAAATATACCCATGCACTGCATTTCATTCATTATCTGCAATTTCTATAACATACCTTACACTTCAATGCCCATTCTATATGCTCTCCAATTACCACCATGCAAACATGGTAAACTACTTAAGGAAAAAAGTGAAAAATTTAGTCTTTGCTGCCTTAGGTAGTTCAAAAATGCTTGGTGACAATGTGCATCCAGCAGCACTCTGGATAGTAATCATTCCAGAAAATATACTTGTCAGGTAACTTTCTCTGTGATACAAGGTATAACTGATGTGAAAAGACAGAAATAATGTACATGAAATATTGTTTGAATTCTGTTTACAGAACACTTTGCTATAATTCACAATATTTATTTTTCCATTTTTTTTTTATTTTAAGGTACATTCACTCACCACTTGGCAGTGCACAAACAAGGTTCGCTACCTAAGGAAAACAATGAAAATTTTAGTTTAGGCTGTCTTATGTAGCATAAACATGTTTGGCAACAGTGTGCTGTCTCTATCACTCTGGATATTACTTAAAGGAGAAATTCCACCCGGCATAAAGTTACCTCTGTGGCATAAGGTGTAAGAGTGTTATCTTCAAATAAATTACATCGACTATCATGGGTTCTAATCTAACTGAACGGTACTTTTTCAAAAAAATATGTAAAAAGGAAAATTTCAGAAAATTTTGAATGGGGCTGTAACAGTAAAGACAAACTGATAATGTTAAACATGATTCTTGCAAGCATTTTATCAGGTAGCCTTGCATAATGAAAATATGCTTTTTAGCATGTATGACTAATGTATTAGATATATACACAGCTTAAGATATGTCCACCTTCCTAGACATGGCAATGAATATAATTTAAGTAAAATCACTAGTATGTGTATAATGGGCATAATGCATTTGCTGTAATCATCATGAGTAATTACATATCCCATCAATGTGTTAAAAAGACCATTATGTCATCTGAAGTATACATGTAACATAAACCTGTCCTGATCATCACATTCAGCTGCATCCATGTGAACCATAATTACTTGCAGTAAGAATAACTTTTACATATAAATGCATTTCAAGACAGGATTACCACACACACACACACACACACACACACACACACACACACACACACACACACACACACACACACACACACGCCTCTCTGCAGTGTATCTCCATTCATTCAGATTTCAGAAATGGCAGATGTTCATGGTGCAAAGTTAGCTTTCCTATAGCAGTGTCGGCTAATATATTAAGTTGCAATTTTTGCCTTCTGTATCTCATGAGTTTGATTCCCAGCTGTTACAAAACTATTTTAACATTGGGTAAGCCCCCTTTAAAGAACAGTAAAGCGCGCTTTCGTGTCTGCAAAGCAGCTTCACATATATATATATATATATATATATATATATATATATATATATACCATTTATTCTCTTCCTTCTCTGTAAAATGCTCTAATAATAAGATCCCGTATTTTAACTACTTCAGCACTTGTAGTAAAACTCTTATTGATATTTCAACAAGTTGGAGATCTGACAGATTACTATCATGATAGCCCCTTTTCTTAAAGTCATCATGTAAACTAGTTAATGCCTCTTCAAAATCCCTATTGCCACTTGTCATGCGGGAACATCTCATAGCCTGATTGGTGCAAAAATGCATTCTTCCTGCATGGCTTTCTATAAACTTCAGTCTCTAACCTACCTTCCTTCTTCTTCAAGGTCACATCTAAAAAGTTTATACGATATCTAGACCATTCTCCATTTAGATCATCTACAAAATGTTTATAATGTTTGATGTATCTAGAAAATTATGAGGATAACTACCTTAATGGAATTAGTGCTGGAGAATAATGTATTTATTTATGACAATAAATACTACTTTGGGCACATCATGTGCTAATTTTAGCATATTGGGAATTCACATATATTTTCTCGAACACTACATTTTCTAGATACATCAAACATTATAAACGTTTTGTAGATGATCTATTTTTCATTTGGAATGGTGACCTGTTGACTCTGAATGATTGTTTTGTCTTATATTAACAGTACTACCACCTTTTTATAGAAAGCCATGCAGGAAGAATGCGTTTTTGCACCATGACAGCATGCACCCACCTCATATTCATAAGAATATAGGGATTTTGAAGAGGCATTAGCTAGTTTACATGATGACTTTAAGAAAAGGGGCTATCATGATAGTCATTTGTCAGCTCTCCAACTTGTTGAATGATATCAATAAGAGTTTTACTACAAGTGCTGAAGTAGTTAAGGGTTAAACACTTTTAGGAATCCATCCTAGCTTTTCTTTTTACAATGGTAATTATTTTTTTATAATTTTTTTATATATGTTTCTAAGTATATTATATTTTTTTATAGAGATTTATAATAACTTAAGTGTTCATATTACTTCATTCTTGTAATATATATATATATATATATATATATATATATATATATATATGTCTCTGAGTCTTAAAATAAAGAATTTATTTTTGGTTCTTGTTGGTTTAGCAGGTACCTTACCCTGAGAGGATTCTGTTTCTATTGGGTAAGCCCCAAACTGATATGTCAAAAATCAACCATTTTTCACCTTTCAAAATGCAACTCTCAAAAGCCATGCCAGTAACCAGTCCACTGTTGAACAGTGGAAACTGTGACAATGGGTGGAGCATCACACGTGGCACAGTTTAATGTCACGTTTCACACTTTTACTGCTATCTGCTATAAGTAGTGCCAATGTGTCTCCCAAGAGATCCATCCACTTGCAATTATGCAAATGTAGTTGGGAAAGCTGTGCATGTTTGTGCAATGTCATTAACACATGATATCTGAATTAGGTACCTATTCAGACATAGTTTGCAAGCTTGACCTTTGCAGACATGATTAGTGATGGAGAGAATGGTTCTAAATTTAGAGCGCAGAGGTGGGTTGTTGAGGAGTCCAGGATGTCTGTGGTACTCCTTGTGAAGTGCTACAGCCATATTTATTTATTTATTTATTGACATTTGTTAACCAGGTTTGTCCAGCTGAGCCAATGGCCCATTTTCAGTGGAGACCCGAGGAGAAAATCTCCAGAAATAATACAAGTAATTATGATATTTACACAATATTAAAGTAGGGTCACAGAAATATAGTACAAGTCAAAAATTTGTGCACAGCAGTACAAATGTATAGGTAAAATAGTCAACAAGTACAATTTCCAAAATTTGAGAACAGTATATAGCATAGGCCAAATCATTAAAAGGTTTAGAGGATATTACACAAAGGATGAATACAGTTTACTAGAGCAAGTACAAAAAGGAAAAAGAGTTGATAGGGAAAAGCAGACAAGATGAGAAGACAGGCAACTAGTTCAAGTGGGGGTTTATCAAGGGCATGACCAAGTCTTCATGAGTAAAAGTTTTATGTTCTTTCTTAAACAGGCATTTATGCTGAATGCTTCTTATATTGAGAGAGAGTAAGTTCCAAGCATGGACTACAGAGTATTTGTAAAGGGTCTGACCAATGTTTTTGTTGCATTTGTATAGCTGAAGAAGGTATTTACTAGCAGTACAGAGGTGACAAAGGGGTTATAGAAGGAGACTAAATTGCAGATGGAGGGGCAGGATAAGGGTTCATATAAGATAGAGTGTGCAATATGTAGTTGGGGTATAAGCAGCTGTTTGGATAATTTTGGCCATTGGAGTGACTTAAGGGCAAGACAGTGGTGAGATTTGTAAGGAAGGTTGATGGCAAATCTGGACATTTTTTTATACATTTGCTCTAGTTTAGTGATAAGAGATGTATGAACAGGAGTAAGGACAGTGGCAACATAATGAAGGCAGGGTAGGAGTAGGTCCTGAGCGAGGGAGGGTTTGGAGGAGGGTGACAGACATTTTTGATTATGAAAGAGAAGTCCAAGTTTCTGGTGGGTCTTTTTCATACTTTATTGAATATGAATATCAAATTTTAATTCATTGTCAATGATAACTCCAAGTAGTTCAGTATGGTGTTCAGGTTTAATAATGGTATTGTTGAAAGAGGATATAGAGGAAGAGGCGTTGTGCTGGGCAAGTGTTTTAGGGAGGAAAAGAAGGAGTTTGTTTTTTTTTTTTTTTTGGATTTAATGTGAGTTGGTTATCAGAGAGCCAGGTTTTGGCAGATGAAAAGGGTTGCTGAGTGAGAGTTAGTAGATCAGGGATTTGATGGGTAGAGGTAATGAGGGTGGAGTCATCAGCATACTGTAAAAGTGTAGACAGGTTAGTAGCAGAGTGTAGCTTATTAGTGAATATATTAAATAGGAGGGGGTCCAGAATTGATCCTTGGGGAAATCCAGTATTAACAGGGAGGAATGGAGAGAGGACAGTTTGCCCTCAGGCAGATTGCTGCCTACTGGAGAGATAGCTAGAGAAACAGTTGATGGAGGATGCAGGTCTGAGAGTTTAGATAGAAGTTTAGAATGAGAGATAGTATCAAAGGCCTTTGAAATATCAAGGAAAAGACTGGAGATGAGGAGATTATTGTCACTGGCTTCAGCTATTATTTGGGTAAATGACGGTAATGCAGTAGAAGTGCTATGGTGGGGCCTAAAGTCATGCTGGATAGGAGTGAGGAGATTGTTATCAAGAAGGTGTTTGAGTAGCTGAACATGGATGTACTTCTTCAAGATTTTGGATAGGGGGAACAGGATAGCAATTGGTCTAAAGTTAGAGGGATGTGTAGAATTGCTGCGTTTGTAAAGAGGGATAGTATAGAAGGATTTCCAAATGTCAGGGACCGGGGCTTCTGAGACTGAATGGTTAATAAGAATAGAGACAGGGTAGGTGATGGATTGTGCAGCTATTTTTAGGAAATAATGGGGTAGTTGGTCTGCTGAGGAAGAGAAGGGTTTAAATTTATTCAGGAGAGATTTAATTGCAGTAATTGGGACTGATTGGAAAGAAAAAGCACTGGGGAGAGTTGTGTTATGCATTAGTGGAGGTGTTGAGTGAGATGTATGCTTTGTGTATTAAGTGTGAGGTTTTGAATAGTTTCTATGAAATAGTTGTTAAGGAAGGATACAGTTTCAGAATCAGTGTTGTATGGAAATGGGTTGGGAGTATTGGGGTTACCTGGGAGGAGTAAGTTGTTGATGGTGGTTCACACCTTTTATGGATTTTTGTGTGGGCTACTTTGGTTAGAGGAAAAAAAGCTCTCTTGTGTTTGTTCACAATTTTTAGCCAAGTTTCTGAGCTCTCTATGTCTGCACTGAGAGAGGGATCTTGTTTTTAACCCAGGCTTTCCAGGAAGAATCTATTTTGTGCATGACTGAGTGGGTTTGTTTTGTTAGCCATTCGGCATAGTTGGATTTGATTTTGATTTGTCTGGATGAAACAGCAGAATCAAGTGTGTCAAGGAAAATTTTATTGAAGGAATTTACTGCCTTATTTAGAGGGAGGTGATAGAGGAAGGACCAATTAATGCCAGATAGTTTGGAGTTAAATATGTCTGGGTTGAAGTGGGTAAGGTTTTACCGTACCCTATAAATAGGGTCTTTAAGTGAGTGTTGGGTGAATCTGTCTATGAAGGTTGGAGAGTGGTCACTCAATGAGTTGGGAAGCATACTGGGATTATGACAGAGGTGAGGAACTGAAGTAAGGATCCAGTCAAGGATGGGTCCAGATGAGGAGTTGTTGTTTATTCTAGTAGGGGTGGAGATGTGTTGGTGAAAACCCTGAAGGTTAAGAATATGGGTAGGGGGTGAGGGGGACAGTTTAGTCCAGTCTATATTAGTGTCTCAAGTATGATAGTTTCATAAGGGATATAGTGAATGATCTAGGACAGGATGTTCTCTAGGATGGGAATATTATCACCAGGAGAAATGTATATATAAGGTATGGCAATTTCTTGTGAGGAATGAGGTGACAATTTACAATGAGTATTTCAGCAGGTGAGAAGCAGGGAACAGAGATGAAGAGAGGGAACAGGCTCAGAAGCTCAGAGTAGAGGAGAGCAATCCCTCCTTCCCGTTTATTGGATCTTAGCAAAAGATGTTATAACCTAGAGGTAGGATGTCTGTGTTAAGGATGTGAGGTTTCAGCTAAGTTTCTGCTAGGGCAAGAATGTGAGGAGATGTGTTAGATATCCAGGAGTGCAGGTCTGTTACTTATTTACCATACTTTGCATATTTAGAGAGAAGATTCTTAGAGATCTAGAAGGGGAATTACTGGTAGGAAGGGGTAAGTGAGTGGGATGTGTATGAGTAGTGATAGTGTACAAGGAAGAGGTGGGAGGCCCTGGGTTGGGGTGGATGTCTCCATCCAAAAGAAGAGTGTTGAAGAAAGTGAGAAGAGAAGGGAGTAGGTTCAAGGTAGTAGGAAATCTAGGTTTCTGACTAGAGTAGAGAGAGAAGTTAGAACATGAAGGAACTTTGAAGAGGTCAGATGGTGAAATAGGGAAGAGAGATGGTAAGATTAATTGTGGGTAAGAGATAGTATGACTGCTAGGAATACAGGGGAGAGTAGGTGAGGGGGATTGATAGTACAGTGATGAATGGTAAGAGGTTGTCAGAGAGAGGAAGAAGAGAAAGGTGGTGAAAAGATAGAATGGCCACATGACCGGAGAGTAGGCAGGGAGAGGGACGAGTCATAGATGAGTCAAGAATGCAGTGAATAAGAGCAGTGAAAGCAGAGAGGGTGTGACTAGAAATGAAAAGTAGGAGTTAGCGAGGAGGGTAAGGGGAATAGTGAGAATGTAAGGGAGGAGAAATAGGTGGGAGTGGTTATAGGAGTGAAGCAGGTGTTAGATTAGTTATAGAGGATGACTGGTTGGATAGGATGAAGGGGTGTAGTGTGCAAGAGTATATATGTAAAGAAAGTTGTCGTGGGTGGGAATGGGGGTAGGGGAGCAGACAGTGCCTGAGCAAAGCAAGAGCAAATGGAGCAGGCAGAGCCAGGAGCAGAAGATCACAAAAAAATCAGTGTGGGACTTGCAGTTACGTTTATCAGTGAGGAGAACAATATTTAAAGTGGAGATACTAGGTTAGTAAAGACAGATGTTGATAATGTATGAAGTGAACCCTTGGTTTAGAAAAGAGAGGAGACAGGCAGCAAAGTCTTAGCCTTTAGCACACTTTCCTGGCGTTAGTTAGGTGCCAAAGTGATACAGAGGCTAGTGAGAGATGCATACTCAGTGGTGGTGGAAGAAAGGTGGTGGTGGGGGTCGGTAAGCCGAGAAATAAATGTCCTTGCCATAGCCTAGTTTAATTTGCAAAAAAAGACAAAAAAAAATGCTTTTAACACAAGGTGAGGAAGAAGCAATTGGGATGCTGCATAAGCATATAGCTTGTGATGGTGCTTTTCTTTTGTTTCTGTTGGGTTCCTCCCATTCTTGGCTAGAGAGCAATCCTTGTATTGCTTTCCGGGTCAGAAGATAGAATGTCAGCCAGGTGTATTCAGGGTGGGAGGGGATTGAGTTCACTTTTCCATGTAGGTAACTACTACAAAATTAAAAAGAGATGCAACGACAATAAGATAGTGAGCTTAGGGTGGTAAAAAATTCTCTAGAAGAGAGAGAACAATTAATGGAAGGAAAATGAACATTAGGGGCAAGCAGAAAGAGAGAAATAGTAGCAAAGGATTGAGGGACACAGAGAGAGCGAAAAAAGAGTGAAAGTTGCAGGCTGGAGAGTGAGAAAGAGAAAAGGTAGAAGGCCTGAAGAGAGGACTTCCAGGTTTGCAGAGAGCAGGAGAAAGGGAAGACAAGACTAGTGAGGCTTGAGAAGCTAGAAAGGAGAGTAGCTTAGTTTACAGCACAGATGTGGAGAAAGGGGCCTTTAAGTACATACTGGAAGAGGAGCAAACACAGGTAATAGAAGAATGATCAAGGGATGCATGTGTTTACTCTAACATTTGGAGTACACAAAAGTAAGAGAACGCAAAACATAGTAAGGTCGAGGGACGCTAGCATTTAGCCAAGTTGGAATAAGCAGAAGAAAGAGAGAATGCAGTTGCCATTTCCCAAATACTACATGCAGAAATTTTACAATATTAACAGATTATACCTTTTAATTGCACAGCATTAACAGTAAACAAGCAAGCAGCAGTTAATAAAACAGGCAACATTTCAGCATTTTTAAACAGTTAATACACAGTGCTAGGTTTCTGCATAAATCAAATGAAATTAAGCATTCACTTAAAAATTAGTAACAGTACTATTCAACAGACAAGTCAAATTGGTAGCTTCTCTGGGGATCTACAAACTGGCAGAGTATAACACAAGTGCCTGGAAGTCCGTTTCAATTGAGTAAAGGACAACCAAAAGCAGGACAGTACAGGTAAGGCACAAGGACTAAGAAGCCCAGTGTGTGCGTCTGCTTGTCATAGTCTAAGCACAGTAAACACATTAGGTACATGTGCATTTACCAACTGGTAGTTACTGGCCAACAGCAGTGTTACTTTTCCAGCTTGTAATTGCACGTCGACAGCAGTATTACACAGCATGTATACAATAGGCAGGAAGCCAGTACTGAAACAGATGATGCTAGTGCAGCGATATCACTCCTAGTATCCTTATTGCATTAGTTAAACATGTCCAGTATAGAGAACAGACCTTGCTCTTCTCTAAGCTTTCTTACTAATCACTTGTGTATATGATGGTTTAGTAAGAGATAACTGAACAAGACAATTCAATGCACTGACTTACGTGGCAAGCACACAGTTTCTCAGAGGGTCGGGGGTTGCATTGGGACCAGACACAAGAGAATGTTTAAAAGAAAGAACCAAAGGATTTCAGAGTACTATGTAAGCTCTGGTGAGCAACTCGGGGAAGGGTCAGAAAGGAATGGTGAGTAAAGAGAGAGAGGAAGCAGGTATTAGAAAAAGCTTAAAGGAGTTTAAAGGGGCAGAGGAGTAGGAAGCAATTGTTAGAAGAAACAGTTTAAAGGGGCAGGGGAGGAAGCAAATGTTAGAATAAACAGTTGAAAGGAAAGGGGATAATAAAATTATGACGTTTTACAATGAAAATAGGTGCAAAAAAGGAAAGAGAGTGTGGGTGTACAAAGAAGGAGAGATGTAGGGGCAAAGCCCAGGAGCAGAAGATTGGTATGCTTAAAAAAAAAAAAAAAACTATCAGTGGGACTTGCACCTAAGTTTATCAGTGAGGAGAACAGTGTTTAAAGTGGAGAGACTAGGTGAGTAAAGACAGATGTTGATAAATTATGAAGTGACCCCTTGGTTTAGAAAAGAGAGGACAGAGGCAGCAAAGTCTTAGCCTTTAGCACAATTTTCTGAAGTTAGTTAGGTGCCAAAGTGATACAGAGACTAGGGAGAGAGATGCATACTCAGTGGGGGTGGAAGAAAAGTGGTGGTGGTAGGGATTAGTAAGCTGAGAAATATGTATGCATGCCACAACCTAGTTTAATTTGCAAAAAAAAAAAATGACAAAAAAATGCTTTTAACACAAGGTGAGGAAGAAGCAATTGGGACACATACATATAGGTTGTGATGGTTAGTTAAAAACAAACACCGCTGAGCAAAACAATGGAGGATTGCAGTCTCATTTAAATCACAAGTAGCTCCTAAATCCAATAGCCAATGATGTAAATAATCCAAGTGCAGGCGAGGTATGTAAAAAGCAGGTTTATTAATAAAAAGAGGTGAGCGCTTTCGCATGAGCTTCTTCAGACCTATACAACTAAACTGTCTGTAAACATCAGTTTAAAAAGCCAAAATGGCGCCAAAATCCTGTCCATTATTTAAAGGTACATGGCTCATTAAAAATATCATGTAAAAAAGTCATATATAAAATTCCTATACACCATCATAAAACAGTACGGCATTTCAAAACTAAGCCATTCATATTCATATCCATTATTGGAATAAATGAATCAAAAGTATGTGTGACAGATGGGGGGGAGGGAAAAAAATTTTTTAATAACATAACTATCAAAACATTGACAGAGCATCTATGCATATAAAGGTTCAAAAAGACCCTACTGGCCACAAAGTAAAAAACTCTTCATAGCCTCTTAACATCTTTTGGACAATAACCTTCTTGATTTCAGCAAAGGTCGCAGGGGAACCCTTCCATTGAGACCTGGGGTGATATCTGCCCTAAACTTAATAATCCAATGGATTTCCTGGTCTCTGTATAATTGTTAATGTCCCTCTCCTGTATGTCCTTGAGATCTGTTCCAAGATCCTGAACTTAAAACGATGCTCTTGACCTTTGTCATTAGTATGTTTGGATAGTGCATTATGTGTAGTACCTCTCCTTGTGTGGTATACATGCTCACGAATCCTATCCCTCAGTGTCCTATTGGTCTTGCCTACATAGTAGGCTGGACAGACTGTGCAGCAGGCTAGGTAAACTACATCTCTGGACATACAATTGCCCCTCATCCTGATGTAGTAAATACCCGAACCATATGGATATCGGAAGACAGGGTCGGTTTCTATATATGAACAAAAATTGCATTTGTCGCATGTGGTCATGTAGGGACCCAACAAAGCAGGTGGATCATTATGGACCAGTATAGAGAACAGACCTTGCTCTTCTCTAAGCTTTCTTACTAATCACTTGTGTATATGATGGTTTAGTAAGAGATAACTGAACAAGACAATTCAATGCACTGACTTACGTGGCAAGCACACAGTTTCTCAGAGGGTCGGGGGCTGCATTGGGACCAGACACAAGAGAATGTTTAAAAGAAAGAACCAAAGGATTTCAGAGTACTATGTAAGCTCTGGTGAGCAACTCGGGGAAGGGTCAGAAAGGAATGGTGAGTAAAGAGAGAGAGGAAGCAGGTATTAGAAAAAGCTTAAAGGAGTTTAAAGGGGCAGAGGAGTAGGAAGCAATTGTTAGAAGAAACAGTTTAAAGGGGCAGGGGAGGAAGCAAATGTTAGAATAAACAGTTGAAAGGAAAGGGGATAATAAAATGATGACGTTTTACAATGAAAATAGGTGGAAAAAGGAAAGAGAGTGTGGGTGTACAAAGAAGGAGAGATGTAGGGGCAAAGCCCAGGAGCAGAAGATTGGTATGCTTAAAAAAAAAAAAAACTATCAGTGGGACTTGCACCTAAGTTTATCAGTGAGGAGAACAATGTTTAAAGTGGAGAGACTAGGTGAGTAAAGACAGATGTTGATAAATTATGAAGTGACCCCCTTGGTTTAGAAAAGAGAGGACAGAGGCAGCAAAGTCTTAGCCTTTAGCACAATTTTCTGAAGTTAGTTAGGTGCCAAAGTGATACAGGGACTAGGGAGAGGATGCATACTCAGTGGGGGTGGAAGAAAAGTGGTGGTGGTAGGGATTAGTAAGCTGAGAAATATGCATGCATGCCACAGCCTAGTTTAATTTGCAAAAAAAAAATGACAAAAAAATGCTTTTAACACAAGGTGAGGAAGAAGCAATTGGGACACATACATATAGCTTGTGATGGTGTTTTTCTTTTATTTTTGTTGGTTTCTTCCTGTCCTTGGCTAGACAGCAATCCTTGTATCGCTTTCAGGGTCAGAAGATAGAATGTCAGCCAGGTGTAATCAGGGTGGGGGGAGGACTGAGGTCACTTTTCCGTGTAGGTGACTAATATAGCTTGTGAGGGTGTTTTTCTTTTGTTTTTGTTGGTTTCCTCCCATCCTTGGCTAGTCAGCAATCCTTGTATCACTTTCAGGGTCAGAAGATAGAAAGTCAGCCAGGTGTATTCAGGGTGGTGGGGGGGACTAAGGTCACTTTTCCATGTAGGTTACTAATATAGTTTCTGATGGTGTTTTTCTTGGTTTCCTCCCATCTTTGGCTAGAGAGCAATGCTTGTATCGCTTTCAGGGTCAGAAGACAGAATGTCAGCCAGGTATATTTGGGGGGGGGGGGGATTGAGGTCACTTTTCCATGTAGGTGACTAGTGGCAAGCACACTGTTTCTCAGAGGGTCAGGGGCTGTGTTTGGACCACCAGGTCTAAGTATAAGGCTGAGGCTTGGAAGAGCTTAGCTACAGCTGTCTCCACTGTGACAGGTATTCCATGCAATAGGGAGTAATGTAGTCATCCTTATAGTGACTTTAGAAAGCAAAAACAGGACCTCCTAAGCCAATGGGAGGCTGAGTTTAGGACTGGGAACATCCCCTTTGACACCATCCCCCACTTTGGAATCATAGATAAACTTACTAAACTGGGCATTAATCCCTACATCACTCAATGGGTTGCCAACTGGCTTACTGACAGAACCCATACTATAAAAGTAGCCGACTCCAAATCCATCTCCAGACAAGTGACAAGTGGAGTACCTCAGGGTTCAGTCCTGGGACCTCTCTTGTTTGGCATCTACTTCTCTGAAGTACAGGCCAACACTAAGGTACTCTGGCTAACAAAGTTCGCAGATGACTGCAAACTGGGAGCCATTATTGAATCCCCAAATTATGTGGATACGCTACAAAAGGGCCTTACAGAAACAGATGCTCGGTGCCAGAGCCATGGGCTCAAGCTCAATGCCAAGAAATGTATAGTTATCCCCTTTGGGAAAAAACATGTACCCAGGAATTATCACATAGGTGGCAGTACACTAAACACCGAAAGTGTGATAAGAGACTTAGGGACACAGGTGGACATTAGTCTCACCTTCAATAACCACATCGCCACAACAGTCAGGAAATCCTTCTATGTGGCACACCTCATCACTAAGGGGTTTTCATCCAGAAAAAAGGAGGTAACTGTCCCACTGTACTCATCCCTCATTAGACCCATTATAGACTACAATACCCCATTTGGTATGTACCTCTCAAGACATCTGCAACAACTGGAAAGGCCACAGAAATACCCCATTAAAAGAATCACAGGCCTAAAGCAGATGCCCTATGCTGACTGCCTTAAAAAACTCCAGCTACACTCTGTTGCATATCGTCTACTCTGAGGCGATCTCTGCTTAACATACAAGGCCATGTCAAACCCAGTGCTGTTGGACATGCTACACTTAAAGAAATCTCAATCCCTCAGACGCACGCTCCAGAGATCTAAATCTTGTCATCACAATAAACAAAACATGCTGGAGGGATAGGTTCCTGACCCAGAGGCTCCCCAGACTCTGGAATAGACTGCCCATACATGTCAAGCAGAGTACCTCCTTGGCCCTCTTTAAAAGGAACCTTGATGACTGGATGGGAGAAAGGAAATTCACCCCAGGGATCACGTTAGTCGCCCTGCTAGACAGGAGTCCAGGGGAGTAAATAGTGTGGGAAGAAATAGGTAGGGAATTGTTATGGCTAAGCTTGTCTAGGCCCATGGGCTGACAGCCTAGTACCAACCTATGAACCTATGAACCCAGCTGTGTATGTATAATGACCCATAACCCATGATATGGCAATAATCATCTAGCCAGTCAATGCATATACTCATTATAGTCTCCTATATACTTGTCTTTTTTTGTTCTCAAAGCTGCAGAGGGGATTGCTACAAAACATGAGGCATACCAGTAGAGATTAACTTACCTCAAAGAGACACAGGGTAAGTATAAATCAAATAAAAGTTAAAGCCATAAAATCATGTTTATTCCGTCAAGCACTAACATCTCAAGCAGGCACACCTCATCATTCATCAGAAGCATTCATGCCTTTACAAATAAGTGTTGCAGCTTGCATTAAGCAATTAGAATACCAACTTTACTGTGTGTGTGTGTGTGTGTATGTGGGGGGGGGGGGGTTCAGTACTCAGAAGCAGATTTATTTTTAATTGATGATTGTTTATAACATCTTAACAACAGCTTGCAAGGAAAAATTTATGATGGCACTTTTAATTATTAAGTTAGAATGCATAAGTCAAATCCATCATAGTGAAATAAAGGCAGTTTTTCCTTATACCAGATCAGTGGTATTTGTTTATTTAATGCCACATAGATACCTTTCCATCATATATGGATGTTTCAAAAGTGTTCACTAGTACATTATTACAGTTGTTTATATATTGTCAAATAAAAGTGTGTTTGAAATATACATTATTTTTACATGACGTGTATATAATTATCTATTTTTTATGTCTCCCCCCCACCCTTGTCTCTTTTTGGGGGGTATAATTTATTAACAATCTGCTGTTTGCATAATTTTCTGATGCAAATTAATCAACAGCATAGAGAGGTTCACCAACCACTGTGGCTCAGCCAGCCATAACTCCACAGATGGCAGAACAGACACCCAGCATTTCAGGATCACAACCTGTCAGTGTTGTCTTCATAACCCCTGCCCTATCTGCTCCAAGTATGTCAAGTAGCTCTGCATGAGCTGCTGGTGCAGTGGTACCCTTCTGGAGCAGTAGTAGTGGTGGTGGCGGTTTTGTCATCTGACAGGAGCTGATACAGCTGGTAGAAGATATTATGGAGATGGGCCTTAGTTCACATATTGGCAGGGCTGAAAAAGTCTTGGGTTTCATTCCAAAGATGATGCCATGTCCAGCACTGACAAAGGGAGCTACTGTAGGAGACAGTGATGACAGTTCTGAGGGTGAGGACTAGGTTTTCACTGTTTTGTGCTGGACATGGGTGTGCCTACAATGTCCCCTACCTATCCATAATAATGGTGTCCCTCAACCTTTTGTTACCATCATCATCCTCATCTGTCTTGTATGTCCTGTATATCTTTGGATACTTCCTAACTACCTGACCCTCTCATTCCTAAGCACTTTTCTCAATATTCCCATGTCTCACAAAAAAAAAAAAAAATGAACACCCGTCCAACAAAAAAATGTAAACCCTTTATATAGCTCTCCACTTTGCCTATCTGTCATCTGATGCAACTGATTAAGTCAAAATGGCCATACCACAATATTCTGTTGCTGTCACCCATCACTGGTATGGTGAATCTGCAAACTTATAAAATGAATTGTACAATTATGCATTAACATTGTGAAGACATGGATGCCAATGGCACTCTCCCAAGACCCTCAGGCAAATTCCTATATTTGTTTCCTTGTATGCAACCCTCTGTTTGCCAACCATGTTTTCACCACTTTCTTTTCCACACCTTTTTCACACATTTAATCTAGTCAAAAATAGATTCACACACACAGCACACATATTTTCAAGAACAGCCCATGAAAAAATCTTCACTTTATGTCTTTGGCTTCTGTGCAGAGTTTGGCATAGCACAGCAATGTTGAGTGACAGTAAGCCCTTTTTAATTTTTTGTTGTAAAAGCTGAAGATTTCAATTTAATTTGTGGTAGTCCAGTTAGGTTACATAAATGTGCTTAAATTTGCTGCACTATGGAATGCAGAGTAAAGCCATACTAAAGGCAGTACTGTGGAACAGTTAATGTAACATTTATTAATTATTTATTATTACCAAACTATACTCCCATTACCAAACTATACTCCCATTATCCTCTCACTCAAACATATTACATTCTCAATTATCATGCAAAAGCAATTTCATCCGTTACTAGTTCTAACCTTCCTAACTACACTTATCTCTACCTATTTCCTGACCTCCTATGAAGAACCCCTTCCCTATACGCTCACACTCCCTCACAAACAAACACTAACATCTCCCCTAGCTCTATCCACATGTTATCAAAATTCCATCTACACTACCTCCTACCTTCAACCTAAATATCACCGTCTTTCTCACATTAAATACCCAACTTTTAGCCTCAAAAATCATTTTGAGTACTACTTCAAAACTCCTCAATATTACACCCCTATATTAACCCACGCATTAATAGATGGCGACATCCACCCAAACCCTGTACCTAAGCTATCCCCACTACCCTCTAATTCCCACCACTTTAAAATCCAATCAACACCTCCTACTAAACCCCCCAAATCACTCTCCCTTGCCCATTTAAACATACGCAGCATTTGTAATAAAATACCACTAATTCATGCTCTCCTAGATGCCCAGCAGTATGATATCCTCTGCCTAACAGAAACATGGCTTAAACCTTCATCACAAGACAACGAAGTTATCCCCCCAGGTTACAATATTCTAAGACAAGATCGCTTAAAGAAAAAAGGTGGAGGGGTTGCAATTCTCTATAAATCCAGACTGCAAATAAGTAAAGCAAGCTACAATCCACCATTTGACAATAATGTTGAAATAATTATTTCTAAACTTCAGCTCAATCCCCATAAAACAATCAACATTATCTGTATCTATCTATCTTCCCCCAGGTAAAAACCTTACTACACTAGAACACCTACTAAGCTGGCTTTCTCTAAATCTTCTACAAGAAACAATAGTACTAGGTGACTTTAATATTGACTGGAATTTATGTAAACAAACCAATCCATCTACCCTCATTAACCTGCATGGCTTCTCTCAAACCATTAACTCCCCAACAAGAAAAAATAAACCTAATAATAAAGAAAGTATCCTTGACTGGATACTAACAAACAGTCCTCAGCAAAAATATATAACTGGAACCCTCCCAGATGACCTTAGTGACCACTTACTAACATATATTATCAGGCATAAAACAAGTATGACCATACCTACCCAAGTCAGAGTATCCCGTAACAAAAAATATTTTGACCCCAATCTGTTTCTAAATGAACTTAGCCAAGTCAACTGGTCATCCCTTAAATCTCTCCCCATAGATGATGCTGTTAGTCTCTTTAATAACACTTTTCTAACAATCCTTGAACATCACGCACCTACGCATGAAATACGAGTTAAATCTAAAACAGCCCAATGACTCTCAAACAATGCAAGGAAACTAATCCTTAGTAGAAATAAAGCTTGGGCTAAATGGCGAACCAAAAAAAAACACAACTGTTCACCTTATCTTTAGGCAACAAAGAAATATGACAAAAAAAGCTATACTGCAGGACAAAAAGAACTTCTATACTCAGCTACAGCAATCATCCCTTCACCAACCAAAAAAATTCTGGAGTACCATTAACATGCTAATATCTCCTGGCAAAGTGGCCACACCAAATCCTTTAGGCTCAAATCCTGACTGCCCATTTCAAACAGCTAATGACTTTAATAATTTCTTTACATCCGCTATATTAAAACTAGCAAACCAACAAAGCCCCAATACCTCCAAACTATCAAGCCAAACCCAATTCCTCCACCATTTCACCTCAAACCCATACCCACCTCTTATATACTGTCCTTACTTCAAAAATTAAAACCCACAACCCCCTCAGCTGACAAACTACCAGCTGAATACCTCCAACTAGGTGCAAAAGCTATTGCCTACCCCATCTCTATACTAATTAACAGGACCTTAAAAGAAAGTACAATTCCATCAATCTGGAAAATCTTACACATCATCCCTCTCTTCAAGGGAGGTGACTCTAATGAATATTCCAACTTCCGCCCCATAGCATTACTGTCTCCTCTTGCAAAAATAATGGAGAAATGCATCCACAAACAGTTACTCAACCACCTATTAAGCCACAATCTACTAGCTAATTGCCAACATGGTTTTCGGCCATTTCATAGTACAACCACAGCCTTACTATCATTTACTGACTCTATTAACAATAATCGCAATAAGAATACTCTTTCCTCAGCATTCTTCGTAGACCTGTCTAAAGCCTTTGACATGGTCAATCACCAACTTCTCCTCCATCGTTTAAAGTCCCTCTCCCTAGACAATTCAACCTTAAACTGGTTTACATCCTATCTGGATAATCGAAAACAGACAGTTCTTTGGCACAACTATCTCTCTGATCTCCTCCCCACCTCTATAGGTGTCCCTCAAGGCTCTATCTTAGGTCCTCTACTGTTCTCCATTTTTATAAATGACCTTCATCTAACCACTTCTCTATCAACTTGTATTCAATATGCAGATGACACTTCTATCATTTGCTCAGCCTCAACACAGTCAGAACTTCATTCCCTCACACAAAAAACCTTCTCGACAATAGAACAATGGTTCTCAAATCACTGTCTTCTCCTTAACCCCAAAAAAACAAAACTCTTGCTTTTTACACCTACTCACTTGTCTCCCTCCCCTAATTTTACTCTTATATCTAGTAATGGTACCCTTATCTCTCCAGACCAGAATACCAAACTCTTAGGCATTACAATTGATAATCAACTAAAATTTGATACACACATTAACGCTATAATAAAATCTACTAACAGAAAACTTGGCTCTCTCTATAGAATCAAATCCTTCTTAACTCCTGAAGCTAGAAATTCTATAGCTAGAACCCACTTAATTTCTACCCTACTATATGCCTCCCCTATATTTACTAATCTTTCTAAGTTTAATCTGAACAAACTAGCAATAACATATAATAATATTGCCAGATTTGCCACTAACTCTCTATATAGGACTCATCACTGTCACAATCTAAAAAAACTAGGCTGGCTTGAACTACCCCACCTAATTCAGCTTAACCAACTCACCATTGCACACAATGCCCTTTATCTCCCTGACAACACTCCAATGCTCTCTACCCTCATAAAACCTTACACCAATCTGAGGAACCTACGCTCCTCTAACAAAGTATTGATTCATACCTCCTTATCTAATAACGTAGCAGGTGACTCTATATTTTCCAACTCAGTTGGAAAAATTTGGAATCAACTACCTCAACACCTCACAACCCTAACATCACTCCCACTATTTAAAACTAACCTAAAACTCTTCCTATCCAACCACTGGCTCTGCTCATGTAATAACCCTGACTAATCATCTTCATCAATAAGCCTGACTAATCTTCTTCATCTTCATTTCCTATTTTCTCTTTTATTTGACTCATTAACTTTCCTTCTTACTTAATAAATCTAGACTACTAGAATTTTATTACTTCACTCGATTCTGATACTCCCTTTACTAAATGACATATATCTTAAATTCTCAACCTCTAATGAAATTGCTCTTATGATAAACAAAGTTCATAACTCCTATATTCTCCAGTTCTACACTATTCTGTATTCAAATTACTTCACATCCTGTTTGGAGTGTTACTATTCTATGTTATTCTTCTGTATATTTTTACCTGTTTAGAAGTATTGTAGCCAGACATAGGCTTATAGTTCTGTGTTTTTTTTTTGCTTATTACTTGTATAATCTGATATCTTGAATTTTTGATATTTTGCAATAATTTTTTAATCTCATTAGTAGTATTGTAGTGGAGCTTTTCTCCTCGGGCCTCCACTGAAAATGGACATGTATCCAGTTGGACTAGCTCGGTAAACAAATGTAAAATAAAATAAATAAAATAAAATTAGGCTGCTGGATGTATTCAACTAGGACTTACTATGTGGCATGTTAAGATATTTATACTATTTGTAGCCTGCTGTTTTGGCATAGTGTCATGGGTTCAAATGTCAGTATATTACTTTATGACAGTTTGTGTTCCTTCATATTTTAACTGCAAATGTCTGAATTTCTCTACATATGACACATTTCCTTAATATAGCATTAGAATAAGACTACAAGATATAATTTTCAAAAACATTGCAGCCCCAACAAGGAGACTTAGTAAGTCAACCTTATCCTGGTTAGGTATTCATATTTATTGCACTCTCACACCCCCTATTTGTACCTATAGCAATCAATTTACTATATAGTGCAGGGCAGATTAGTGATGATTTCATACGTAAGACTAACACACCATAGAGATGTTTTTACATTTCCTCAAAACATATTTGTGCTTGCTATACAAGCTAGCATAGCAGACAAAGAGTTAATATAATGCTATACGAAGCATGAAAGCTTATAATTGAACCAGAAAAAAGTGGATATTGTTTGACTGTATTATTTGATGCAAATGAATACAAATATAATATTCAAAGATGTATTTTTATGACAAAATATATAAGTATAGAGCAAACTGATAAAACACACAAAGGTTGCAAAGAAATAAAAATGTTGGGGATTTATCTTTGTAATAGTAAATTATATTCTGTGTTCTTTAATAATTTATTTGATATATACAGTTAGGAAATGTTTTTTTCTTAGTAAATAGGTCTAAAAATGAAACAAATGTTCTACGTATTTATATTAATAAAGACTTATGGGATACAGCTATGCTTTTACCTAACTGTTATTAGACTTATATATATTTGTGGTAAAGTAGTTGAGGGATATCTTTCTCCTCACTCTTTGTCAGAATATTGGATGAGTTGGTTTCCTTGGATGGTTAGACTATTCAAGAATGGAGTGTTAGACATTGAGAAGTAGAACTGATTTTAGCAGTAATTGTTTTATGACAATCGTATTGCCTTTTTAAGAGTTTATTCCTAGATCTACTCTCAGAATTCACTATTTGTATGAGCATTAATAAGCAGTTCACTATAATTACAGTATCATTATCTATGAGCAATAAGTATTTGTTTCTGATCAATAAGACAAATTATATTTATTAACTATAATTGTAAATGTTAATGGATTAAACAATGGATGCAGGAGAGGTAACTTAAATGGATATCTAAAGCTGTTTAATTCTCAGGTTATCTTTCTACAGGAACACACACGCATTAGCAGAAGATATAAACAAACTTACTACTAAGAGTTACACTATACTATCTAGATCACAACATAGTCAGAAAAAGTGAAGTATGTATTTTATGGAATAATTATTTATCTATGCCTGAAGTTATGGGGCCATATCAAAATGATAATGGTATGTTTTGTACTGCTACTATAAAATACAATAAGAAGATATTAACTCTTGTTAATGTGTACTGGATTGCAAGAATAGGAGTCAAGACAGCTGATCAACATTTAGAGCAAGTAATTCAATATGCAAAAGGCAGTATTATTTTGGCAGGAGACTTTAACTGTATATTATCACCAAGGGATACTAATATAAACAGTAAAAGGAAAATGTGGCCATCTGCAAAAAAGTTAATGAAATTTACTGAATTATTTCATCTTAGAGATATAAAAGAATTTTCAGAGCCAAATTCATTAATCTTTATGCATTATTCTCATAGGCATGGAACATAATCCAGAATAGCCAGAGTTTATATCTTTAATGAACTAGTAGACAAGCTGGGTAAAGTTAAGACTGTAACTTGCCCATTTTCAGATCATAATGAATCACTTTTGAATTGTCTTTGAAATCTAATAATAATGTTGAAATACGATGAATATATAACAGGTTTACAAGAATGTAAAGACCATTTTCTTAAAGAAATTTCCTTCTTTATAGAAACTAACAATACAGTGGATACTTCAGAAATCTATATATGGGATGCTCTAAAAGCATATCTGTTTGGTAGAATCACTAATTGGCTAACAGATAAAAAAATGGGACAAAGAATTACATGAAATACAAGGAAAGTTTGATGAGTTGAAGTTAGAAAACCAGAAGGATAAAATAATAACCTAGAATCAATAAGCTAAATGACAAATACTTGGAAATTTTAAATCATAAAACAAAAATAAATATTGAGAATTTTAAGATAATTAACTTTTCTCTCAAACCAAAGTATATGCACAATCTAGCCACCAAAACAAAATTACTCAGTAATTCCAGTCACATATAATAAATCTATTCACATAGAAAGAAACAAAAAGTAACCAAAATAGAAAATATTCTAAAGGAATTCAGAGATTATTCTGATGAAATTAATCAAAATAATATGCTGATAGATCCAGGAAACAATGAAAACATTTGTTAGAAAAAATATAAAAATTAGACTATCAAATAACCAAATGACATTAATTGACACACTGATTTCTATGTCTGAGCTTGAAACCCAAATTTCTAAATTGAAGTCTAATAAAGCACCAGGTAACGATGGAGTTATATTTGAACTTTACAAGCTGTTACCTAAAGAAGCCCTACAAATATTACATAAGTTTTTTTTTCTATAGATAAAGACTTAATTAAAGTTCCTCCTTCTTGGAAACCCTTATCTCTCCAATTTTAAAAACTGACAAGGATCTTACTCAATGCTCTTCATACAGGCCCATTTCACTTTTAAATGTAGATTACAAACTTTTGATGGCAATTCATGTTAATAGACTAAAACACATTCTACCTTCTATGATTGATGAAGATCAAACTGAGTTTATTTTAAATAGAAATCTATGGTAATATTAAAAGAATAATTTCAATAATTGACTATGCAAATACAAATAAGAACTTAACATTAATGAGTCTCGATATAAATAGGGCTTTTGACTCAGTCAACTGGAAATATCTTTTGCTAGTTCTAGAAGAATACACGTTTTATTTTAACTTTGAACATCTTATTAATCTTCTCTATACAGATTGCTTTGCATATGTCAAAATTGGTACTTTCGTATCTGATTTTATACAAGTATTAAAAGGAACTAAACAAGGATATCCTCTTTCACCTCTGCTTTTTATCCTAGTTATGGAACCTTTTGCTAATTTCATTACATCAAATACTGATATAAAAGGTATTAAAATAATGGAGAATTCAAGTTCTAAAATTCAGTTGTTTGCAGATGACATATTATTGGCATTGAATGATAATAATAAATTTACATCTGCAACTTTTTTACGTGTGGAACTACTTCAAAGAAAATTTGGTTTAACATTTAATGATAACAAAACTAAATTTTTACTGATAAACATACTAAATAAGAACAAAATCCCAAATAAGTTCCTTAAATATATTGTTAAAGAAAATAAAATTAATTACTTGGGAATAAATATAATGGATAATATTAAAGCTACAGTAAGTTATAATTATACTGATTGTATAAACAAGATAAAGAATCTAATGGACACATGGAATAAAATTGTCTTTACAATGGAAGAAAGACTCTTTATCATCAAAATGATTACCTTCCCAAAAAATCTATATATTATTCAATCATTAACATCACCTCCTATGAAAACATGTATTAAAGAATTTAACACTTTAATTTTGAAATTTCTTTGGTTCCCTGATAAATCAAGGAGTGCATTAAATCATCATATAAGAGACTGGGAAGTAGGGGGAATATGACTACCAGACACATAATTATATTCATTATCATTAGTTATGAAAATAATATGTCTTTGGATCAACAACACTTATACAGCTAAATGGAAAGAATTTTTATGCAACCTTGTTATGCATTCTAAGTGTTATAGATATGCTATATGCTAATAATTATCTTATATTATATAACATTTTATTATTTTGGTTATTAAAGGATTGCAATATAGGGAAAAGTTACCAAACAAGTTATTCTTACTTCATTTTAACTATATTAAAAACTTGGAAATTTTATATATAGGAATCTGGCTTAAAAAGCATGGATTTTCCTTATGTTTCTTACAGCATATACTCATGGACGTTATCCTTACTTCAAATTTAGAAACAATGGTTGCTTTTAAAGAGAAGAATCTATTGTATTGGTTTCATTTAATGAAAGATGAAAAGCTGCACTCAGTAGATTACATTAGGAATAAATATGGTTTGTATAAAGATATGTGGTTAGATATACAATCTTTCAGACTATATATAGAAGGGGGAATTAAGTCAATGCAACTAGTGTTAAGGGATTCCCAAAATTGATTGAATGCATCATATTTATATTGCAACAAAATTCCTTGGGACATGGTCTCTTGTCCAAATTGTATAAAGTGGTAAAGAGGGGAACTAATACATATAACAACACATACTGGATCTATTTTACCCAAATCAATAATTGTCCACCAAGTGAAGAAGACAAAAATATTTCTATTATCATCTAAACATACCATTTTATCTCTTAGATATCATTTGTTTACATGGAAGTTTTTATATAGGTATTTCTTCACACCTCATCAAATTTAATTGATGTACAAGAAAAAGAAACTTTGTTGGAGATGCAAGAAAAAAAAATTAAAGCAGATTGGCAACACATGTTGTTTGATTGTACTGTCTTGGTTTCTTTTTGGAATAATATTAATTGTTTTTACAGGCATTTTTGGAGATATAGTTATTTTATCTAAATCATTAATTCTTTTTAATGCCCCTATTCCCACTTGGGTTAAAAAAAGGAAAAATAGACCATCTCCAGAAAAGTGATCATGCAAAGCTGGAAAAAAGAATTTACTCCCTCATTTAAAGAATTTATAAGTTTAGCAATAAAAAGTAACTCATCTAGAAATTACTACAATCAAATTGAGAATGAACAAAATTACCTCTTGCCTCAATGTATGAACAAAATTTAAAGAACTGCTTGGTTTTATGAAAATTTAATAAAAAAACATTAAAAAACATGTTTGCGCTATTCCTGTCTCTGTTCACCCCTCCTTCTTTCATACATTTTATTGTGCTTCAATACTGTTATTTTAATGCTGAGAACTAGTAATTTCTTTCTGGAGTGGTGAGCTAATAATCAAATGTGTATAAATATTTATTTTAATAATACCATGGGTTTTATTCCAATCATCAGATAATTGTTAATGTCTGTTTTTGTTTTGGTAATGTAGGTGTACCAGTTGGCTGCAAATTGATGTGAGGCTCCATTATACTTCTTTGTTAATAATTTTTCTCTGCCTCCTTGTCACCCTGACAATGTATTTACCCTCTTCTTTATCATTATTCATCTACTTCTGCATTTGCACAATGTTTGGCACCAGGCAACACATGCATCTAACACTAAATGGAAGTACAATGCTTATAGCAATACATTTGGAATTAATTGCCTTCATCCACATAACTCTGTCTCACTTTGTGCTGCTGTGCTAAGCAATATTTATCCAGTTTAATGTAAATTAATCATGATGATGAGTTAGATGTACAAATTACAGTACTCAATAACGTAATAAAGATGATTACATACAGTCATATTTGCTGAAATCTGTTTTCAACTATTAACTTTGGCAAATATGGATTTCTCATATTGTGCTAAATAACACTCAGGTCTGCATTACTTAATGGCATGCAGAAAATGTTTAGATACATATCAATGACAATAATGTGTCACTATATTTTGTCTGACTACTTTTTTGTACATATTGGCTAAACCCCTTTACATTGCACATCATTATCCTGTTACTGCACTAATCTGCCTGCTACCTATTTTAAATGCTGTCTTGTAAAGAACTTTACATGGGAGTTGGCACAGATTAACATAGGGTTCTGCTAACTACTATTGCAAGTTCGACACTTCTAGGCACGATTACATATATCAATTTGCCATCAGCAGTGCAAAACAGCTTAGTGGAGGTGGGATTAAACAGTACAAAAAAAAAAGAGGCGATCATAGAATCATAGTTTTCTGTTGCGCAAAGTTTATATGACTGTATTACTGTTGGCCAGAGATGATCATGCACATTTAATGATGCTAACTCACCTAATCAATTTTGTTGAAGTAATGTGTCTGCTCTACAATGTGGTTACCTATTCTTACCATATCAATAAATTCTGCAGTGCACTGTCCTATGTTATGACTTCCATGTTTGTCTTGCAAATGCACATGCTGCAAGTATAAGACAATACAAGTATGCAGTCATCACTATTGTATGTCAGAAGAATTTTTGATTGATAATCCACTGCTCTGCAACAGTCCAAGTTTATGCCATCCCATTATGTGGAACATGTCAATATCCGTCACAGTATTACAATATGCAGTAAGATCAGTCTGTAGCTTGCAGCATAAAGGTATGCCATTACATGTGAAAATCATAGCAAAGTTACATTGTCCCATGCACACATATGCATTTGTAGCATGAGCTGGGATGCACAGTACTATCTCTTTCTGATCTCTGCAATTACTCCAATATCCAACTTCACATAGGTATTGTGTGAAGTCTCCTGGGGTACTTGTGATTAGTATATTGCTCTCTAGATTGTGTAAGCTAGTTCAACACCCAGTAGTAAGACTTGTGTGTGTGTGTGTGTGTGTGTGTGTGTGTGTGTGTGTGTGTGTGTGTGTGTGTGTGTGTGTGTGTGTGTGTGTGTGTGTGTGTGTGTGTGTGTGTGTGTGTGTGTGTGTGTGTGTGTGCGTGTATGTGTGTGTGAGATTGTGTGTACCACTGGGTGCTGTATCCATTTTCCCTGAGAATAACTGTTCTCACACCTCCCTTATCCTATTTTTACAGTAATATCCACTCAGCCACATACATCCTGACAAACATGTGATGTTACATTCAAAGCTAGACTTCTTCTGGGGTGTTTGTGACTAGTAGATTGATCTCTAGATTGTGTAACCTAAATAGATAGCAGGTTCAATACCCAACATGGAATGTGTGTGTGTGTGTGTGTGTGTGTGTGTGTGTGTGTGTGTGTGTGTGTGTGTGTGTGTGTGTGTGTGTGTGTGTGTGTGTGTGTGTGTGCGTGTGTGTGCGTGTGTGTGTGTGTGTGTGTGTGTGTGTGTGTGTGTGTGTGTGTGTGTGTGTGTGTGTGTGTGTGTGTGTGTGCGCGTGTGTGTGAGAGACCATGTACACCATTTGGTGGTATATCCATTTTGCCAGAGAATTATAAATGTAACTGTTTTCACACCTTTCTTATCCCTATTTTTACAGTATCATCCATTCTGAAACACACTGATGAAAGTCATCTTGATAAAAATGCAGTCTCTACCTTCACAGACTTCTCCTGTAGTACTTTCAAGTATCATAGTGCTCTGTAAATTTGTAACCTAGACAATTAGGAGGTTTGATACCTGTGTGTGTAATTCTTGTTGCTGTTTCCATTTTCCTTGCAGATGAGGGCTTAAATGTGTACACCCTTATAACAACTTTTATGGAAATATCCTGCTTGAAATACACCGATTTGGTTATCCTGGGAAAAGTGTTATCTCTTCCATGAGAGTCAGACTTCTCATGTAGCATTTGCAAGTAGTACAGGGCTTTCTAGCATGTGTAAACTAGCTAAGTAGGATGTTCAATAACCAAGATGGTAGAGTTGTATATGTTGGAAGAGCATGTGCTCTTTTAACCTGTACTCTGGATACATTTTTTAAACCCAAAGGTGACAACACCATCCCCAAAGGCCACACTTTACATCCATAACTTCATTGCTACACAATGGAATAGCTATGGATACTGCTTGTAATGTAATGGATGCTATTTTCTATGCATTACATAAAGGAAAGTCTGCTTATTTAAGCAGTACTATGCCCACAAATGTGCACTTCAGTGCAGTGTCATGGGTTGAAAGATAGCCAGTTCATGTTTTCAAATGGGAGGTGATGCAAATATTTAAGTGGGGATGGGGAGAAAATTTCTATTCTTCATCCCAGGTTATTTGTGTGGCATCAGTAAGAGCACTCAATTACAACATTATTGTGTTGCCTGCACCCCAGGTTCAACACACTGATGAGCTAATTGTTTTGAAAGTGAACTAAAAAAAGCTATATGAATTCCACGTCTCTTGTGGTGCCTGCAAGAATGACAGTATTATCAGTAATGTGTAAATAGCTAGGTTGGATGTTTGACTACAGCATGCCTAACTTCTGCAAGTGCGACTGCCAGTGTAGTCATGATTGTTTTATATACATATGTAGTGGAAAGTTTTACAGTCCTGACTGACTGTAAAAATAATTTTACCAGATAAATCGCCCTTGGCAATACATTGCTGATGTCCTCCTTTCATATATGCTATCTACTGTAATTGTATTCAGTATTCTTCTGTGACACAGGCTGTTGATAATGTACTGAATAGCTGTTGTAAGTGGATAGGTAGGTGCTTCAATTCCATCACTGCTTCAATAATGTGACAATTATTACTGTTGTATAACATTGGTCACTTCACAACCACCTTTGTATATCTATCTAATTATGGGATAGATGTACAGTGGCATTCTGTGACACTAGCAAATCATAGCCTCACAAGCAGAATAACATTTTGCCACACAGTCATTACATATTGCTAACATACCTGGAGTGTGTCACATTTGGAGTGCTCATTCTCCTGTGTTGTGTGACTTTGATAGTGTGCATTGTACATTTTGTAATTACATATGTAGGATGCTGCAGTCTAGCTGTGGGTATGTCCTTCACCATTATACTTTGTACACTTTTCTGCAAAAACATGTATGATGTATAGCTGCATTATGTTATTGTGCACTTCAGACACATTTTAGTAAAAACATCCAGCTTATAAACAATGGTGATGTCATCCATTTAAATGTGCACTGTTTTAGTTGTACTTCAACATAATCATGTGGTTCTTGTGATTCAAGCACTGAAGTTTAGCTTGCAGTCTTTTGTAGTTACTTAAAATCCATCCATTAGTGCTCAGAGTACATTGTGTCAGTGTTATTGTGACTGTACATGTCACTAACAGTGTTGTCATTTACATTGGCTTTAGACACATATAGATTTTGATTCCTTTTACTAAGAATGGTGACAATTTGTCACAATGCCAATGCTTTTATTCAGGGAAATGATGACATTGGCTTCTATTTTCCTTACATAACATATGTAGGAAGTGTTATCCTTTTGCATGGGGAAATGAGAAAACATGCTGTCTGTTTTTGATGTACTACAGCAATAACAGGCACACATATCCCTTGCAGGAAGAACATGATGCCATGCCTTCACATAATCACATTTGTCTCACTTGTGACATTTATAATGTGGTGCATTCATGCTGGGAAATATCCATGTATCATCTACTGTCAAATGCTCATGTGATCAACAACCATATTCATAGCATTGTTGGGCCTTACACTATAATGCAAGACTTACAAGTACCATGGTGATAATGTGTCCACATTGACAATGTGACAGACAGCCATTATTCCTTTCATCCCAGACATTGTTTGCCACACATACAGATGATGTAATAATTTAGTATAAGTGGATTGTCATACTAGCTTTAAGACTTCCACTGTGGCACTTGTGGTTCAACCAGATGTTATTAGTCAGTAGAGTCACATTGCTTGTTGTTCGATTTCTGATGGGCAACATTATATGAATCTGCTGCCATTACAAAAAAAGCATAGTATCTAGTTATTGTTATCCATTTTTATGTTGACAGTGATATATTTTCACAGGTTGTGACTGCATGGCATTGAAAAGTTTATTCAAGGCATATCATGCTGCAAGTGCGCCTGTGGCATGTGCTTTGAGTATTGGCATTTATAGTATACCTACACAGATATGCTGATGTTCACTTCTGGGACAATGTGTGACTTATATGATGGCAGCAGCTTCCTTGTCAAAGATGATCAGGCGTATTGTAATGTTTAGTCTTGCATGCTCATGTCTGGCATTTTGACTAGCTGCAATTGTTCTAATGATATTCATACTTCTGTGTTGACACACACGTTTAATTCAGTTATTGTTGACAGCCTCAATTGCTATCTGATGTGGCATAGGCAGTGAATACAGGGGTCTGGAAAGTACCTTGTATAATAGGCAAGTTTTTGAACCTGGTAACATCTGTCTATCAGACAACAGTGGCTTACACACACTCATGGGTCAGCTTTCTCATGAATTGTTATAACAGGTATGTCTTCAGTACACCTTATATGGTATCTGAAGAAGAAAGTCTACTCAACAAACCAAAGTCGTCCAGTAACCCAGATAAATTATAAAAAAAATATACCAGGCATCCACTAAAGCTGAAATCCACCTTTTATTTAAAAACATAACAAAGGATAGGCACTTTCACACATAGTGTGCTTCATCAGATCCATTGAAAAACATCTCATACAACTCAAATTTATATAATAAAACACTAATTAATGAGCCAATTTAAATCACACTCAATTCATTGATTTATATTATGTTTCTTAAGAATATGCTTTAACGGCACAGCTGCATTAATATCAGGCAGTTTATCTACCTGTAATCTAATGATCCATGTAGTTTCAGCAATTTCCAACCTATTATTAAAATCATCACCCATTATGTCCAAGTGCACAAGTTGTAAAACATTAAACATAAAACAATGCCATGGTTTCAAAGATATATGCTTGGCTAAGGCATTAAGAGTATTCATATGTCTTATGTCCCCTAGATGCTGTAGAATGCATTCTTTCAGCTCCCTAACAGGTTTGCCTATATAAAATGTGGTACAATGCTTGCATCTTGCCAAATATATAAGACCTTTAGATTTGCAGTTTGCATAAAACAAGGTTTAAAGTTGTAATTCATGGTAGGATGTTTAAATTCAGTCTCCGTAGAGATATAGGCACACACTTTGCAAACTCTGCAAGGATAAGGGCCAGTGCATTGAGAAAGAAGTGGTGAAACAAAAGTAGATTTATAACAAAGCTGTCTCTTAAGTGACAGATTATTCTTAAAGGTATAACTTGGTTTATCACCTACAATACCCCCAATCTTGTCATCAGACATGAGTACTGGCCAAAATTTCTTAACAGTCTCATATACTTCCTGTATGTTATTACCATAAGTCAGAGCTAACCTTACATTATTATGTTGCAGATCCCTAGTATTAGATTTCAATGAATGTGAATGATTAAAGAAGGGTTTACCAGCACCCGACCTCATAGTTGTAACTACATCATAGGTATTATCTAAAACATCTTTAGCATAGCATCTGCCAAGAAAGTCCATTTTCAAAGAATTCATAGCTTCCATACATTGATCATCATCAGTGTCCAGCCTAGACATCCTTAGATACTGACCCTTAGCTATATTACCGAAAATATGCTTCGAGTGCATACTGTTAAAGTGCAACAGTGCAGTTTTTCTACAAGATTTCCTGTATAAAGAGCTAGATAAAGTTCCATTAACTAGTGTAATCTTAGTATCAAGGAACTCAATACAGGTTTGTGAGTGACTTAAAACAAGTCTAAAATAATCGCTAGTTGATTCAAGATGCTGCATAAAATTAATCAAATCTATTTCTGTGCCTTGCCATAAAATAAAAATATCATCAATGAAATATTTATAATATAGAAAGTGTAAAGAAAAATCATGGTCTGATAGGACTGCATCACGCTCCCAGTCCACCAACACAAGTTTGGCGTAACTGTTAGTGCATGGAGTCCCCATCGCTACACCCACCTTCTGTTTATATATAACTTCATTAAACAAAAAAAAATATTATTCAAAACAATATCCATTAAACAAGCAATACATTCAATCAATTCACATGGATAATCAGCACTGGTTAATAAAAACCTCAAGTGATGTAATTCCCTTATCATGGGGTATCACGGTAAAAAGAGTTTGAATATCCATAGTAACTAAAATTGTATCATCAGATAAATAACCATGCACTCTAACAAAATCCCCCAAGGTGCTCAAGAAGTGTTCAGTATCTTTCAAAACAGTTTCTTCTTTCTCAAGTGGTTTCTTAAGCTGTTTCTCTATATAAATAGAGATGAACTCTGTCGCCCAACCCCTATCCGTACTATTACTATACTACTTTTTGTTAGAGCGCATAGTTATTTATCTGATGATAGTTAGTTAGATTGGTTATCCCTGACTTATGGTAATAACATACAGCAAGTATGTGAGACTGTTAAGACATTTTGGCCAGTACTCTTGTCTGATGGCAAGATTAGGGGTATTGTAGGTAATAAACCGAGTTATACCTTTAAGAATAATTTGTCACTTAAGAGACAGCTTTGTTATAAATCTACTTTTGTTTCACCTCTTCTTTCTCAATGCACTGGCACTTATCCTTGCAGAGTGTGTAAAGCATGTGCCTATATCTCTATGGAGATTGAATTTAAACATCCTACAATGAATTACAACTTTAAACCTTGTTTTTATGCAGACTGCAAATCTAAAGGTCTTATATATTTGGCAAGATGTAAGCATTGTACCACATTTTATATAGGTAAAACTGTTAGGATGCTGAAAGAATGCATTCTACAGCATCTAGGGGACGTAAGGCATATAAATATGCTTAATGCCTTAGCCAAGCATATATCTTTGAAACCAGGACATTGTTTTATGTTTAATGTTTTACAACTTGTGCACTTGGATATAAGGGGTGGTGATTTTAATAATAGGTTGGAAATTACTGAAACTAAATGGATCATTAGATTACAGGCAGATAAAATGCCTGGTCTTAATGCAGCTGTGCCTTTAAAGCCTATTCTTAAGAAACGTAATATACATCACTGAATTGAGTGTGATTTTAATTGGCTCATTAATTAGTATTTTATTATATAAATTTGAGTTGTATGAGATGTTTTTCAATGGATATGATGAAGCACACTATGTGTGAAAGTGTTTATCCTTTGTTACATGTTTTTTAAATAAAAGGTGGATTTCAGCTTTGGTGGACGCCTGGTATATTTTTCTATACCTTATATGGTATGATAGCACTGTCTGCCCTTTGTAGGTGTTCTTCCTTATGTAACCAATATGTGTTTGTCTGTGTTGCCCATGATTATTATGCATCTTTCTAATATCTTTGCAAGCATATGTTCTAAAATGACATGATGCAAATGTTTCTTAGGTCATTTCTTGCTCATATGCATTACCGATTCATATGATAGTTATGTCCTACATGTCATCCTCTTGACATGTGTTTAATGCTGCCATTGTTTCCTTCACAACATATGACTTACTGGCACATGTGCAGTTCCATAAGCATGTATATCTGTATGGAATGCAGGGTGACCATCAAGAGATGTGATAGTTCTTCTGTTACAACACTTTCTGTTGTATTGCTGCTGTTCAATTGTTGTTCTTTTACTGTCCCCTGTAATTGTATGTGTGCATGCACAGTATTAATATATCAGACATGTTTGCAAATCAGCAATGGCAGCAATGGACTCCTGACATATCATCCACTCAGTTTTGATACTCCTCACTTATATATGTTGTTTGTTATTAGATTGCCAAGTATCACTTATTTAAACATACAACACTTGCCTGTCTATTACATGCTTGCAGGTGCTAAATCCCTTTCATACTGGTGCCACTGTCATTTCTTTGCATATACATGTCCACTTCAGAATTACTTGATATTTTAACTGCAATGTCCTTTTATTCTTGTGCATACATGATGAGATGGATATTACATTGCTGCTGTCAGCTTTCATGCACCAATTCCTTGTATATACATCCTTATATGCTATGAATGAATTATGTGCATTCATCCCATAATGTCTCTTCTGTCTTTGTGAACTGCTATCTGTAGTTAACCATTTAATTAACATGTATATGACTTCCACACTTCCCTTTGTTACAGTATAGCTTTATGTCTCTATCCACATCCTTTCTCAACATGTCCATTATTATTTGTGCACATACCAAAGGGATTTACTTTCAAAGTAATCATTACATCAGTCTTGCTTGTTTTATGTTCATAATACTTCTTATACACTTCCGTCACATTTGCCTGTTAGATATGAGTACACTCTAAACATTCCCCTTTACATTATTACCTTAATATATCAGAGTTTTGTCTAACAGTTCTCCCATTTCACTTCTCTTCATTCTGTATTGTTTCCCTGTACTTGCCTTTAATATGTGTGGGCTACAGCTCATGTTCATATCTAGCCACAGAAAGGTGTTTGCATTTATGTAGGCATGATGAATGCTTATTTGATTAGCAGTGCTGTTCATTCCACTAACACGCTTACTTCATGTAGGTGCCCCTCAAGACCTACACATCTGTTAATGAATCTCAAAGAATATGTGATGTATAATGTTTGTAAATGTGAACTTGTTAATATGGCTTGATTACTTTTATATACATTTGAGTAAGCCTACGTCTTAATAGATAAATCAATAAGAGTGCTGAAAAAATGATTTTCGATATGCCTTCATATTTGCACTGTATTTTTGCAACTAAGTAATTATCATTTTCTTATCAAGAAACTATCTAACATTATGTAACTTTATTTTAATTTCTATTCAGACATGCATTGTATATATTATATATAGTTCAGTTCAATTGAATTTAGTTATGTTTCTATAAAGACATATGGTGCATTTTATTACTCAGAATACTTTCCTGGTGTAAGTAAATTCTTGTCAATAACTAAGTTGTCATAATTCTATGGGCGTCATCATAAAAATGGAGCTGACAGTGAAACTGAAACATCGAAAACATGTCATAATCTCTGTTTTATTTTCAAACCTCTAGCACCTTTAACATCAGGAATATACTCAGAAACTAAATTAACTGTAGAGCGCATATGTCTGGAAAGTGTATAAATCATTCAAATTACTTTCATTCTAATTTCCATACTTTTCTACTTAGCAGTTGTATGTTTGGCCACATTATCCATGACCTCAGGCTAATTCCATCAGCTGCATCACAGTTGCAGGCCCAGTTACTGGGCTTTCATCTCGAGAGATTTTCTTTTCTTTTTCTTGCATTTTCTTTACCATGTACCATTCATCCATTTAGATACATTTTTTTCTTCCTGTATCATGTTTACAAAGTTTTATTCTCCTTGCATTATGCGTTTTTTGAACATAGCCTGTTTGAACTCTCCTCTGATCAGTGTCAAGTGTCTACTATATTTTATATTTTTAGATTTCTTTTGTTGTAGATACCAGGATACAACTGTGGGTTTACTGACTTATTTTTAGCTTGTTTGGCCTATATATTCTGATATTTAATGTTTGGTCCAGTAGAAACTATGAACGTTTTGTAACATCTGCCACAGTTTTTCCTTTTCACTTTGTAAACACACAGTGATAGTTTGTGTTCAAGACAGATTTATTTTCCTTGGACTCAATAAAGCTTACATGATGTGTAAGAATAGTGCAGCCACTCTTGCACGGAATATGGCCACTAAGCAATCCAGTAAACATGCCTGTGAATGTGCTTAAGCTTGGCAGCATTATTCTTGCACGAACACCACTGAATAATGCAAATTACCTCATTTGCTGGTGAAAACCATGCAAACGAGGTGAAGCAGTGATTCAGGAAGCAGGCAGGCATCCATGTAGGAATAGTGTTACCTGCAGAAATGTATTCGGCTACTAGCCAAATACATTTCTGCAAAAATCAAAACGGAGGTATGACAACTCAAATAAAAGTATGTATTATAATCTTTAGGTATGCAAATGGCCAAATATATGGCCATTGGCATGGAAAAGTGTTTCAATTTTATAAAAATAAAAGTTTTTTTTTTTTGGCTGATCTCAGCCATTTAAGCATAGTGCAGTGGCTCACAAACGGGATTGTGCCAAAAATATAAAAAAAAAGTTGAAAAAGGAATTTTAAGTGAAATCTGCATTTTGCCATTATGGTCTATGGCATGCAAAATCAAAACAATACCAGGGAACAATGGTTGCTAAGCGGAAAGGCTCTGGTGTAGTGCAGTAACTAGGGATTAAGGCAGTGGAGTATGCTAATGAGGGAAATTTACTGAATCAGAAAAAGTTTCTAAGTGCCAAACTGCACCTAACTGTGTAAGTGCTATAAGGCAGTGGTGTAAGCAGGAGGAGCAGCAGACATGAAAGTGGGTGTGTCATGCTAAGTGTAAGCACATTGGAGCTCCATGGCTCCCAGATAAGCTTAACTAAGCAAGGGGGTGGGTCTGAGGCTGTATTGACTTACTTCATGAAATGAAGAGCATGTTCGTATCCAGGGATGGCCATTTCTCAGTGTTTACATTAGCTAAATGGGTTTGCGGGGCGCGCACCATTTCTAAAACCAAAATAAAAAAAAAAACAGAAATAGCAGCACTGTTTACATTTGGGCACCAGGTCTGAGCAGGGTGCCCCCAGGCTTAAAAGGGGCATAAATGGGAAGGGAAAAAAGAAAAAAAGGAAAATAGCAGAATTAAAGCAATCAAGTACAAATAACATAGCTGCCAGGTGGAATGTATGATAGTCAGCCAGTCATACAGGCAGCATCTGCAGCAGAACAGTATAAACTATGGAAACACCTTACAGTCTGTTTTTTTCCAAAATCTCTGCACCATTGGTGTACACACGTGGGGAAATTTTAAATGAAAAAAATGTTAGGGGTTGCCATTGCTTTGATCCATCCGTATGTACTAGAGGCTGAGGGTGGTGAGAAGGAAAATGCTGACAACCACCATAGACCGAGGAGGATTAGAAGAGTGTTCAGACCCAAGGTAACCTACCAGGGGCTACATGATCTGGTGATAGTAGAGCACTACAGGGTGGACAGAGACATACTGCAGCAAATCATTGACCTGTGCCGGCCTCAACTCAGACCCAGAGCCAACAGAGGGGAACCCATCCCAGTGGATACCAAGATATGTGTAGCCTTAAGAATACTAGCTACAGGTACTTTCCAGAGACCAACTGGGGACATCATGGGGGTCGTACAGGTATCTGCATCCATGGTACTCCACCAGTTCCTGGATGCCATCTTACCACCTGCCAGTGAACACATTTACTTCCCCAACACCCATGAGGAGAGGACAAGCAATATGCGTCTCTTCCACTGCGCAGTAGAATACCTGGAGGTACTGGGTGCGATAGACTGCATGTACATCCACATCAAAGCACTGCCCAATGAACAGGGTAGGGTCTACATAAACCACAATTGCTTCCCCTCCATCAACTGACAGGTCATATACAATGCCCAGGGCATTATCATGAATATGCGTGCTGGCAGCCCTGGAAGCTATCATGACTCCCACATCTGGGATTCATCACAGCTGAACCAGGCATTTGCCAGTGGGGACATCCCATATGGCCTTCTGGTGGGGTATACTGGCTATGCACTGGAGCCGAGGATGATGACACCCATCAGAAATGCACACACACCCACTCAAGAATGCCATAATGAGGCACATGCACAAACCAGGATCATTATAGAGCACGTGTTTGGGATGCTCAAGTCACGGTTCCTCTGCCTTGACATATCTGGTGGAGCCTTGCAGTACTCTCCAGCCACATGTGCACACATGTTCATAGTATGTGCCATGCTGCACAATATGATCCTGTGGAAACCACTGCAGCAGGAACAGCACGGGGAAGGGCCACACAGCTCGCCACCATTACCATGGTTTCCACAGGCACAGAGGGACTCAGAGGAGGAGGCCCTTGAGCCTGCTCCTGTAGACAGATGGAGGCATGCCCAATATGCCTGGGCCTTGGCAAAGAAACAATGCATAGCACACACACTGACACTGCTGGGCCCGAGGGACTGATCTCTCTCTCTCTGACTCGCACACACAGTAAAATGGATGACACACACACATCACATTACCTGTAACGTACCATGTATAGGCAGTGTACTGTGTGCATCCAACATAGGCTGCCCTCAAACAGCATCCTCACAACTGCACAGGCACAATGCAAGGCAGTCTTATTAACAATAAATGAATGGATTAGTATGTTTTGGTAGCATATCTATGGTAATGCTGCATGCATGCAAGGGAATGGGGTGGCCTACTAGGATAGCAAAAACTGACAGCTATGTTGGACACCAGGAAATGTCTACACAACACTGGCTTCCCCACACTATACAGTATCATTTAAGGTGACAAATCCCACTGCAGTATATGTGGTGTGCCAACTAAGGGTGGGTCATAGGTCACATGCACGGATGTCACTGTGGGATCCCATACTCACTCCCAGACAGATACAGAAAGTCAGATGTAGAAAACCATAAAGGAATGTCTGGCAAAGGCACACAAATGACAAAAATGATGGATTACCCCCTACAGACTTACACAGTGATATCACAGAAGGCCTTGCAGTTGCAGTAAGACTCTCGGAAGGGTAAGATGTCTGAAACTCAATTGTATGGCATTACAATCTAACCTGTGGTCTCTAGTGATATGCCTATATTCTCCAAGACAGAGCACAATACTATATTAAATGGAACCAAAATGTAAAGCCAGTATCAACACAGTCCATGCAAATGTGTACTGTTGACAGATGTGCCCCCCACACCCATATTCACATAGAAATTCAGTAACATGCAAGTTTGTAGGGTAATAGCAGCAAAGCACACATCACCAGGGCTGTCCCAATCAACATGATAACTTGTTGCATGTCCACAATATGCAGGGGGTCAAGGAGCTATGCATATGTATGGGGAATATTTGTCAGGATGTGGCCAACAACTTCTCATGGCTGTTATGTCCTACTGGCCTAGGTAAAGTACTGTGGTAGACAGGGCCATGTTCCATGAAATGCAGTGCCAACTATTTTGCATGCCAGCTACACATATGGTGGGAGTTGTACACACTGTCCAGATGTCAATATCCATTACTGATGGGAAGCTGGACAGGTCATGTACAGGGGGCCACACATATGAACAGTACACATGCTGGAGTAACCTACATAGTGCCTACCATACCTCACAACTGTACAGACCTTTTGCAGAATGTACACACAAGTTTGCATCATATTTGTGGTGTCTTTATTCTGAAATAGTGGTTGTTTGGCAAATTATTGGCAAAGCATGAAAGTCTGTAGTCAGAAAATATTGATGGATTGTAGTGTCTCAGAATTCATACCCCATAGAAAAATACACGCTAATGCAAAATCTGTTATTGTATCACCCTTCCAGGTTTGTAAGGCCAATAGTTCAATGGTCTGTATATTTAGGCCTTTGCCACCCAATGACTTATGGCTTTGTCCAGATGTCTGGCTCACATATGTAGAGAGGTATGATGCCTAATAGCACAGCAGTTCATTCTGTCACTTACCATTGTGACCCAAGGGGGTTCCACTGCCTGGCAGCCTGGGAACATATGAGTGACAGAACGCACTGCCTCACCACAAATGGCTTGCAGGAGTCTCACATGGCCTACGGGCCTCTGGCAAAGGCCCATGCCTCACCCATAGTGCCTTTGAAGGGAATGTCATGGGATCCATGCTACCAACATAACACAGTCAACAAATGCAAATGTAAGGCTATGCCACTAAATGCTAGTAGCATACCTCTCAACCTTGTAGAGGAAGAAATCTGGACAAAGCCATACATAATGGTGGTATAAAGGCCCAACTATAGGGCACATTTGAAATATTGCTCTCATAATGTTAGACTCTTGATAGAATAACAGAGGGGGTGTGTAGTAGCATGGATGCCATGAAGGGTGTGAAGTCTGAAACTCTAATGTTATGTCATTATTCCCTGATTGCAGCCCTGACTGATTTGCAACAAATGTGGCAGAAAAACACAATGTTAAGGGAAACTGACGAGATACATGAGGCATGCATCTGAGTAATCTGTGAGAATCTGTACAGTTGACAGGTATGGTCACACCAGGATAGAATCTGTCAGGTAAGAGGAATACTGCACAACCAGAAGATCCCCAGCCAGCATATCACCAAGGTAATGGTCCTTTTACACAGCTTCATCAGTCAATAAGCTGTAGCCACACCTCCCAACTGGCCGGATTGTGCAATAATGTCTAGTCTTTACCTCATAATATAGGTATGTGCATCATCCATCTTGTATTTCTCTGGTAAATAACTGTGATGATCCAATTATATATGTCAGCAGGTAATGACACAATACAGTACAGTGTCAAACATTACATATGTAAGAAAATATCTGCTAAAACAAACACTGTCACTCAAGCAACTCATACATTGATAACAGCAATAGTTACAGTACGTCCTATGTTTGGCCCGTTTCCCCATACTGGCAGCCTTTCAGATATCTTGCACAAGCAGGTTGCAAGGTATGGCTGCAACACACAACACCTTGGACTGGAGTGCAATTATCCCTGGAATGGATTCCCACACTTACTATAGAAGGTCATACTGAGCATGCTCCTACACTTAGAGAAGTGAAGCCCATGTCTGAAACCACATTGGACTATATATTTCTGTATTGTGCAAATGTCTTTGCATACACACAGCTATGTAAACCTGTCTCCACACACACGTCAGACAGGATCACCCACAGCCAGCTGTAGGTGGCATATATGTAGTATATCAACATCTGTTGTGTGTGATACGCACATATATATGGGCAACATGTTACAATATGTCAAGCATACACACAAGCATTTTATTTTACATTTGTTTACCAGGAATGTCCGACTGGATATATGTCCATTATCAGCAGAGGCCTAGGGAGAAAAGCTCCAGAAAGCAGAGTACAAATACATTAGGAACAATAGAAACATTTAGAGCTAAGTATAATATGCAGTTTTCAGTAGAGTTACAAACATAGATAAAACATAGTAGACAACATCAAAATCAAGCTGCTTCAATTTCAGACAATAATACACTCGGTTATGGGCTATGTCCTTTCAAGAATTCATACACTTATTAGAATATACGATTGAAATGCTTAGGGAGAGTTTGCAGGAACAGCAGGTCATGATAGACATGGGGAAGAGAGGGACAGACAGTGATAGAGTGAGGCACACAGGGAGACACACACACACAGTGAGTCATACACAGGGATACCTTGAATGGTATAGAGTGATGTCCTGCTGCAGACAGTTGCATAACAGTTGCAAACACCAGCATGAAGATGAGATTTATTGTCTGATGGTACTGAGGCGGGGGTTGGAATATCACATCACCTACCTTTGTGTGAGTGTGCGCGTGTGTGTGTGTGTGTGTGTGTGTGTGTGTGTGTGTGTGTGTGTGTGTGTGTGTGTGTGTGTGTGTGTGTGTGTGTGTGTGTGTGTGTGTGTGTGTGTATCTGTAGGTCTAAGTATTATGATGCCTTACCCACCCAGTACACTTCCTATTGTCCTACTTTACAGTATATGCTAGCGTCATTCACCTTAGAAGTACCTTTGTACTGGCTTCAGTCCTGTAAGCTCCATAGTGTATGTGATAACTGTGTAACACTATCATACAAATAACTAAACATGTAGGGGTTCTAATCACAGTCCCAGCATATGTAACATGTAGGTTAAAGGTTTTGAGCCCATTCACAATCAGTACACTTCCCATTGTCCGACTTTAGCAGTCCAGCTGATGTCAGTCACTTTAGAAGTGCCTTTAGCAAGCCGTCTACCCTATAAGCTCTATGGTGCATGCGATAACTGTGTAGCACTATAGTATAAATAACTAGTTAGGGATTCAAATCTCAGTCTTGGCAAATGTAAAAGTTGTGTGTGTGTGTGTGTGTGTGTGTGTGTGTGTGTGTGTGTGTGTGTGTGTGTGTGTGTGTGTGTGTGTGTGTGTGTGTGTGTGTGTGTGTGTGTGTGTGTGTGTGTGTGTGTGTGTGTGTGTGTGTGTGTGTGTGTGTGTGTGTGTCTGTGTGTGTGCATGTGTAGGTTAAATATTATTAGCCTGTTCACACCCAATACACTTCCCATTGTCCTACTTTAGCAGTCCTGCTGATGTCAGTCACCTTAGAAGTACCTTTGGGCAGCTCTGAGCCCCACAAGCTCTGTGGCATGTGTGATAATTCTATAGTAATATAATACAAACAACCAGTTAGGTAGGAGTTCTAATCTCATTCCTGGCAAATGTAAAGGTGTGTGTGTGTGTGTGTGTGTGTGTGTGTGTGTGTGTGTGTGTGTGTGTGTGTGTGTGTGTGTGTGTTTGTAGGTTAAAGATTTTGAACTTGTTCACACCCAGTACACTTCCCATTGCCCTTTTTTAGCAGTTCCCCTGCTCTCAGTCACCTTAGAAGTACTTTTGGGCAGCCCTAAGCTCCATAATCTCTGTGGTATGTGCGATAATTGTGTAACACTATAGTACAAATAACTAGTTAGGTAGGGGTTCTAATCTCAGTCCTGGCAAATATAAAAGTTGTGTGCCTGTGTGTGTGTGTGTGTGTGTGTGTGTGTGTGTGTGTGTGTGTGTGTGTGTGTGTGTGTGTGTTTGTAGGCTAATGATTTTGAGCCTGTTTACACCCAGTACACTTCACAGTGCCATAATTTAGCAGTCCTGCTGATGTCAGTCATCTTAGAAATATCTTTGGGCAGCCCTCAACCTTATAAGCTCTGTGATGGGTGCGATAATCGTGTAATGCTGTAGTACAAATAACTAGTTATGTAGGGGTTCTAATCTTAATCCTGGCAAAAGTAAAGGTGTGTGTGTTTGTAGGTTTAAGATTTTGAGCACATTCACAACCAGTACACTTCCCATTGCCCTACTTTAGCAGTCCTGCTGATGTCTGTCACCTTTGAAGTATCTTTGGGCAGACCTCAACCCTGTAAGCTCAGTGGTGCATGCGGTAATTGCTTAACACTATAATATAAATAACTAGGTTCTAATTTCAGTTTTGGCACACATGTGTGTTTGTGTGTGTAAGTGTGTATATGTGGAAGTTAAAATATTTTGTGGCCTCTCTCACCCATTACATCAAATATCGCCATACTTTACAAGTTCCAGTGATGTTCCTCACCTTAGAAGTACCTTGGGACAACCTCTACCCTATAAGCTCTGTGGCACATGCAATAAAACACTATAGTAACAGTAACTAGATAGGCAGGGGTTCTAATCTCAGTCCTGGCAAGTGTGTGTGTGTGTGTGTGTGTGTGTGTGTGTGTGTGTGTGTGTGTGTGTGTGTGTGTGTGTGTGTGTGTGTGTGTGTGTGTGCACGTGTGTGCGTGTGTGTGCCTGTGTGTTTGTGGCTAGGGATGTGCTTGTGTGAGAACCATATCCACTGGGGAGTGCATTTTGCAATTTTTTGCTGTTACCCACACAGTACATGTCCCAATGTCCACTTTACAAGGCCCACTGTAGAGGTAGCTGTAGACAGTCTGCAGCCCTTTAAGCTCTGTGCCATGTGCAATAATTATGCAACAGTATGGAATAAATAACAAGATAAGTGGACATTCAAATCCTTGGATACCATTCCCCACTCAGGAATCATGGACAAACACACTCAGCTAGGTGTCAACCTCTATATCACTAGCTGGCTTGCAAACTAGCTCACAGATAGAACCCACAGTATGGAAGCAGCAGACACCATGTCAGACTGCTGACCAGTCATGAGTGGAGTTCCACAGGGTTTAGTCCTGGGTCCCCTCACATTTGGAATCTACACCTCTGAAGTCCAGCCCAACACGAAGGGACTTTGGCTGACAATGTTCACAGATGGCTGCATGGTGGGTGCTATTATTACCTCCCCATGTGATGTTGACATCCTGCACAAAGGCCTCACTGAGACCTATGACTGGTGTCAGAACCCTGGACTTTAGCTCAATACCAGAAAATGTGCCACCTTCCCCTTTGGGAACAACATGGTTCCCATTGCCCTACTTTAGCAGTCCTGTTGATGTCAGTCACCTTAGAAGTACCTTTGGGCAGACCTCAGCCTTGTAAGTTCAGTGGCACATGCGATAATTGCTTAACACTATAATATAAATAACTAGGTTCTAATCTTAGTTTTGGCACACGTGTGTTTGCTTGTGTGTGTAAGTGTGTATATGTGGACGTTAAAGTATTTTGTGGCTTCTCTCACCCATTACATCACACATTGCCATACTTTACAAGTTCTAGTGATGTTCCCCGCCATTGAAGTACCTTGGGATAACCTCTACCCTATAAACTCTGTGGCGCACGAGATAAAAACAGCATAGTAGCAGTAACTAGATAGGTAGGGGTTCTAATCTCAGGCCTGGCAAATGTGTGTGTGTGTGTGTGTGTGTGTGTGTGTGTGTGTGTGTGTGTGTGTGTGTGTGTGTGTGTGTGTGTGTCTAGGGATGTGTTTGTGTGAGAACCATATCCACTGGGGAGTGGGTTTTGCAATTTTCTGCTGTTGCCCACACAGTACACGTCCCAATGTCCACTTTACTAGGCCCATTGTTGTCATACACTGTAGAGGAAGCTGTAGACACTCTGCAGCCCTCTAAGCCCTGCTCCATGTGCAAAAATTATGTAACAGTATGGAATAAATAACAAGATAGGTGGCCTTCTAATCTTTGGATACCATTCCCCACTTAGGAATCATGGACAAACACACTCAGCTAGGCATCATCCCCTATATCACTAGGTGGCTTGCAAACTGGCTCACAGATAGAATCCACAGTTTGAAAGCAGTGGACACATGTCAGACTGCTGACCAGTCATGAGTGAAGTTCCACAGGGTTTGGTCCTGGGTTCCCTAGCATTCGGGATCTACACCTCTGAAGTCCAGCCCAACATGAAGGGACTCTGGCTGACAATGTTCACAGTTGACTGCAAGGTGGGTGCTATTATTACCTCCCCACGTGATGTTGACATCCTGCACAAAGGCCTCACTGAGACCTATGACTGGTGTCAGAACCCTGGACTTTAGCTCAATGCCAGAAAATGTGCCACCATCCCCTTTGGGAACAACATGGTTCCCATGAATTACTACACTGATGGTAGTCCACTGAACACTGACATTGGTATAAGAGAACTGGGAACACAGGTTGACTGTGAGCTGTCTGTTGACCACCACAGTGCCACTGTGTTCAGAAAATTCTATGTGTCACATCTCCTAACTAAGGTTGTTGCATCCAGGAAGTAAGAGGTTATTGCCTCCCTGTACTCTCCCCTCATTATGCCAATCAGTGAGTACAATGGCCCATTTGGCATGTACCCCACTACACATGTGCAACAACTGCAGAGGCAGCAAATGTACCTCACAAGGAGGATCCTAGGCTTTAAACAATTGCCTATATGAACAGAATCCAATAATTCCAACTATTCTCTGTCTCATATTGGCTACTTAGAGGTGATCTCTGCCTGACTTACACAGCCATGTCTGACCCAGCTCTGTCAGGAATGCTATATCTGAAGAAACCAATCCGTCCACACCACATGTCCCAGAGACTTCAACTCCATTTCTACAATCAACAGAACATGCTCAGAGTATGCCCACTTTATGCAATAGACTTGACATACATGTCAAACAGAACATCTCACTGGCCCTCTTCAAGGGAAATATGGATGAGTGGATAGGGAATGGAAATCCCACCCTGGCGATCACTCCTGTAGCTATACTCATTAGATACACTGGGGACTATTGTCAGGTGGCACGATGCCAGGGTATTCCCATGAGCTAGGCTTGTAAAGGCTCCATGGGCATTCACCTAGTACACACCTATGAAGCTATGAACCTATGACTGTCAGTACTGGCAAACGTGTGTGTGTGTGTGTGTGTGTGTGTGTGTGTGTGTGTGTGTGTGTGTGTGTGTGTGTGTGTGTGTGTGTGTGTGTGTGTGTGTGTGCATTAGTGTGTATAAAAGTGTTTGTGAGTGTGTAAACATGTGGGTAAAAGTAGTTTGAGGCCCTTCTTACCCAATACACCTACCATTGCTATACTTTACAAGTGCTGATGATGTTGCTCACCTTGGAAGAACTGTGGGACACTCTTCACACTATAAGCTCCATGGCACGTGCAATAAATGCATAACACTGTGTTAGCAATGACTAGATAGGTAAGGGTTCTAATCTCAGTCCTGGCAACAAGTGTGTGTGTGTGTGTGTGTGTGTGTGTGTGTGTGTGTGTGTGTGTGTGTGTGTGTGTGTGTGTGTGTGTGTGTGTGTGTGTGTGTGTGTGTGTGTGTGTGTGTGTGGGTGTGTGTGCGTGTGTGCGTGTGTGTGTGTGTGTGTGTGTGTGTGTGTGTGTGAGAGAACTGTATCTTGTGCATGTGTCTGAGTGAGAACTATATCCATTGTGGAGGTGGGTTTGGCATTTTTAGGCCATGGTACTCTCAGTGTACATCCTAACATCCACTTTACAAGACCTGCTGTCTTCGTCAATCATGGAGGTATCTGTTGACACCCTTCAGCCTAATAAGCCCCATGCCACATGCAGGAACTTTGTAACAGTATGGACTGAGTAACAAGATAGGCAGGGCTGATAATTTCAGTCCTGGCAAATGTGTGTATGAGTGTATTTGTGTTTGCGTGTGTACAACTGCAGGTTAGAGTATTTTGGGTCCATTCTTACCCAGTAAATCACCCATTGCCATACTTTACAAGGCCTGGTGATGTTGTTCAACTTGGAATTACCTTGGGACACTCTTCACTCTGTAAGTCTTGTGGCACATGTGATAAATGCAGAACACTGTAGTAGCAATAACTAGATAGGTAGGGGTTCTAATCTCAGTTCTGACAAGTGTGTGTGTGTGTGTGTGTGTGTGTGTGTGTGTGTGTGTGTGTGTGTGTGTGTGTGTGTGTGTGTGTGTGTATAAGAACACTATCCTGTGTGTGTTTGAGTGAGAACTATATCCATTGGGTGCACATAGTTTACAATGTTATGTCATGGTACTCCCAGTACACATCCCAAGGTCCACTTTACAAAGTCCGCTGTTCACATCCATCATAGAGGTATTTTTTGGATACTCTTTAGTCTTATAAGCCCCATGCCACATGCAACAGTTTTGTAACAGTATGGAATGAATAACAGATAGGCAAAGCTGCTGATGTCAGTACTGGCAATTGTGTGTGCAATGGTGTATATAGCAGTGTTTGTGAGTGTGTAGACTCATAGGTGACAGTCTAATGAGTCCTCCACACCCAGTACACACCCCGTTGCCATACCTCACAAGGTCATATGATGCTATTCACTTTGCAGGTACCTGGGAAGAGTCATCACACTATTAGTTCCATGCCACCTATGAAAATCCCATAACACTGTGGTCCCACTAACTAGATGGGTAGGGGTTCCAAACACAACACTGGCAACTGTGATCATGTGTGTGTGTGTGTGTGTGTGTGTGTGTGTGTGTGTGTGTGTGTGTGTGTGTGTGTGTGTGTGTGTGTGACTGTGTGTGTGAGAACAGTATTCTCTGTCTGTTTGGTCAACACACTATCTTCCGGGAGTGTGTGTTTTACCAATCTGAGGTGTGCTCCACCCACTACATTTACCATTGTCCACTTCACAAAACTGCTGATGTCAACCACCATGGACTTACCTGTATACACCCCTCAGCCCTATAAGCTTTGTGGCACATGCAATAACTGTTACACAGGCCTTGCAAATGTGTGCATATACAGTTGTACCTCGGCTCTGACACAATTGATGTGCTATACCCCCCATTGCCAATTTCTGCAGGGCCACCTCCTGCTGATGCATAGACACCTAGAACACAAACAGAATACATCATGTGAGACTATATTCAGTCAGTGTTACTAACATCATGGCTGAAAAGGTGCACACACTCTGAATTGTACCCATTACAATTGCAAGCTGACAGCACCTTACACAGCATTACATAACTAAACTGTACTTAATTCACTCTGTGTATCAGAATCATACTAGCATGTCCTTGCATCTGTGGTATGGATGACAGGGATGTGGCACAGGTATCATCATATGCACAGGGTGTTGTGTGTGTTTGCCAGAGGCCAAGGCTGGGCCATAATGGTTGACATAATTTGTGTGTGTTTGGAGGGTGTTCTATGAATGGGCAGTGCTGAAGTGGTGTGTGTGTGTCTGGACGTGACCTGGCTGTGATGGTGATGTTTGTATGCATGTATGCACACAGTCATGCCATGTGGCTGCCCTACACAGTGCTATATTGGACAACTGTGGATTGTACGTGGCAGGATGTACAGTTCACCATCTCTGACCATGGACATGGGAACTGGTCCTGCCAGGGGTCTCACTGGCACCACCAGGCCAAAGGCCAGATGCAGTAGTGTTTCTTGATGCTGACTACTGTCTGCTGGATCTGTGTCCCTGACAGGACTGGCCAGGACCACATGCCCATTGCCTGCTCCATTATGTTGTGGACAGCAGCCCCTCTTCGGTAGTGCTGGTGGTACTGCCAGTATGGGAGTGTGAAGGTGCATGGCCCTGTAGACTCTCAGCTGATGGTGCTGACCTACATCCATGTGGCTGATGCCTATTTCCCACCACAAGCTCTAGCACAGACATGCCATGGTTGAGGATTGCCAAGGTCTCTCCCCACTGTATATTCATGACCTCAGTATTTTGATGTGTGGCCTCAACAAGATCATGTATGTCACCATGTAAGCCAGGAAGAGTTGCATCCAGGACCCTGAGTATTTGTCTGGTCTTGCATTCACTACACGCCTGTCCATGTCTGGTCTTGCATTCACTACATGCCTGTGCATCCATGACAGCCCAAAACATGCATCTGGTGACACCTGCTTTGGCACTTGAAACAGTGGCTTGATGGGCAACAGTCCTTCTTAGAGCACCCCTGTCCATCCACCTGTATGAGACCTTGCCTGCACCCTGGCTATGGCTAGTGGCTACACTCACACTTGCCATAGTCACCATACTAGCCTGTTCCATGCCACCACCTGCCAACTGTCCATTATCTATGGCTGCTGGGGACAGGGTATGTGTGGGCATTGTGACTTTATGTGGGGACATTGTGGATGACTGTGGGATGCCAACTGATGGCATAGATTCATCCCCTGACAACCCCACCTGTGCCCCACTATGACCACCATCATTGCCAGAGTCTTCAGAGACACTGACATCAGATTCTGAGTGGGAGGGACCATGACCACCATGTCCACCTGTGAGGAGAAGACAACATATGTAAATTAATACCTGCACTATATAGTTTGCTGGTACACACACACAGCACACACACACACACACACACACACACACACACACACACACACACACACACACACACACACACACACACACACACACACATACACACATACACATACAGGTGAAGTGGCACAAAGGCATTACACATATCTCACAATAGCCAACTGGTGACATTCAGGACACAATCAGTTCACAACATACATACTCTGGACAGGCCTCAACATCATGCAGTGCAGCCCTTCCCACTTAATATTACTATTAATATACACTTCTGGGATATATGAGCAGTGTTAGTAGGTGATGGGCCTTCACCTAGCACACACTGCAGCCATGTACACATTATTGATTTTTCCTTGTATAGCACAGTGCCATCTCCTACAGAACGTACCTCTCAACTGTACAGAGTTTTGTTGAATGTCTAGATGTGTGGCTCATATATTTGGTCTTTTCCTCATAAATCCTGTGCTTTTTTGACACATTACTGGATGATCTAAGGATTGGTGTCACTAATTAATGACACAGTTTGAGTTTTGCACTTCAACAATTGCAGTACATGTATGTTGAACAAAACTGGTTACACTAACAACCTGCTAAGCTTTCAGTAGATATAATACGTGTACATACCCCTGTTAACATGCCAGGTTTTTCTGATATATAACATGACACCACAGAAATCATATCATGACATTTCCCACCTTTAATGTGACTTATAACCTGTGCAATCCAATTGAAGAACAAACACATTGGTTAGGGGTAACATATAGAAGGTGAAATATGTACAATAGGCTGGTTGCATGAATGTACGCACCCTTAAACTAATACTTTGTTAAAGCACCTTTTGATTTAATAACAGCAGTCAGTCCTCTTGGGAAGGTGTCTATCAGCATGGCACATCTCAAATTAGCAATATTTGCACATTCCCCCTTGCAGAAGCCCTCCAACTCTGTCAGATTGTGAGGGCATCTCCTGTGCACAGCCCTCTTCAGGGCACCCCACAGATTTTCTATTGGATGTAGGTGTGGACTGTGGCTGGGCCATTCCAAAATGTTGATTGTCTTTTGGTGAAGCCATTTGTTGTGATGTAGATGTTTGGTTTGGGTGATTGTTGTGTGGAAAGGTGTAATTCCTTTTCATCTACAGCTTTCTAGCAAACACATGAAGATTGTGGGCCAAACGAGACTGGTATTCGGAACTGTTTATAATTCTCTCCCCCTTGGCTAAAGGCCCACTTCCAGCTTATAAACAGCAACCTCAAAGCAGAACACTGCCATCACCATGCTTCACCATGGAGTTGGTGTTTTTTTGGTGATGCACAGTGTTGTTATTCTGCCAAACAAACCTTTTGGAATTGTGAACAAATAGTGCTACCTTGGTCTCATTACACCATAATACATTGTCCCACATGTTTTTGGGAGACCTGATGTATTGTTCTTCAGAATTATGCCAGACCTAGATGTTGTTCTGTGTGAGAAAAGGCTTCCATCTTCTAACCCTACCCCATAGGCCAGACATGTGAAGAATACAGGAGATCGTTGTCACATGTAGCACATGACCAGTACTTTCCAGAGATTCCTGAAACTCATTTAGTGTTGGTGTAGGTCTCCTGACAGCCTCCCTGACCAGTTTGGGTCTTGTCTTTTCAACACATTTGGAGGGATGTCCTCATCTTTGCAATGTCACTGTTGCCCCATATTTCCACCACCTTTTGATGACTGTCTGCACAGTGTTCCATGCCATATGCAATGCTGTGAAAATGTTTTTCTGCCCTTCTCCAGACTGATACCTTTCAAAAATGAGATCCATTTGTTGCTTCTTAAACTCTATGTGAACCATGGCTGTTGCTGTAGCAGTTAACTGAGTAAATGTCAGGTAAATCCTGGTAGGACAGCTGACTGTTATTTGCTGTTAATCAAGGAGTCTCTGTAATTGATGACAGGAGTGTACCCAAGAGGATGTAATGCTGTAATTATTTCGAAAGCTGATTCAACACGGTATTAGCTTCATCCTGTGCATATTATGCATCTAGCTTCTTATACATTTTTCATTTGTCATAATTGTTCCTCTAACAGATTTGTTTGTTTTACAATTGAATTGCACAGGTTATAGGTCACATGAAAGGTTGGAAGAGTTTGGAAATGTTTTATTGTGATCTCATTTTTGTATATCCCAAATACCTGGCATTTTAACAGGTATGTGTACACCATTTATATGCACTGTATAACACTAATTTATAAAATATGTCCCTAGTCTTGGGCCTTTGTTCCCCTATTTTGTCAGTCTTTGTCCAGATTTTTTGTGATGATAGGTTGTGAGGTATGCTATAGATATGTTACATCTCCTGCAAATAGGCTCATGTGATGACCACTGTGATGCAATGCAGTTAACCCCATCACAAATTAACATGCAGATATCACAATATGATTGAGAGTAACAGTTGTGTGCATGGCAAAATGCATGATCTTAACATGCCTGGGGTACTGGTGAGCCACAACAGGACAATCCCATACTCAACATCTTCAGACTTCTGTCCCACATCCAGACCAGAGGTACCTATGTAGTTGCGGGGGAGAGGTATTGTCAGCAGACTCACATTTAACATTGGTACAAGATGAATGCTACTTTCCTGCACATGTTCAGTACAAGCTATGATAGTATGCAACTTGCTGTCTTTCACCATAGACGTAAACTTTTGCATGCATTACTAAACCCCATCCACAAATGCAGTTTGACCTCACCTATGCATCTAGATACTCTACAGAACCCAGTATGACTGCTACATGATTCAATTGATGTGCACTGTGGCCTTACCTCGACACTCCTCATCTGTTGCCTGGGTGCCACCTACCTCCACGACTTGTATTTCTTGTGCTGGCTGGTGAGTGGGTGCTACTCCAAGGTTGGCAAGGAGCTCCTCTGTTGCAGTAAGTGGGACCTGTGTGGCAGGATCCCCACCTGTAGTGTTACAGTCCCTGGCCATGGCAGCAGCCCTTTACTGGGCACAACATATCAGGTCAGTCGCACAATGCCTGGCCTGATCAGATTTGTGGCCATGGTGGCCAGTGTTGTTCACCCTGAAGACCAGCTTGTCCCACAGGGCAGTCTGCTCCTGTAGATCCTATGGCCTACGGCAAAACATCACCCTGTGGTGCTGGATGATTAACTTAATGATAGCCTTATTTTCAGCTGCAGAGTACTGTGGCTGACAGACACATGGCATATCAGCTGAAAGACATAAACAGTGAAACATATTACATGACTTCATACATTGGTCAATGTTCTTTACACAACCTAAACATCAACATTTTTATCATTAGCCACCACATACCACTACATCATACCCCTGTCATCAATCAGCACAGTATGAGCTGGCATTGCACTCCTGGTTCTGACGTGTCATGTTACCTCCAATGAGAGCCAGTAAATTGCATAATCCAACATTCATCTTTCACCTTTGTGTAGACAGATGACTGGCCATCTTCCTTGCAAATGGGATGATAATGGTTCTCAGGCTTTGCTTGAGTACAGTGTGTAATAGAGCTGGGAACATATGCCTGAGTTCATGTAGGATGCAGGCAGGGATGTTATCAGGTCCCATGTGCCTTTGAGAAGGCATTATGTACCTGCTTCCTGATGATGAGAGGAGGGGTGTGGGTGCTGTGCATATCCACCTATACTGATGGTGGGACAGGGGGATGTTTTCCCTTAACTTGTCTGCAGCAGGATGGCTATAGCTATGCTGTGTGTGCATGTGGTGTGATTGACCACCAGTACAGGGTGGGTTAGGTTGCTGCCTCTGAGATGGAAGACATATATGAAGACAGCCTTGTAACTGGCCTTGGTGAATGTGTCCAATTTGTACTCATAGATAGCCTTACAGTGACACATCTGTGACCTTATATGCTTGTTCAGACAAAGGGAGACCTCCTTCCAAGTTGGTGCCTGCTCTCAGTTGTCTGTGTACAGCCAATATGGCAACCGATTAGGTGGTTTGTGTATTGCTGCGGTCCAGCAAAGGGGATTACTCCACCTTGGTGGAGGCAGGTTTTACAAGTCAGGTACTGCTGAGTCCATACAGCTATGCTGGTGCTTATATAGCTGTTTGTAGTAGGCATGGACACATGGTCATAACACAGTAGGACACCTCTCCAATTTCAACAGGATAATCATGCTTATTATAGTACCTATGTTTATGTCAGGGCATTGCAACAACCAGTAGCTGTGAAAATCTATGTCTGTTGGATGCACAGAAACTAAGATTACACACATGTACAACATGTATAGCTTATTTACCTGATGTTTTGCATCTCATGTCTGTTGTTTTGAGGCTTCCAGCTATACTTACTCATGTATACATGTGCACAGGTAATACCTGATATACATTTCTGTTCTATGTCAGTATGGCACACTGTATTTACAATCTTCTTGTTCAGTCATACCTCTCAACCTGTTAGAGCAGAAATTCTGGGGAACAGCACACATAAATGGGGGCAATGGGCCAAGGTTATTGACACTATGATAATATTGCTGTAACACACTTAAGTCAGTTGATAGCACAGTAGGCTTTGCATACACAGATGTACCCTGGAGGATGTCTGACACTCATATGTATGCTACTATGTTCTAATGTCAGTCTTCACAGATTTGCCAATGATTTGCGGGACATAACCCGACTCTTATAAGTAAATGACTACAAATGTGAGGCACACATATGGTCATTATGCATAACACTGGACAGTTGAATGGTATGACCTAAGTATATCACATGCAGTTCAAAACACACGTCTGAGACAGTCGTTTATTATGCACATACCCTGTATAGATCTCTTAGATTTGTGAGACAAACATGATTATCATAGCTGCATTCAGAAGTAACATATGGATATATATGACATCCCAGTAGCTGGCCTAGCAGTATCACAGTCAGTATTGTCCAACAGACACTCCAGTAGTAGTCATACATGAGCCATCCTTTCCTGGGTTGACTCAGGGCCATGAGCTGTGATCTATGTCAATACAGACAGACCCAGATGATATGGTCATAGTTGCTTATCAGCAATATATCAGTACAGCAAGTCTTGTTGAGACATATTTCTTAACCTTCCTATTTCCCATTATTACATACCCCCCTATTGCAGTCCATTACATGCTTACTTGTTTGACATATCTTTTTTTTTTTTTCAAGTATAGTTTCATAGTCTTTTTATTTTATTCATGGTCTGCGCGCGTGTGTGTGTGTGTGTGTGTGTGTGTGTGTGTGTGTGTGTGTGTGTGTGTGTGTGTGTGTGTGTGTGTGTGTGTGTGTGTGTGTGTGTGTGTGTGTGTTTGGGTGTCTGTCTCTCTCTCTCTCTCTCAGATGTAAGATATACATCAGTTTTGCATAGGCAGCAACTTGCCTTTTGTAGGTAATGATTAGCAGCTGATGGCCTGTGCACTGATTGATGTCCCCTACTGGTAATTGCATGCATAACAGCTATGTTGTTATTCCTATAGTCAATGGCATGTCAACGCACTCCTATAATTGAGTACTTCATGTGGGTGTTGCCCATTTTCCTTGCCTGTGAGGAGAACTTCATGGGGGTGTGTGAACAGCAGCATCACAGAGGGTAGTTGGAAATACCTCTTACAACTTAAACTGTGGTGACAGCCCAATGAAATTGGGGAGAAAGTTCCAGACTTAGGGACAGAATTTTGAGTATTACTGTTATACATCTGGATTCATGCTAGTTTAACAGGGTTTGTGTGGACATGGATATTCTGCATGGGTCTCAGACTGACAGTGTTATGTGGTTGACATAACTCTCAACTGTAGGGCTATCCACAGAATGCCCAGAGGTTGGACTCTTATATTTGGTCTGTTCCTCCGACAGTTGTTGTCCTTGGCAAATCAGTAGCATACCCTGGGTATTACAGTCAGTAAATGCTAACTTCCATTTGTGTTTCTGACTTCATATCCCTCAGTAAAGATATGCTACAACACACCCTGTAACATCAGTAACTTTCTCAGTTTATAACAGCAATATTTCAATTATGCCCCTGTGGTTGGTCCTCTGTCCCCCAATTATGTCAGGCTTTGTCCAGATGTCATGCAGTAAGAGGTTGATAGGTATGGTATATCATTAGTTAGTGCCTTCTTTCCTGATATCATCCCAGTGATGTAGTAGAATGCCAGCTATGTTATGAGGAAGGGGGCATATATATGAGAACAGAGCCTGGGAATTCTGTGGGAATTTGTACAGCTGGGGGTCTGTGTATGTGTAGCAATTGTTAACAGACTGTCAGCACTGTGTAGCAGTGTAGTGTGTATATGTTTGTTGCGCTGTCTAAGGAGGGGGATACATTTAAGTGTCATGGCTCCTTTTCTATCTGACTGTGCATGCTGCTCCAGTTTCTGGTGGCCTATCAGCTGTAAATGTCTGTAGGGGGAGACAGAGAGATATTCTGTACCACCACAGGAGTCAGACTTCACTGTGTGACTTGGGGCAGTATATGTAGGGGTACTGTGTGGGTGTCAAACATGATATTTATGTTCACACAGTCATTATACTCTACTGTTCGTTTGGCTTACCAGTATGTCACTGTGACTGTGTTGAAATTGGTTGTGGGTATGCAGGCTCACACTGGTGACTGTTCTTCACTACTGTTACATCCCTGTAGTGGCTGGTATATTTGCAACTGCATGTGTAATTCCCCACAATTGACTTGGGAAAGTGTTGTGTCAGTCTGACTGTAGTTTGGATGGTGCTTGGTGACATGCTAAGCAGCTCAGTGTACTTTCCCTACTGTCATGTTATGTCTAGATATTCATAGGATGTCCAGTTGTCTGGCTCATATCTTTGTTCTGGTCCCCATAACTGTTGTGCATGTCTGACAAATCAGTGGGATGGTGTGAGAATTTCAGGCACTAGCTACTTAGAAACAGTTGAGTCTTGGAGTTGTGCTATTTTGGTCAATATATGTTAGAACAGATGGTGTTACTGTAGCAACTGTCTCAGCTTATCTAGTCATGTATTTCAGATATGTCCACATTGTCATGGCTTTCTCACCCTACTTTGTCAAGTTTGGTCCAGATTTGTTGCACTAAGGGGTTCTGAGCATACCTCTCAACCATCCGGATTGTTGCAGAACGTCCAGGTGTATTGCTCATATTTTGTCACGGTTCCATAATTTATTCTAATTTCTCTGGTAAATCACTGAGATGATCTGAGGATGTCTGTCAGTAAATTATGGCATAATTTCAGTTCCAGACCTCATATCCTTCAGAACATATTTGCTGAAACAAACCCTGTTACTCCTGCAACTTTATACATTTCTAAGGGCAATATTTGAAATATGTCCCTAGTTGTGGCACATTGTCCACCCATTCTTACAGCCATGGTCCAGATTTCTTGCACTATCAGGATGAGAGGTATGGTACTGAGATATGAGTCCACTACATGTTATGAGCATATATATATATATATATATATATATATATATATATATATATATATATATATATATATATATATATATATATATATATATATATATATATATATATATGGGTGTCCTTCAGTAGATCGAACATATAACAAGCTCAAACCTTATATGGCTGAGACCATATGTTTGAACTTGTAAATGTTCAATCGGACTGAATGGAGATCTCTGTACAGTGCAGAACAGGAAGATTTCCCTTTTCTTCATTGTAGTGCGATCTCGGAGTTGGTATATTTAAGTAAGGGGGCGTGGGGGTGCAGGTGGATGATGTATTCCTGTCAGGTACTGCTGAGTTCATACAGCTATGTGGGTGCCCACATCATATTGTGGTGTGGGCCTGGACACTGCTGCTGGTTCCAACAAATGGGACGTTGGCTATACAGCTATTTCTACCTACTCTGAGGGAATTTATAGTCATTTGTGTAGAGATCATTCTGTTTGACACTGTAAAGGGGGAGGGGGCAGGGGAGATGGTGACCTGAACAGTGATGGTTATGTGGTCAGATATTACCAAGAATGATGGCACTGTATGAGTGCTACAGTGGGTACTCATGTTGGTTAGGACCAGGTACATGAGATTCCCACCTGCCATAGGAGTGTTGACTGGCTGATCCACTGCATTGCCATTGACAAAGCCAAGGAATCTATGTGCATTCTCATGTTTCAGTGGCATAGGTCAGGGACACTATGGTTGGGTATTTGAAGTCACTCAGGAGCAGGGTAGATGATAGATTCCTGACAGAGTCCAGCAGGTCCCAATAGGTGTGGTGGGTGTCCATAGTTATATTTGGAAGCCTGCAGCTAGCTATGAATTAAGTAGGTGTTTTGCAACTGCAAAATGCACTCGGGATGTCACCCATGCGTCTTACTATTTGTCCAGTCTGGAGGTGCGTATGTGTATGCTAATGTTCAACACTCCACCTCCTTTGCCTTTGCAGGCCTCCATTTGGGGTCTACACATATGATAGGATGAGTGACCTGGCAAGGTTGGTGTGCTCTCCACAGCTAGAAAGCATGCGTCAGTGACTGCACAAATGTCAACATCCTAAAGGACAAGGTATGCTTGCATTGACATGGGTGTCATGGTAAGACACCTAGCTCCTGTTAGAGCAAGACATCTGCACAAAGGCACACATCAGTGGTGGGCAAAGGACAGTAAACAGTGTCACTTCATGAATCTAGCTGAAACACACTGAGTTGGCAGCAAAGACAGTGTCACATTCGCAGGTGTACTCTGCAGAATATGACATCTGACAATGAAATTCATGCTAATTTGTCATGACTTCAGTCTTTAATGGGTTGCCAGTGATGTGCCAGATGATACTCAACTGTCTGAGGCATTGACTACAAATATGAGGCAGACATGTGGTCAGTCTGCAGTACTCTGGACAGTTGTCAGGTATGGGCTCAGTATATCACATACAGTTCAACACACACATCTGGACATGTTGAGTAGTATGTACATACCCTATGTACATTTCTTACAATTGTAAGACAAGCATATGTATCAGAGTAGCATTCACAGGTGACATTTATTTTATTTTATTTTACATTTGTTGACCGGGCTAGTCTGGCTGGATACATGTCCATTTTCAGCAGAGGCCCGAGGAGAAAAGCTCCACTATATACTGGTACATTACATAAAATACATTACTATAAGATACAACTTATAAGGATCAAAGAACTAATTGAATGCAGGATATTAACAATACACAGAAATGTACAGTTCTTAAATTACATCATTTTTACAGAAAATGTATAATACTTAAAATACTAAATACTGTGTAGAATTCCTAATCCCATATTAGAAAAGCAGGAGTAGTAATTTGAAAGAAAGAAAGAGGTAGCACATACAAGGTCTATAACAGAGAGGATAGTGGGAGGAGTAGTAGATATGGGGATAGAAGTAGTCCAAAGGGCAGAGGCTAGTCTAGGTAGTAGCTTAAGAGATAGGTTAACGATCAGAGTAGATGAGATGATAGGGTAGAGTTAAGAAAGGTGTACTACAAGAACAAAACCAGTGTTCTTGAAAGTACAGTTTGGAAGAGAGACAAAGTAATTAGTGTTATATCCCTAGGTAACAGATTCCATACTACCTACAGAATTTGTGAAGGACTTTATAGAACGAAGGGAGGTAAGATTGTTGTAGTTGAGAGAGTATGTTGGTGCAGTATTTTGTTAAGGTAGTTTTGTAATTCAAAGTCTCAAATTATGACAGTGATGGGTTAGCTTTCTTAAGGTTGGTAAAGATCGGAGATGCAATAAAGTGGATAAGAGATGGGATTGGGCGATAGTAGCTCTAGTAGCTGGGGTAAGGTTTTAATATTTTCTGTTAACTGATTTGATGGTGTTGTTGATGTGATGATCAAAAGATTATTATCGATAGTTATTCCTAGCAGTTTAGTTGTAGGACAGTGGCGTTATTAGACAAGATGGTGAAGTTTAATGAGAAGAGAAGTTTGTTTTTTTTAGCATTAAGAAGGAGATACCATCTAGTAAACCATGTTTCAACAGTGGTGAAAGTATTTTGAGTTAGAAAGATTAGATCTGAGGAGGAAGATGCTGAGCAAATAATGGTAGAATTGGATACAAGTAGCTTGAGGGATTACTGTGTGAAGGTCATTTATATAGAGGAAAGAAGAGGACCAAGAATAGAGCCCTGAGGGACTCCAATGGAAATGGGCAACAATGATGAGATATGGTTATCCCAAAGAACAGCTAGTTGTCTGTTATTCAGATAAGAGCTAAACCATTTAATGGCAAGATTATCAAATGAGAGGATTCAAGGATATGAAGCGACCATGTCGAAGGCTTTGAGGTTAATGAATAGTGCAGAAGAGAAGGTTATTATTGTGGTTACTATTGATAGTATCTACAAAGGAAAGGAGAGCAGTGGTTGTACTATGATGGGGTCTAAAGCCATGTTGACAATTAGCTATAATGTTGTGTAATGAGAGGTATTGAACAAGTTGCTGATGTATACATTTCTCCATAATTTTGCTAAGGGTGAGAGAAATTGGTCTAAAGTTGGCATATTCAATAGAGTTACCACCTTTGTGTAGAGGGAGACTTTCTAGATATCAGGGATAGTTGGATTGTCCTGTTGATGAGTATAGATATTGGGACTGCAATTTCTTTGGCTGCCTTTTGAAGAGAAGGGAGTTTGTCAGCAGAGGGGTACAAGGTTTCAGTTTGTAAATAAGTTTATAGATGAAAGAGGTAGGGATAGGTTGTTCTATTAGATTATTTGGGAGATAGAAGTTGTTGGTGTTCAGTTGAGTTAAAAGCATTTGCGGTTAGATTGTTAGGGTCAGCATGAGGAGTCTATTGACTGATGACCAGAATTGTTTAGGTTTATTTAGATTGGTTTCTTGAAGCCTAGTAGTATTTTCTTTTGTCAGAGATTATAGCTTTTTGGTAAGATTCCTAAGCTGGCTGAAGTAAAGAAAGTCAGGGCTGTTTCTATGGTTTCTCCATTTGGCCCAGACCTTATTTCTAGAGTATTAGTTTCTTAGTTTCAGGAGTCTGCAAGAATGGCAAGGAAGGTTGAGTTAAAATACAGCATCATTAAGTTTAATTTGAGTTCATTTGGTCAATTTTAAAGTGTTTGGTAGAGTGTATTTTCTTATATTAGGGGGTTTAGACAATCTGTCTTTTCTCTAATAATGTAAGTTAAACAGTGGTCACTGAGGTAATCTGGCATAGTTCCTACTTTATAAGTAATATTAGTTTTGTTTGTAAGTATCCAGTCATGGATGCTCTCTTTTTATTAAGTCTTGTAGTAGAGGTGATGGCTTGGGTAAAACCATTTAGGTTTATGAGAGGAGGATTTGAGTGTTAATAGTATTCCAATCTATATTAAAGTCACAAGAATTAGAGTTTCTTGGGTAGAGAAACCCAACTGAGATAGTCTTCTAAGATGGGTATGTTGTTACCTGGAGGTATGTACATGCAATGGGTTTAGTGATAATGGCCTCTACTTTACTATCCTGTGTTGGACAGGTAGGAAGAGTGATGTTAAGGTTATTCTTAAATAGAATTGCTACTCCTCCACCTTTACGTTTTAAATCTAAGTATATTATGCCTTGTGGTATAATTTCAGTATCTTTAGTGACTGGCTTTAGCCATGTCTCTGTAATGTCAAGGTAGGTACTTTATTTTTTGTTAAGATGTCCTATAAGGAATGTTGGGTCTGAATGTCACCATCTAGTGGGATTATCTGGTAGGACTGTGAAGTTGCTGTTAGGAAGAATAAGCAGTTTGATTTTTTTATCTGAGGGTATGTAATAGTTGAGGTGGGAGTACCTGTGAAATTTAGGTAGGAGGTAGCTAGGTGTGGAGTTAACATTTGAGAATGAAGTGAGAGAAGTGTGGAGAGAAAAAGTGTGTTTCTTTGCATAATTAGGCTGTATATTAAGTGGGTTTTCAAAGTAGGTAAGAAGGTAAGCTGAAGGTTAGGAGTAAGACTGAGAGTATAAGGATGGTAGGTGAGTAGGGAGCCATTATTAAATGTGAGACTAGATAAGAGAAGTTATAGGGTACAAGGAACAAGAAGTAGGTTTTTAGAGGTAGTAATATATATAAGACTGCAGGATAGAAGAGGAGGCCTATGTAGGGTTAGGAAGGGATTAGAGACAGTAGAGTCAGTTGAGAGATGCAGGGGAGAGTAAATAGAGAAGAGAAAGGAGAAGTGATTGCAGGATTATGTATGGGCAAGGGGTGGGAAGAAGAAGGGGTATAGTGGGGTAATAATAATTAGCGGGGAAGAAAGGATAGGAGAGGAGAGACAAGGTGTGGTGTGAGAGAGGTATAAGGTTAGGACCCTTAGTCATATGAGCAATTACAACATCCCAGATTGCTGGTCTACCAGTGACACCCTCAGTATTGGACAACAGAAACCCCAGTAGTAATCATACATGAGTTGGCCTTTGCTGGGGTGACTCTGAGGTCAGAGATGTCCTCCATGTCAATGCAAGCAGGGCAAGCAGTAATGGCCATAGGTGTTGCACAGCAGCATGTGAGTACAGCAGGTCTTGTTGTGGCCTAGTGTTTAATGTCCCATTTGACATCATTACATCCCCCCTTCTGCATTCCATTACATGCTTACATGATTGACATACCTGTTATTGTGCTTAAGAGTTCCCCTCACAACAATGCAAATGGTTAGGTTTGTGTAGTCGCAGTCTGTCTTTGTGTAGATGGGTTGAGGCCTGTGTTACATAGGCAGCAGCTTGCCTTTTGTAGGTACTGCTCATGAGCAGGTGATGGCCTGTGTACCAGTCGGTGTCTCCCACTTGCAACTTTCATCCACGGCAGCTGTGTTGTCTTTTCATTTGCCAGTGATATAGCAACACACTGCTATAATTACAGCCTTCATGTGTGCATTGCCCCTTTTCCTTCCCTGTGTGGAGGACATTATGGAGGCGTGGGAGGCTACAGCTTCACAGACAGTAGGTGGGAATACTTCTCAGGAGAGGACAGTGGAGACAGCCAAGCAACATGTGGAACAAAGCTCCAGAAGTGGGTACAGATTGTAAGTCAGTAGTGCTGTTATAGAGGGTTGCTAATTTAACAGGGTTCATCTGGACATGAATTTTCTGTGTTACTTGATGTCTGACAGTGATATGTTTCTGACATACCTCTAAACTGTCCTTATGTCCACACAATGCCCAGGGGTTCAGCTGTTATGTTTGGTCTGTTCCTCAGACAACATCTGTTTTTGTGGAAGGAGTGGAATATTGTGAGGATTGTGGTCAGAGTAACTGTTGATATCCATTGGTGTTTCAGACATCATATCCTTCAGGGATATTATGTTACAACAAAGCCTGTGACACAGTCAGCTGTTTCAGTTTGTAACACCATTATGTGAGATATGTCCCTCTTTCCAGCCCCCTGTCCCCCAAGTATGTCATGTTTTGTCCAGATGTCTTACAGTAAGAGGGTCAGGGGTATGTGATATCATTATTTATTGACTGGACTCAAGATCTCATCTCACTGACTTAGCAGACTCCTGGTAGTGGTACGCAGCAGTGGCCATGAACATGGTCTCACAACTGGACATTCTGTACAAATCTGTACATATGAGAGTTATGCATTTCTGACCATTGTGAAGCAACTGCCAAGACTGTGTAGTAGTGTTGTGTGCAGATGTTTGTTTGGCTGGGTAGGGAGAGTAGCAGATGTGAGTGTCACAGATCCTTTTTCTATCTGACTGTGCATGCTGCTATGGCTGCTGGTGGTCTATCAGGTGTGTGTATTTCTTTTTGGCAGACTAAAAAAGGTCCTGTAACACCTCAGGATTCCCAGTACATTGTGAGCTGAGCCAGTATCTGTCAGTGTACTGTGTGACTGGGAATCAGCATATGTTCATTCAGTCATTCTACTCTAGAGTTCATTTGAGGTACTGGTATGTTCCTGTGACTGCGGTGCAAATGGCTGTGGGTGGACATTTATGCACCACTATCTGCTTTTCCCTACAGTTCGATCCCTGTAGTGCATGATATATATGGATATACATGGGTATTTGACCAGAGATGATATGGGTTAGTGTCATGTTGGTCTTACTGTGGTTCAGAAGGTGCTGGGTGACATGGTTGGTGGCTGTCATGGGTTTTTCCATTCTGTTACATGACTCTGGTCATACCATTTCACTATCCAGATGTCTAGACACTGTCCTGATGTGTGGCTTATGTGTGTATTTCTGATAAATTACTAGTATGATGTGAGCATTGACATCAGTAAATGTTGACATTCATCTGTGTTTCAGATCTGGAATCTGTCTGGTATTGTATGTAAAAGCACACCATGTCACTCTAGCAGACTTCTACGCGTGTGACAACCATATTTCAAATATGTCACTATTGTTTGCACTTTATCCCCCCCCCCCCCGTTTGTCAGGCTTTTTGCAGATATGTAGCAGTAAGAGGTTGGTTATCTGTCTATATACCTCTGTATGACAAATATATATATATATATATATATATATATATATATATATATATATAAATATATATATATATATATATATATATATATATATATATATATATATATATATATATGTATACGTATTACATATATATATATATATATATATATATATATATATATATATATATATATATATATATATATATATATATCTAAAACAGTCAGTATTACGGATATATAATTCCCCCTTATGTTGAATGACTGTTGTGCATGATATGTTTTTAAAAACGTTACAGATTCCTACAGCTCAGATGGTGTAGATGTATGTTGCTGTGATTGTTGTGCATAGGGTTATGGCTTCCAGCCTAAGAAAGGATTATTTTTCTTCATTAATGTTAAATGACCAGAATGAATGATATGTTTGTAAAATAGTTACAGACTCCCACAGCTGAGATGGTGTAGTGGTACTTTGCTGTGATTGTAGGGCACAGCATCCCCGGTTTGAGACTTGGCAAGGCTGGTTATTTTGTTGCCAGGAAAAACAAGGGCTGATGGAGACAGATTGATTAAGGCACTTTTGAGCAGTAGTAAGTGGGTGTGCTTTGTTTTGTGAGGTGCTAAGCATTGCTAAGAGATAGTTAAATAAACCCGCTTACTCCCGCTTACACCAGCACTAATTTTCTATAAAGAAAAGAAAAAAGGGTGATAGGAAAGTGGTGAAATGGGAGTAAGCAGAGGGTAAAATGTTAAGAAAAGCAGCTAGGGATGTGCAGGATGGTGTAGGTTGGACCATAGCTCTACATTTCTTCAGTGGCAGCAACAGCTGTGCATTGCATGTATAGAAATTGTAATTTACAGCCTCACACTCCACAGGGAGGGGTGTTGGTGACAGACATTTGCAGAGTAATCAGTGGGTTGATTGATTAGTTTCACTGTACATAGGGGCAAAATGTAGACCTATGTATGGGGCATTTTTTTTTGTGGGACAGATGCCCTTTTTTAAGGTGAGAGTGGAATATTGGGGAAGGGCTGTAGGTCTGGGGAGTTAGGTTGGGTGGGATAGGTTGCATTTGCATACAGACAAGACAGACAAGACAGCAGACAGGGGCAGTATATGACACAGGAGGGGGTAAACACCTTTGATGGGGAGGGTGGATGGGAATCCAAATCCCATGAGCCCCCAAATGGATACAGTGGGACTGAGGTCTCCACCCATGGGCAATCACTGCTGCTCATTCCTGGCCCCAAAGGTGGCTGTGGTGGGGGCTGGACAGGAGGGGCAGCCTGCCCCTTGAGATGCACCAAGCAGCTCTCACTCTGGTGCAGCTGCCCACCCAACTCTGATAGCGCTGTGCACCAAACCCTGGAACTTACTGTGGGTGACAGGCTCCTCTTCATGCCTGTTCCCGGGGGGGGCTGGCCCCATCCCCTGAGGTGGTTCCACCCAGAGGTGGTGCAGAACCAGCAGATGAGGAAGGCCTGGATTGGGTCCCAGATGTGCTGGGATCTGGTGCCATGGCCAGATGAGGTGGGACAGGCAGATCCATTAGGATCTGCCTTCCCAAATGTGCTATGATGTTGAGGTTTTAAAGAATGTGTTGGTCAGTCATGAACAGCACATATCCAGATTAGTTATAACATCATGCATGGGTGTTCCAATTAACCCCATAAAACAGATTTGAAACAGTTGTATAGCAAAATGAGCATATGGATAAATGGAACAGCAGTATGCATTGTAACAGCATTCCAGTAACATTGACGGCAACAGGCCACCAACAATGGTATTTGAACAAGGTATGTTAACATGCAAACAATGAGATATATAAACAATAATATAACACACGTCCCAACATTAGGTTTGGAGTAAAACATATCCATAGTATATGAATTTTAGTATTGATCCAGATGAGGGGTGGGGGCAGGGACACAAAGTCCATTAACAACTGTTTATGCTTCTACTTTCCACAACAGTACTGCTCAATACTCTATGGGTCTCTCCCCACTTTGCATCTGTCTATGGCCTATAGCTTATGTAACCAACATACCTATTAAACTGTCAGCCTGCAATTGTATGGGGCAAACTGTGACAACTCTGGGTACATGACTACAGGGGACTCTTACATATCAGGGTTACATATCTGGCATAGAAGGGGTACCCTGAAGTGCTGTTATGTGAGTGTGCTGTTGGCATATTTCAACTGGTTTCCTATCTGTGTCCAGGGTTCTTGGCAGCAGTGACCACTAGCCATGACAGTGTGACACTTGAAAGAAATATATCAGGAAGACTGCATGTTGTATGTATCTATCCTGCTGTCATTTTCAGGCATGAGGTGGGACAGTTGAACACTTGTACACAGTTTATTAGTATACCCTTCATACAGCTACTACCAACATTTCCTTACCTGTACTACCTGTGGAGAAAATATTTGCTAACACTATCTGACTGTTTTTAAATTTATTCCTGAGTCCTTATGTGTAAATATGCACACATCTTAGTAGCACTTCCTGGATTTAAACCAAGTCTATGTGTGCAAAATGAGCTAGTGGGGAACTGCTACTCCTAGTTTCACAGGTTTCTGCCTAATAGTCTCTTGCTTAGACAGTCTGTAATTGTAATCCTGTGATGCATGCATGACAGAGAGTTATTGTACTGTACATTCATCCTTTGGATCACTACAATCTGGAAAGCAAAGGTTAACATGAGGCAATGCTGGGTGGAACACAATTTGAAACTTTGCACATTACTATTCAGGATTCAGAGCTAAGTGCAGTATATATTTCACATTTCAGTTATATCTTGTTTTACAACTCTAGTATATATGGTTTTCTTACAGCAGGTTCACAAAAATACCTCAGTTAATGTATGCTGTCACAGCCACATTTGCTGTGAAGTATCTGTATACATTCTAAATGTCTACAACAACAACATACCAGAATAAACACAAGAGTTTGTTTTAGGTAGTTTTATTGCACATCAATATTAGTCTGTCAAACATTTTTATTTATTCAGTGCACACAGTAACAGTATACCTACTAGCAGTAAGCAATGTACTCCTTCTTAGCTATTTGAACAATATACTACAGAATAGATTTGTACTCACCAGCCTGTTGGCACAACCTCAGCAGTCTATCACCATGGGCTTCAATGTTCATGGCCCTCTCTGCTGCAGCTGTAGAGAAGAGAAACTAGCATTATGCATGCCTGCCTATCACATTCTCAGGCTAGTATTTGCTACAACCTACTTGATAGTGATACTTACTCACTGTTGGGGCATTATGTGCCCATGCATCTTGGATGCATTGGGCCAAGAGCATCCCCTGCCTCTGCTTTCAGTCAGCATAGTGGTGCCGTACCTGCTCACCAGTCCAGGGGATGCCAGTAGCACTGGTGAGATCCCATTTGAGATTGTCCAAGGCCTCCATTTTGTATTGTGAGCCCTGGTACTGGCCCTGTAGCAGTCTCTTGACATGGCTTTGACAAGGAGTCCAGACATGACCCTGGACTCCTGAATCCTCCAGTGATGTGCCCAAAAGTGCACTCCCTCTCCAATGCCAGACATGTTCCTGCAAAGATCAGACTAAACAGGTTATGGCTGTATTCCTGCCTGCACAGTTTAAATAAGGCCATATCCCCACACTTTGCCATCATTGGACCATTTCAAAAATGCTGAGCACAGCTTAGCAAAGCGCAAACTCACTAAGCTGGGTTGAACAGTGCTTAAAGGGGTAATTGATGAGCTATGCTTAACAGTGGACAAATCCACTTAGCTGAGCTACCTGCTGCTTAGCAATCACATGTAAGCAATGCTTAAACCTGGTCAGCATAGCTGGGCATTGCTGACCATTGCTTACTTTTCATTTTAAAAATATCAGGATGATGGCTTCATTTAGTAGGTGTATATGATTTACTTTACATGACATCCCTCTATGTGCTTTCATTAAATTAGCAAGGGGTGTGACTATACTGTATGGGACACTTGTGTATACATGGGTGATTTCACATCTTACATGCACTCACACTTTCATTTTACACCAGCTACACTACCCTGGTTGACAAAAAACAGTTATTACATAATTTAAGTTTAAAAAAATAATTTTAACATTGCTTTCCATATAAAAATAAGTTGCTTGTTTTGGTACTCAGACTGTGAACACCTGCATGTAAAGCCAGGGCTCTAACCACTACACTATCATGGGTTAGGAATTTCACCTGTATATTTCTATTTATCTCCTATGGGATGTTTAAGCAATGCTAAATAGAGGGCCATAATGTGCACACCTGCTTAGCTATGCTTAAACATTCCTTAGGATGTAAAAAATAAATATTTATTATATTATTGTTATATTATTATGTTATATAGTGAGTTTTGTGGTTTTCTGACAAGTCATTGAGGACTGCAGTCAGGAAATAATGGCATACATTTGACTTTCAGGCTTCTATCCTTCAGAAATTCATGCTAATGCATATCCTGTTTTCTATCCACTTTTCTAAGTTTGTGAGGGCAATATTTAAGTATTGTCCCTGTTTTTAGTGCTTTGTCCCCCCATTATTTGTGCCTTTATCCACATTGACTGCTGTCAGGGAATATTGGCATACATTTGACTTTCAGACTTCTATCCTTCGGAAATTCATGCTAATGCATGTCCTGTTTTCTATCAACTTTCTAAGTTTGTGAGGGCAATATTTCAGTACTGCCCCGTTTTACTGCTTTGTCCCCACATTATTTGTGACTTTGTCCACATGGACTGCTGCCAGGGAATAATGGCATACATTTGACTTTCAGACTTCTATTCTTCGGACATTTCTGCTAATGCATGACCTGTTTTCTATCAACTTTCTAAGTTTGTGAGGGCAATATTTAACATGTGTCCCTTTTTGGGGATTTATCCCCCATTATTTGTGCCTTTGTACACATTTCCTGCTTTAGCAGGTTGCAAGGTGTCGTATGGCACTTTTACAATTCAAGGGGTGTGTCACAGAGCCTGTCACACACCCTCTGCATTGCTTTCCAGCAGCCGTATGTATTTTAGTGTCTGCAGACACTGAAATGATCATTTATTTCATTTCAGTGTCCACGGACAATGAAATACTGGCATAATATTAGAGAAATTCTCTAATATTATGCCAGATCATATTTATAAAGTGCTGTACAGCACTTTCTGAGTGCAGGAAGCATGTCAATGTCCATGCACTACTTGAACACTCCCCCTGCACTTGTTCATGGTTCATGTCTGTTTAGCCTTCTCAGCAGTGAGCCTCCATGAATATGCAAGGCATGCTGCTGTGGCTACATGGACACGAACCACTCCATACAGGAATAGCACTATTCCTACATGGAGTTTATTGAATCTCAGGGTTTGTCTTTTAATTCCAATACATTTTACTCATTTTTTTGATTTGTGATATTTTTTCATGTAACATTCTCAGACTTAACTTACTACTCCAACTTATACAGAAAGATCATTGAGTCTAATGGATAACTCAGCCGTCACTTTGTTTCTTCTGCTTTGCCATGTGTTTTGCTGATCAAGATCAGTCAGCAACATTGTAACTATTTCTCTTATTTTATTTTCTTGCTCAGAAGGTGTCTATTACACCATAGTAATATCTCTTTCTGCTTAAATACACTGTGCTCTGGATTAACATTTTAACACTCTCATGTAATCCTATTACTTTGCCTTGCAGTGTTATATAACATTGTGAGAATGTTTCATTTATTTTTTTCTTGTTCTTGATTTACACTCTCTTGCACCAATATATTCCATATAAGAATCTCCAATGCCTTTTGTACAGGTTCTCATTTCTTAACAATGCTCAAGATCTGCACAACAGCATCTTTCATTTCACTTAAAAATGGTGGTATCAGATGCATTAGTTATAAGGTTTCACTATGCATATTTGTAGCTCTGGACTGCAGACTATTCACTTGCTCCTGCCTATCAGACACACCCTCTGTAATAGACTTATATGGCCAATGCTCCTTTTAGTGGTTAACTCATACTGCTGTACCTCCATGATAGTAGCACAAGTACTGTTTTCATTCACTTGTTTTGCCTCATTTTCAGTGCAGACAACTCATAGCTAGTGTAGCAAGTTTGCACACCATTTTCATTCTTATGCAGTATAGCAGTGGACTCCCATCTCACTTTCAATGGGTTTATTTTCAAAATCAGCACCTTTTCTTTGCCTTACTCATCCTATTCAGCAATGGATCTCCTTCTTTCTATTAGAAAGTTTAACATTTCAGAATTAGCTTAATATCCTTGCTTTACACAGCAACACATACCTTTCTACTGTCAAAGAGTCTAACCTTTTAGAATCAACCCATTTTCTTGCTTTAATCAGCAATAAACTCCATATTTTTGTTATTTTCACTTCTAAAATAGCACCTTAAATCAACTTTAGTTTCATACATGTGAAAAATATTTTAGCAAAACAGTTTTATCACACAAACATTTTTGTTGCAGATATCTTAATATAACTGCAGTGAAGAACTTCCATTTCTAGACTACCCTTTAACTAACCAAACTATACATAGTTTTATTGCTGGAACTTGCCTCTGAATAGACACAGAGCAAATATTATTGGAAGTGTACTAATTCATTAATATTAAATTCCTGCTGCTCAAGAAGGCTTGTTTTCACTAAACTATCTTATAAATGTCACCAGGGATTTCTCATTACTCTTCAGAGATCACCCAATACAATGCAGTCGGTGCCCCAGATGGCAAAATTCAGTGCTGTATGAAATTATACACTTAGGTTCATAGGTGTGTATACTAAGTAAATAACCAGAGGAGCCTTTTTAAGCCTAGCCATGTATTCCAAATGGATCTGCCAAATTTCAGGAACCTTAAGAGTATTCTGAGTACTTTCTGCATATCACCAAATCAAATCTTCTGATGTCATTGTTAATCATTTCCATGATAATTCTTTCCATGACTTGGCATTTAAGATTAGTCAGATATACGTGTCTGCAGTTACTGGGGTTTGTAGATGCCCCACCCTTGTGTAGAGGTTTAATGTTTGCAGTTGTCCATTCATGTGGACCCAATGCCAGTTGGAGGCTATGCTTAGATTGTAACTAATAGTGCTTTTGATATTTCGTGTTTTATGCTATTTAGGAGGCATCATGGGATATTACTGGGGCCAACTGATATGGTATTCTTGGTCTTTGAGACTGCATTAAGGACCTGTACTGCCTTTGAACTTGTGGACATAGATAAAGAAAAGCATATAGTTGTCCTTGACCCGGAAGGCTATTTTTTACCTCAAATTTGCTATTGTTATTCTTGATCTGCCCTCTGGGGTACTTGTTCAAATTTATGAGAGAGTTTTTATCCTGCCGTGAATTGCACTCTGTAATTTTAGACATGGCTTTCTTCCTCTGTTATATAATCTACTGATGATGGTTTATAACAGCACTGCTTGTTTATTGAGTTAGTTCTGGGTTTATTCCGGGTAAACACAGTTAGCACAATGTCTCTATTAACATGATTGCACAGGGTCTTTGTGAACAATTCCACATAAGCATCAGTGTTATTAGGGTTTGGGAGAACTTGAAATTTTGCTAGGTTATCACTTAATGGAATGAAGTTTGTCTTAGAATAGTTCCCAAATATTCTAGAGTTAGCATGGACCCTGCGTTTTAACTTTATTTCAGAGGATACAGCTTTATGGTCTGACCTTACAGAGAGGACATTATATTAGGGGGAAGGGGTTTAGTGTTCTCCGCTGTTAATGAGGGCCAGATCCAGTGTGATCACACTCCTAGTGGATGTATGGACTATCAGTTCCAGGGAGATTGCATTGACAAGGTTCAGGAATCTTTGGGCCTACACATTTGGTGTCAATTATGATTCCCAGTTTACAGTGTAGTAGTTAATGTCACCCGTGAATATAGCACTGGGTTCAATGGTGAGTGTCTCAAGTAAGTTTAAGTATGTGTTATGGGTCACCTGGGTCATAGAGGGGACTTACAACTTCCAACGATATAGTATGAAACTTTGCCTTTGGTAATTTAGACATGCTGAAGTGCAAGTGTATCATCCAGCTTGACTAGCATTGCAGTATATTTGTTTTTTATATAAACTGATACAGCTCCACCTGTAGCCCCTGCCTGTGCAGTAGCTGGTCTAGATGTGTGGAAGCCATTGTAGCACTGCACTGCCTGAGTGCTGTCCGTGGCTTTAAACCATGTCTTGGTAAATGCATAAACACCATCATTCTCCAGGATAAGGATAGCTTGGAAGGAGTGGAGTTTCTTGTTTAGATTCCTGACACTGAGCAGTAATGCCTTTAGTTTTTTCAGGGTTAGTTTTGTTATATTGCACAGTTTGTCAGTATGGCATTGCCTAAAAATGTCACAATGTGGCAGGCAATGTTTTGGTCAATATTCTAAAATGTATGGGGGATAGAGGCAGACCATCCATGCAAAGTAGTGTGGTCTGTTGACCATATCTACCTATGCTGACAAATATTGCATCCCTTTGAAGTAACACGAAAACTAAGCCAGTTATTAAAGTCAATTGTCTTCTGTCCCTATTATGGCATCATCCTTGGAGAATGTAGAATGCTGCTCAATATTAAGCTCCTACCAGCCTGGGACATGTAATCTGAGAGCTCCATTATGTCTTTCTTCATATAGTCCAGGAAAGTAAGTCTCACATCGTTTACACCCACATGGACTATGACTGAGTCACACTGATACTTGCAGTCCTAAAAGACAACGGATTGTGATTTTTCCTTAATCTACTTGGTGCAAGGGATATCTGTGTGTCTCATAATGAAGACCTCTATGACAAAAACATTGGGTTGTGTGGTGGCTTGCTTTATGAGCTGAGAAGTTGAGGGACAGTTAGCTGTGTCTGTATGTGTTGTGGTGAGTGTTGTTTGGCTGAGTGTTTTTGGAGCTGTTGAGGGTATTTCTTGTAGGTGCATTATGTGGGAGGTCTTTGAGGTTTGGAAGATAACATTTAAGAACGTTAGCATAGGTGGGTGTATGTGTTTGACCCATACTGAATGTTGTGGGTATAGTGTGTGCATTGCTTACAATCTGATTGGTACTATAATTGCTTGCATAGGTTCATAGCTTCACAGCTAAAAATTTGGTTATAAGTCTGCAGATTATAACAAGCCTAGCCAACAATTAGATGTCAGAATCAAATCCTGTATGTTGTATCTGTAGGTAAAGACCTTAACCATTATTCCAAACCCTTCCCCCTTATAAAGAATCACTGACTCAGGTGACATGTGTGAGCTTTGCCTCCAGTGACATTGTGTAATTGCATCTCTCACATACCTTATCATTTTAAGAATTAGTTGATTGTTAGTAAATATGAGGCAATTGCTACGTGCCTTAGATTGCCCATATCCACAAAACTGAACGTGGAGATAGCAGAAGAGTTCATATCCATGGTTACAGTCCTTTTTACTTGATCAGAAGGTTGCTGAAAAAGTATAGAATAAAAACAGGAGTCTCTAATGCAAAACTCAAGTGACGATGCTTGTTACTACACAGGTTAATTTATCTTTGCATAGCTGGGGACTGGGAAAGTTTCAAGCATAGTTTTATAAAGAAAATATGAAATTGTGATGCCTGCATCTGTACTAGGTCCTGCTGAAATCCCCTGTGCAATGACCAGCGTCACACAAACAGGCCAACTTTATAGAGGCACAGAAAACCAACAAAATACACAAACTAGCTTTGTAGCAAATCAGAGGGTCACACTCAATCTTATTTCTCTGTGATTCCCAGAAAAGAACAGAGCAACTGCCCTCCCCAAACTGCCACTAGAGTGCAGTCCTGAGTACTCTTAATGGAAATCACAAGGACAAATTCCAAAGGTGAGGAGCTAAACTGCAAATGGCTGAGTAAACCAGGAAACACTCTAAAACTGAATCAAAAGTGTAGCCATCAGCAATGAGGTCAACAAAATGCAAAGGCACTTTACAATGATAAAGTGCAGCAAAATTTAAGAAATAATACAAAAATATAGCAGCAGCACAGTCAAAATAAGTTACATAAGTTTAAAATGGTCAGAAGTACTTATCTTGCACTTGCATTGCACTGGATTCATGCCAAACTATTTGGAAACAGCAGGACAAGCTTAGTTCTGCATGGAAGTGACCATTTAAGAGCAGGATGGCAGCACACCATGCATATTAATAAGGTGCTCTGCCTGAGCTCCTAGGCTTACACGGAGAGTGTAAGAGTGCAGGGAGTGTGTCTGGGAGCAGATTCTCAGAATAAACACTCCCCTGCAATGTAGAACAATAGAAAGTGGTATGCAATGAGCAAGACCACTCACAGGTGACCGCATATCCCCACCAACAGTACCCCTTGTGTATAACAGCAACAGAATGCAGTAATAAAAATGAAGAACCCCTATTTTTTTTTTAAATCCAATTGAAGCTAACCGTAGGTGCGCAGGTGTGCCCATCACTTAGCTATGGTTAAAGCAGCTTAAAAGGCTGAAGAGGATAACAAGGAAGATATATGCCAATGAAGCAGCACAGCAATAGTGTACTAGGCAGAGCATTTGCTTAATGAGCAGGCATTCCCGTTCCCACTACAGCACATTTTTTTTACATGGCAAAGCACATTATGACCAATTTTTATTTCTTGCATCACCCACTAAATAACATATATATGAACTGGAGTACTGCAGTAAATGCATGTGAGGTGTCAGTGTCATAATGAATAAGGCACCAGTAAGCAGGTCTAAGCACAAATAAGCAGTAGTAAACATATGTAAGCACTAGTAAGCGGGCTTAAGCCCGTTTGCATGGCAGTAAGCAATGTCTACACTGGCTAAGCAATTCTAAAGCTAACTCTCTGTAAGCAGATGTAACTGCAGGTAAGCAGTGCTTACCATCACGCAAACCCGCTTACAAATGCTCAAAAGTGCCTTAATCACTCTGTATCCAATGGCCCTTGTACTGCTCATCAACAAAATAAACAGCCATGCAAGTCTCAAACCCAGCACCTTACACACCATAGTCCCAGTAGTTATCCACCAAGCCATCACAGGCAGAAGAATGAAGTAGTAGTAAACATGTTCTCACCATAGTATAACCAAACTGAACCTGTGAAAGGCATCAGTATACAGTCATATGTGCCATAACACACTACATAACATCTTCTTCTTCTTTCGGCTTTTCCCGGTTAGGGGTCACCACAGCAGATCACCTGTCCGCTCATGATTGGCAGTAGAGTTTTTACGGTGTCGGGTTGCCAGCCTGGCACCCAACCTTCCATGGAAGGCACACACACTCATGCCTAGGGCCAATTTAGCGTGCCCAATCCACCTATAGCATGTCTTTGGGATGTGGGAGGAGACCAGAGCACCTGGAGAAAACCCACATGACCACAGGGAGGACATGCAGACTCCACACAGAAGGCACCCCAGTCGAGGATCGAACCGGAGAACCTCTTGCTATGAGGCGACAACGCTACCCACTGCACCACTGAGGCCGCCCAACACACTATATAACATAAATATGTGAAATGGAGTACAGCAGTAAGCCCAGAAGTGAGGTGTAATTGTAATACAGTGTTGAAGACCCCAATAAAACACAAGGACCCCACAGAGTGTATGTACACATCAATCAGAGATGCCAGGCATACATATAAGGTGTAATGAATAATAACACAATGCCAAAAAGGCATTATAATGAAGGTCTAATGCAAGCAATGCTAAGCACTGCACAGGCCAGCTTAGGAGTTGTGAGCAATGTGTAGACCAGTTAACTCTTTGTGCCCAGTGGTATAGCACTTTAAACAATGCCAACCTTAAGTAAACAGTTTTTTCCATAGCTTAGCCTTTTCAAACCGGCCAGTCACAGAAAAGTGCAAGAAATTGGCCCTACTTAAACCCAAGAGGCAGGAATACATCTCATAACTGGTTGTAGCTTCCCCTTGCAGGCACTATGGCAGTAAGGGGAGAAGGAGTGCGCTTCTGGGCGCAACATCGGTGCATCCAGGAGTCCAAGGTCATGGCAGGACTCTTAGTTAAAGACCATGCACAGAGACTGCTGCAGGGTCAGTACTAAGGCTCCCAATATAAGGTGGAGGCCTGGGACTGTCTTGCCCGTGACCTCACCAGTGCCACTGGCATACTTCAAACTGGTGAGCAGGTCAGGCACCACTATGTCGACCTGAAGTGGTGGAAGGGGGACCTCTTGGAAGAGTGGCTCCAAGAGGCTAGAGCATCAGGTGATTTCCAGACGTGTGTAAGTGTCATCCCAGTATGGGTTTAATAAGTGCCAGCTCAGGTATATTATGGATAGGTATGGCTAAATATTCCTCTTATGTCCCCCACAGCTGCAACGGAGTGGGCTGCAAACCATGAGGCCCACAATTGCCGCCTGGTGCAGTTGTGATGCGAGGCAGGTCAGTAATACTCATACTTTTACTGTCATAGGAAATAAAAATAAAAGTAGTAGTAAATTAATTGCTAGTATAAACCTTATTGTTCAAGGTAAGTACTGCATACACTAGAGAATATGGTAGGAAGAGTCTCATATTTGTTTGTATAGCAATACAAATTTAATATCCTGACAAAACAGGCCTAACTACTGGACTGCATGTGTATATTCTGGTATCATATGGTAATGTAGATTTGCAATCATGTAATAATACTGTAGTATTAATCAATGTTACCCACACCATGCACCATAAATTGAATGTGTAGGAATGCCTGCATATGACAGGTGTAATCCCCAGAGGCCATTTAGTACAACTGAGAGACACACAGCAAACAGGGAAAATGCAAACAAGAAAAAACAAATAGCACATGCAACTGAGATGTGAACTGCGTTTTTTTAGCACACACAGCCATGGTTCGAATCCTGCCAGTGGTAGTAGTCTGCATACAGAATCATACCCCACAACTGTACAGATATGTCCAGAATGTCTATTAAAGTGGCCCATATCTATTGCCTATCGACCTGACCCCCCCCTGGGAAATCAGTAAGATGATCCCAGATGTATAGGCAGCAAACAGGAAATACAACTGACGCATCTATGACAACAAACCTGGGACACTAGTAACTCCCCAATACCTTATGTGACTAAGAAGCCATGTATGTCCCATTTACATCCCAAATTGTTAAGCTGTGGTTAGAGTGTGTACAGTAACAGAGTGAGATGTATGTGCAAAATAGTAATGTGGAACCTGGTACTGTATGTGGGAACATTCAGGTAGTGCTAATAAACATTCCTCCCACAGTTCTGCCAGATACCAACACTGTGCCCAGAAATACAAGAATGATATGCAGTTGCTCTGAATAATGAGGTATTACACATCACTGTCACCCATACTGTCCTGCAACATATAACTGTCTAAGAATTCTGCATGAGTGTTGTTATACAAGATCAGAATGCATAAGCACAAAGGATTAATAAGACAGAAAGCAGATTAGAGATATACAGCAATATCAATATAGCAGATGTAACTGCGATGAACAGTGTTTAAGTTGCAGCAGACACAGCCTTGATATTAATCCTGGGGGTGGAAGTAGACTGTATACAGAGTCATACCCCACAAGTGTACACATGAGGCCAGAATGACCAGTATATGTACCCATATCTGCTGCCTGTCCCCCTGGTAAGTCTGTGGGATGATCCCAGATGTGTAGCCAGCAAACAGGGAATATAAGTGATTGTCAACCATGATGAGAACACATCTGTCACTGTAGCAAACCCCAAAACTGTTAGGAGAGTAATATTTCAAGTATGGCCCATCTACAATCCCATGTTGTCAAGCTATGACCAGAGTGTGTACAGTAACAGAGTGAGATGTATGTGCATAATACTAATGTGTAATCTGGAACTTTGTGTGGCAACAGTCAGCTAGTGCTAACAAACATTGCTCCCACAGGTACATTGGATATGAACATTGTGCTGAAAAATACAAACCAATATAACTTGTACTTGTACTGTCCACCCTGGTATTGTAGGGGATTGTGAGTGTTGCAGTTTATCTGAATAATAAAGTATCACTGGACACTGTAGCCCACACTGTGCTACATAATATAACTGTGCAGGAAAGCATGTATATATGTGTCAGATCACTAAAGGTGGAAGAGGGCAATATTCTAGATATGTCCAGGCATACCAGCATGTGGTCAACACATGGCCAGGGTCTGTGCAGAAAGAGTTGGATAGCATAGTGCAAAACATCAACCTGGAATCCGAGCGTATGTGTACAAACAGTTAGTCAGTGCTAACAAACATTCCCTCCACAGGTATACCAGGTAAGAGGTGTATGCTGTTAAGAAAAAAGTATCCAGGCTGGATAAATGCTCAGTTTTCACCTCAGAGCATCCGAGTAAAAAGAAAAGAAAAAGCGAACTGACCACGGCTGTTTAAAACAATAAAAAATTTATTGAAAGTAAGTACTTTCATGATAGATAGCAAATTGATTCATCAGACTCTAGTAAAACCACACAAACTCTGAAATTTAAAACACTGCATATCCAATCAGGAAGCTGCTCATCAATGACATCATTAATTAAGCTCTATTAACTAAGTACAGATGCATACAATATGTTCAAGTATAAATTGTACATCACATTAAAAGACTAAAGAAAACAGGGTATCAATATAACGTGTATAATACAATAAATAACTAAGCATTTATTTATACATACTTCAGATATCAAACTTTAGTGACTCCTTTATAGTCAGTAAATAATTGAATATATATATATATATATATATATATATATATATATATATATATATATATATCTATACGGGTTCCTATGACTTCATCGAACTGTGAAATCACCGACACTCACCTCTTCGACACCAATCCATCGACGTCCATATCATCCACAATTCGGTAGCGATCTTCCCCTCACAGGACCCATGGTAGCGCTTCTTCCTGTGTTACAACGATCAGGGTTAACGTGATTCCGTATAATTTACCTTGAAAGCGCTACCATGGGTCCTGTGAGGGGAAGATCGCACGGAATTTAATTGTCGATGATATGGACGCCGATGGATTGGTGTCAAGAGGTGAGTGTCGGTGATTTCACAGTTCGATGAAGTCATAGGAACCCATATATACATATATATATATATATATATATATATATATATATATATATATATATTTCTTAAAAATATCATATTTATACATTTGGTACTTATTACGTTTGGATAACTTAATAACATTCCATCAATGCCTCAAGGGCCTTGCTTTTAAAAATGGTTTAATTGATACTGCACTATTAAGACCTGGATATCTATCTGCCTTTAATAGTAATATCCATTTGTGTGTGACTTCTTCCACTCTATTGTTGATGTCTCCCCCACGATATTGGGTTCAACTAATTCAAGTGCCATAAAATTAAAAACATGTTCTGAGCCATTAGACTGAACATGTTGAGCTAGAGCACTAGTTTCTTTTAATTTTGCTATGCCTCTAATATGTTACTGTATGCATTTTTTGAGCATCCTGGTGCTTTTCCCCACATAAAAAGCATAACAATTTTTGCAGAAGCAGAAATACACTAAAAACTGGGTCCTGCAATCTGCATAGAAATCAATGCTGATATTAAAGCCAGAAACTGGGTGATGGAAAGATGATTTACTATATAAAAAGTTACATGCTGTGCATCTCCTACATGGAAATGTATCAGTTCTTTGTGATAGTTGCCCCTTCCCATAGATGTTAAAAGATGTCTTATAACAAAGTTGTCTTTTTAACAATTTCTTGTTCTTAAAAGAGAAACTAGGTTTGTTATCTGTAAGTCCCGCTAATTCATCGATAGATCTCAAAATATTCCAGTTTTTCTCAAAGATCTCACAAAACCTCTTTGAGTCACTGGAATAGGTCAATGGAAATCTACCTTTATTATTATGTTTCTCAGCAGCTCATGTTTCATAGTTACTATTACTTAAAAAATAGGGATTACCTCTAGAGCTATGTCCATTGTATAGTTCCTCAATACTTTTATCTATCTCTTTGCTGTTATATCCTCTCTGTTTAAATTCATCCTTTAATAAGGCCACAGCTTCCTCTAAGCCTTCTTGTGTATTATGTAGCCTGCTCATATGAATTGTCCCTTAAGGACATTTTTACAGACGTGTGGGGTGCATGCTACTCTTATGTAAAATGCTATTTTTGCGACTAGGTTTACTGCAAAGACTAGTTGCCATTTCCTTTATCATTGTCTTACGAATCTTTACATCTAGGAATTATATCGCCTGCTCAGAATAATAGTAAGTAAATCTTAAAAAGTCAGTTGAACCTTGTAAGAATTGAACAAATGTCTCCAGGCTATCTACTCTCCCTCCCCAGAGCAGAAAAACATCATCTACAAAGCGAGTGTACCATAAGATGTCATTGGAGAAATTGCTCTGTTCTGGGAATAATTCCTTTTCCCATGAGAACAGTGTTAGGTTGGCGTAGCTGTTCGCACAAGCTGTGCCCATAGCTATGCCAACCTTTTGAAGGTAAAAATTTCCATTAAAGATAAAGACATTGTTATCAAGAATGATTTCCAACAAACTACATATCAATTCATTTTTGGCCATGCTGTACATCTTCTTATCATTAAGCAAGTTTCTTATCCTTTCTATACCCCAGTCATTAGGTATGACAGTAAATAATGAGATGATATCCATGGTAACAAAAATAAACTCTCTTTCAGTAATGTTTACCTTATTATAAAGTAGTTGCTCATCAATGACATCATTAATTAAGCTCTATTAACTAAGTACAGATGCATACAATATGTTCAAGTATAAATTGTACATCACATTAAAAGACTAAACAAAACAGGGTATCAATATAACGTGTATAATACAATAAATAACTAAGCATTTATTTATACATACTTCAGATATCAAACTTTAGTGACTCCTTTATAGTCAGTAAATAATTGAATATATATATATATATATATATATATATATATATATATATATATATATATATATACGGGTTCCTATGACTTCATCGAACTGTGAAATCACCGACACTCACCTCTTCGACACCAATCCATCGACGTCCATATCATCGACAATTCCGGTAAGCGATCTTCCCCCTCACAGGACCCATGGTAGCACTTCTTCCTGTGTTACAACGATCAGGGTTAACGCGATTCCGTATAATTTACCTTGAAAGCGCTACCATGGGTCCTGTGAGGGGGAAGATCGCTTACCGAAATTGTCGATGATATGGACGTCGATGGATTGGTGTCGAAGAGGTGAGTGTCGGTGATTTCACAGTTCGATGAAGTCATAGGAACCCATATATACATATATATATATATATATATATATATATATATATATATATATATATTTCTTAAAAATATCATATTTATACATTTGGTACTTATTACGTTTGGATATCTTAATAACTTTCCATCAATGCCTCAAGGGCCTTGCTTTTAATAATGGTTTAATTGATACTGCACTATTAAGACCTGGATATCTATCTGCCTTTAATAGTAATATCCATTTGTGTGTGACTTCTTCCACTCTATTGTTGATGTCTCCCCCACGATATTGGGTTCAACTAATTCAAGTGCCATAAAATTAAAAACATGTTCTGAGCCATTAGACTGAACATGTTGAGCTAGAGCACTAGTTTCTTTTAATTTTGCTATGCCTCTAATATGTTCCTGTATGCATTTTTTGAGCATCATGGTGTTTTTCCACACATAAAAAGCATAACAATTTTTGCAGAAGCAGAAATACACTAAAAACTGGGTCCTGCAATCTGCATAGAAATCAATGCTGATATTAAAGCCAGAAACTGGGTGATGGAAAGATGATTTACTATATAAAAAGTTACATGCTGTGCATCTCCTACATGGAAATGTACCAGTTCTTTGTGATAGTTACCCCTTCCCATAGCTGTTAAAAGATGTCTTATAACAAAGTTGTCTTTTTAACAATTTCTTGTTCTTAAAAGCAAAACTAGGTTTGTTATCTGTAAGTCCCACTAATTCATCGATAGATCTCAAAATATTCCAGTTTTTCTCAAAGATCTCACAAAACCTCTTTGAGTCGCTGGAATAGGTCAACGGAAATCTACCTTTGTCATTATGTTTCTCAGCAGCTCGTGTTTCATAGTTACTATTGCTTAAAAAATAGGGATTACCTCTAGAGCTACGTCCATTGTATAGTTCCTCAATACTTTTATCTATCTCTTTGCTATTATATCCTCTCTGTTTAAATTCATCCTTTAATAAGGCCACAGCTTCCTCTAAGCCTTCTTGTGTATTATGTAGCCTGCTCATATGAATTGTCCCTTAAGGACATTTTTACAGACGTGTGGGGTGCATGCTACTCTTATGTAAAATGCTATTTTTGCGACTAGGTTTCCTGTAAAGACTAGTTACCATTTCCTTTAACATTGTCTTATGAATCTTTACATCTAGGAATTCTATCGCCTGCTCAGAATAATAGTAAGTAAATCTTAAAAAGCCAGTTGAACATTGTAAGAATTGAACAAATGTCTCCAGGCTATCTACTCTCCCTCCCCAGAGCAGAAAAACATCATCTACAAAGTGAGTGTACCATAAGATGTCATTGGAGAAATTGCTCTGTTCCAGAAATAATTCCTTTTCCCATGAGAACAGTGTTAGGTTGGCGTAGCTGTTCGCACAAGCTGTGCCCATAGCTATGCCAACCTTTTGAATGTAAACATTTTCATTAAAGATAAAGACATTGTTCTCAAGAATGATTTCCAACAAACTACATATCAATTCATTTTTGGCCATGCTGTACATCTTCTTATCATTAAGCAAGTTTCTTATCCTTTCTATACCCCAGTCATTAGGTATGACAGTAAATAATGAGATGATATCCATGGTAACAAAAATAAACTCTCTTTCAGTAATGTTTACCTTATTATAAAGTAGTTGCTCATCAATGACATCATTAATTAAGCTCTATTAACTAAGTACAGATGCATATAATATGTTCAAGTATAAATTGTACATCACATTAAAAGACTAAACAAAACAGGGTATCAATATAACATGTATAATACAATAAATAACTAAGCATTTATTTATACATACTTCAGATATCAAACTTTAGTGACTCCTTTATAGTCAGTAAATAATTGAATATATATATATATATATATATATATATATATATATATATATATATATATATATATACGGGTTCCTATGACTTCATCGAACTGTGAAATCACCGACACTCACCTCTTCGACACCAATCCATCGACGTCCATATCATCGACAATTCCGGTAAGCGATCTTCCCCCTCACAGGTCCCATGGTAGCGCTTCTTCCTGTGTTACAACGATCAGGGTTAACGTGATTCCGTATAATTTACCTTGAAAGCGCTACCATGGGTCCTGTGAGGGGGAAGATCGCTTACCGAAATTGTCGATGATATGGACGTCGATGGATTGGTTTCGAAGAGGTGAGTGTCGGTGATTTCACAGTTCGATGAAGTCATAGGAACCCATATATACATATATATATATATATATATATATATATATATATATATATATATATATATATTTCTTAAAAATATCATATTTATACATTTGGTACTTATTACGTTTGGATAACTTAATAACTTTCCATCAATGCCTCAAGGGCCTTGCTTTTAAAAATGGTTTAATTGATACTGCACTATTAAGACCTGGATATCTATCTGCCTTTAATAGTAATATCCATTTGTGTGTGACTTCTTCCACTCTATTGTTGATGTCTCCCCCACGATATTGGGTTCAACTAATTCAAGTGCCATAAAATTAAAAACATGTTCTGAGCCATTAGACTGAACATGTTGAGCTAGAGCACTAGTTTCTTTTAATTTTGCTATGCCTCTAATATGTTCCTGTATGCATTTTTTGAGCATCATGGTGTTTTTCCACACATAAAAAGCATAACAATTTTTGCAGAAGCAGAAATACACTAAAAACTGGGTCCTGCAATCTGCATAGAAATCAATGCTGATATTAAAGCCAGAAACTGGGTGATGGAAAGATGATTTACTATATAAAAAGTTACATGCTGTGCATCTCCTACATGGAAATGTACCAGTTCTTTGTGATAGTTACCCCTTCCCATAGCTGTTAAAAGATGTCTTATAACAAAGTTGTCTTTTTAACAATTTCTTGTTCTTAAAAGCAAAACTAGGTTTGTTATCTGTAAGTCCCGCTAATTCATCGATAGATCTCAAAATATTCCAGTTTTTCTCAAAGATCTCACAAAACCTCTTTGAGTCGCTGGAATAGGTCAACGGAAATCTACCTTTGTCATTATGTTTCTCAGCAGCTCATGTTTCATTGTTACTATTGCTTAAAAAATAGGGATTACCTCTAGAGCTATGTCCATTGTATAGTTCCTCAATACTTTTATCTATCTCTTTGCTGTTATATCCTCTCTGTTTAAATTCATCCTTTAATAAGGCCACAGCTTCCTCTAAGCCTTCTTGTGTATTATGTAGCCTGCTCATATGAATTGTCCCTTAAGGACATTTTTACAGACGTGTGGGGTGCATGCTACTCTTATGTAAAATGCTATTTTTGCGACTAGGTTTCCTGTAAAGACTAGTTACCATTTCCTTTAATATTGTCTTATGAATCTTTACATCTAGGAATTCTATCGCCTGCTCAGAATAATAGTAAGTAAATCTTAAAAAGCCAGTTGAACATTGTAAGAATTGAACAAATGTCTCCAGGCTATCTACTCTCCCTCCCCAGAGCAGAAAAACATCATCTACAAAGCGAGTGTACCATAAGATGTCATTGGAGAAATTGCTCTGTTCCAGGAATAATTCCTTTTCCCATGAGAACAGTGTTAGGTTTGCGTAGCTGTTCGCACAAGCTGTGCCCATAGCTATGCCAACCTTTTGAATGTAAAAATTTTCATTAAAAATAAAGACATTGTTCTCAAGAATGATTTCCAACAAACTACATATCAATTCATTTTTGGCCATGCTGTACATCTTATCATTAAGCAAGTTTCTTATCCTTTCTATACCCCAGTCATTAGGTATGACAGTAAATAATGAGATGATATCCATGGTAACAAAAATAAACTCTCTTTCAGTAATGTTTACCTTATTATAAAGTAGTTTAAGGAAAACTTTTGTGTCCTTTAAACAGTATCACAATTCTTCAATACAGGATGTAAACATTTTTCAACACAGATAGAAAGGCTTTCAGTAGCCCAACCTCCACTCAAGATAATAGGTCTCATTGTTGGGCAGTTCATATTCTTGTGGACCTTAGGCGGTCCATAAATCATAGGTATGATAGGATGTTCAACCTGGAAATAGTTAAAAGGTCCTCTGAAATACGGTTGGACATAAGCAAATCAAATACATAGAATGACACTCTATCTATAATAGCTTTAACTTCACTATTCAAGATAGGGGGCAGCCACAGTGGTGCAGTGGTTAGCATTGCCATCTCACAGCAAGAGGTTCGCCGGTTCGATTCTTGCCTGGGGTGCCTTCTGAGTGGAGTCTGCATGGTCTCCCTGTGGTCGCGTGGGTTTCCTCCGGTTTCCTTCCACATCTCAAAGACATGCAGTAGGTGGATTGGACACTCTAAATTGGCCCTAGGCGTGAGTGTGTGCCTTTTGTGGAAGGTTGGGCGCCGTGCTGGCAACTCGACACCGTAAAACTCCACTGCCAATCGTGAGCAGACAGATGATCCGCTGTGGCAACCCCTAACCGGGAAAAGCCGAAAGAAGAAGAGGATTTGAGATAGCGAGATAGGTGTTCGTATCCCCTAATAGTGACATCATCTGTTGTATATATAGTGACTTGTTCATCACAACAACTCCCCCATCTTTATCAGCTGGTCTGATTTCTATACTAGACAGACCTTTCAATTGCAATAAAGCTTCAGTCTCATCTTTATTAAGATTGAGATACGTAGGTACTCTGTCTTGTTTAAATGCATCTCTTATGCCCTTTTCACAAACAATTACAAACGTATCTATGATGGGGTGTTGCTTGGGTACAAAGACACTAGGCTTTCTAAAGATAGTTCTATCCGGTCTTTCTTTACTTTGATAGATTGTCTTTAAAGTTAATGTACGTGCAAATAATTTCAGTTCTTTAAGTAATTCAAACATAACTGTCTTTTGAGCAGGAATAAATGTTAACCCTTTTTCTAATAATGATTCCTGTGCTTTAGTTAATGTTAAACTAGATAAATGAATTACCAGTTTTTGTCATTCCTGCTGTGCGTTGTCATCGAATTCTGATGGGAGCCTTCTCCCTTCTTTTGTTGTATTTTGTCTTTTCGCCTTCTGCTCTTGGATCTCTCTCTGATAGGTAGTGCATTGCTCAAAATGAATGGCAAAATCAATGTCTGTTTTACTTCTTTCTCTAAAAAAGATGCCACATTCGAATTTGCCCCTTTTCTATGACTGTTGATAGAGACTATATCCATATTGCAGCTGTTAGACTGTGGCCCTATTCCTTCACTTCTCGCTGCCTCGTCTGGTATTCTATTTACGTGTGATGTTACTGGACTCACGTTATTCACATGTTCAGTATCATTAGCAGGCATTAAAGCACCAACGCTCACTTTCTCAGTCCTCACTGGTGTTCTGTTAGCATTTCTTAAGATGGGTCGCAGATAGTTGGAGGTATCTTGAATTTATCAAAAATTACATTAGAACAATCTCATTATTCTTTGTTAAAGAAGGGCATTGGCTTTATACCTTCAGCCAGCAATGACTTAGTTTCAATCTTAACAGACTTGAAACAGTTTACTAGAAATTTAAATTTAAAAGTGTTGTTTAAGCAGTCTGATTTAGTGTTGAATGTTTGTAGAAGATGTAGCATGTATATACCGATTAGTATACCAATTATTACAGCTTTTCATGATCTATGTGAAATAGAGTTTAGAAAATTATTTGATGTTGATTTTAAAAAAAAGCATTATAATTTATCATATAATGAATACATCGCCTTGAAGTAGTTGCAATCAAATGAGAACATTATTATTAAGCAAGCGGATAAAGGGGGTGTTACCGTTGTCATGGATAGTGATAAATATTATGCAACTATTACTGATTTTCTTGATGATGTTAATGCTTTCCAACAGATTTTACCTAATGATGTTAAAAAGCATATTAGTGATGTAAATATGCACATATATGATCTTCAGATTAATGGTGATATAGATTTGGACTTGTTCCATTTCTTTACTGTACTATGTCCAACTATTCCGCAACTATATGGTCTACCAAAAATTCATAAGTCTCTGGTTAATCCACCCATGAGACCCATTGTTTCTGGGAATGGGTGGATAACAGAACCTATATCTGTTTATTTACAGAAACAGTTGCATCCCTTTTTGTTGCGATGTGGTAATATTCTGAAAGATACTGGTGATTTTTTGGTTAAGCTGTATCATTGGTATAATGGTTTGAAAGCTAAGAGGATTGAATTGGGTGAGTTTTTCTTTGTCACTATGGATATTGTCTCCTTATTTACGGTTATACCAAATAGTTGTGGTATAGAATCTATTAGGGAGTTTTTGATGGCACAAAAATCTGTGTCTGTGAACTATACACAGAACATTTGTTTAATGTTGGATCTAGTGTTGAGTAATAACATCTTTATGCTTGATCGACAGCTGCATTTGCAGCTTACTGGTGTAGCTATGGGCACGCCAGTTGCAAACACGTATGCGAACTTGGTCCTTCATCAGTGGGAAACTAAATATGTACATGATGGTTCCAAATTCCTTAATGATAATGTTTGTTTCTATCAAAGGTTTGTTGATGATTGTTTTATGATTTGGAAAGGTTCTTTGAATGATCTAATAGAATTTATAGCATAGCTGGACTTGTCCACTACCTTTTTGAGATTTAAGGAGACTATTTCTGAAGTTGAAGCTGTGCTTCTTGATGTTAAGGTCTTTTTAGATAATGGGTTATTGCAGACTGTTGTTCATAAGAAAGATGTTCATGCAAGTAGGTATTTCCATTGGGGAAGTATGCATGCTCTGCATGTCTTTAAGGGTGTGGTCAAAGCTCAGTTTGCTAGGGCCAGTAGGCTTAATACTATTGATATAATGTTTCATATGCATTTGGATACAATGTTCAATGAATTTTTGGAGAATGGTTATGAAGGTGAAATGTTATTGGAGCTTAAGAATACTGTAATACAAAATAGGGAACATGTATATAGACCCTATTTTATGGATAGTGATGTTCAACATACTGATAACATGAGTGCTAGTGGGTATGGATATGATAAGGTTAGGTATGTTATGACCTTCTGTATTAAAACGCATTTAATCAGGCATGTTGTAGAGAAGAATTGGCCTGTTCTAATGGCTGCGAATGAGGTTAGTAGAGTTTTAGATAGCAGGCCATATTTCTCATATAGGAATATGAGAACTATAAAGAGTTTAACTTGTTACAAAGATTTTAAATGTAGGAATCAATCTGGTATTAGTTCTTATAAATTAGCTCGTTCTGGTACTTTTAAGTGTTTGGGGTGTTCATGCTGTGTAGACATTGCGGATAGCCCCAACTCTCTTTTTGATCATCCAGTAACAAACAAGAATTACAGATTTAATTCTGCAGCTAATTGCAACACAAATAATGTGGTCTATTTAGCTGTATGTGTGGCTTGTCCCACGTTTTATGTGGGTAAGACCACACGTAGACTGAAGGACCGGATAATTGAGCATAAGTCTGAGATTAGGAGAGAGTATGAGACTAATGCACTATTTAAACATATAAAAATACATGGGGTTGAACATAGATTTAAGTTTAGAGTCTTAGATGTAGTTTCTCCACCCATTAGGGGTGGGGATATTAATAATATCTTAGAGACTAAGGAGTATCAGTGGATACTCAGGCTTAATGCAAATCGTACCCCAGGTTTAAATTCTACTGTCAGTTTGAAACCAGTTTTAGCTAGGATACAACGTACTAAATTATGATTAGATAATATTTGTATATATAAATTTGTATGGTATTTTTTGTATATTTTTATGTTTTATATATTTTATATGTTATGTATATGACATGCATTTAAAAATGTTATGTTTCTTTAAATATGTTAGTCATATGACTTTGGCTGCAGTCATATGACTTTTGGGCTTTTGTATAAAGCATGATTGCTTGGTTAACATTTTATGTCTAACACTGAAGAAGGGTTTTTGCCCAAAAGCTTTGTTTTGTGTTATAAAGTTTTTGCTTAACGATTTGTGTTTTATTTGACGTTCCTGGATTCCAGCTTTGTGGTATAGACTATTACTAACCCATATATGATGATGAAATATAAACACTATAGCGCGCTTGGGAAGGCCAGTCCCAGCAGATCCACCTGTTCCACCTCAGCTGGCCGAGGCACCAGGCACCAGCATGTCTAGGGCCCAACCCCGGACCTCCCTGTCTGTTGGTCCTGCACCACTTTTGGGTGGAGCCACCTCAGGGGTTGGGGCTCGCACCCATCGCCAGGTCGGGGTCATGGTGCGTAGAGCGATCAACAAGCAGTTTGGTGATCTTCTGTGTAAGCTTGAGGGTCGCATGTTGCAATTAGAGAGTCAGCCTGGCTCTGCAGCTCAGCCCCCAGCACAGCCACCTTCAGGGTTTTAAAGGTGTAGTGGTGACTGCCCATGGGTGGTGATCTCAGTCCCACTGTTACCACTAGGGGGCTTGTGGGCTTCCAGTATCCCATCATCCCTCCGCATCAAGGTTTTTACCCCCCACATGTGTCATATACTGACCCTGTATGCATCTTGTGTGTCTTGTCTGTTAACCGACCCAACCTACCTCCCCAAATATACCTACTACCCCTCCCCAACATCCCACTCTCACCTGAAAAAAAAGGACAATCTGTTCCCACAAAAAAATATCGCCCCATACATAGCTGTACATTTCGCACACATGTCCACTGGACACATGTAATCTAGTCTAATTGGCATCACAACTTATTATTGTTGTCCTCACCCTTCTCCCAGGGGTTTGAGTGTCTAAATCTACCCCAGATTTGGTGTATATGCACAGCTGTTGCTGTAGAAGAAATGGGCAACTATGGACTTTCCATACACCCATCCTGCACATCCATAGCTATTTTCCCTACTGTCTTTCCATCGTTGTGCCCCTTTTTCACCATTTTCCTATCAACACATTTTTCTTTTCTTTTAAAGAAATTAGCATAGGGGTAAGTGAGAGTAAGCACTTTTAAGCAGCATTAAGCAGATTTAAGCCTGTTTGTGCAATGGTAAGCACTGCCTACACAGAATAAGCAATTTAGAAGCTAACTGAGTATATGAAACTGTAACCGGAAGTTAGCAGTGCTTACCTCTGTGCAAACCCACGCAAGCCCGCTTACAACTGCTTTAAGGTGCCTTAATCACTCTGTATCCAACAGACCATGTTCTGCCCAGCAACAAAATAAACAGCCTCTACAAGGCTCGAACCCAGGACCCCATAAACCATAGATAAAGTGATTTCCCACTAAGCCATGCCAAACACATGTAAGTCTGATGTTTTCAGAAACATATCATCCAGCCCAGTCATGCAACAGTACAGAGAATTTATACCAACATCTAGATGTGTGTGTGTGTGTGTGTGTGTGTGTGTGTGTGTGTGTGTGTGTGTGTGTGTGTGTGTGTGTGTGTGTAAATATATTAATATCTAAACAGATACAGCATATCTATATATGTAGATATATATATATATATATATATATATATATATATATATATATAAATATATATATTTAGAAATATATACATATACAAATATATATATCAACATATATACATGCAAATGTCTACATTGACACATATATATGTCTACACCTACATGTCTACATATACACAGCAAGCTACATATATGTAAGCAGATATATATCTATGTAGGTATATATAGACATAGTTATACATATGTAAGCAGATATATATATATATATATATATATATATATATATATATATATATATATATATCCATATAGGTATATATGGACATACATGTGTAGATATCAATGGGAGATTAACTAAATCATAAATGTTCACATGCACCATTAATGGGGTTGAGAGTCCCCAAACAATATACGTCTTGTACGAATAGGTATACCCACCCCCCCATCCAAACACGTCTTCCCTGCAATACACTACCAAGTGTTGCAGATCCCATAGCCAGGTCCTGACATGAAATGGGCACAAGATGTTAACAGTACTACATCCCACCTGTTGATGTCAGGCTGGTATTGGTAACATATAATTCACTACAGTCTGGCTCTCATAGGAAATGTAAAATGTGGAAGCTATCAACATCCCCACGATACATATACACAGAGACATATATGCAGATACAGATATATATATATATATATATATATATATATATATATATATATATATATATATATATATATATATATATATATATATATATATATATATATATATATATATATATACACATATACATATATATATATATATATATATATATATATATATATATATATATATATACACATATATATATATATCTATATATATATCTATATATATAGATAGATAGATATACATGTGACTACACATACACACAAAAAGATATGTACAGTAAGATACGCATGTAGTAGGTGCACAATATGGAACAGCCACTATGCCTACAGTTAACACCCTAACAACTAGACACTGGATGATCCACCCATACAAATAACATATGTTGCCTGCAACATATACCCACAGAGAGGTCACAGGATAAAACACCACACACAGGTTTAGAGAAATGGAATACCTTTATTTGTGTACTATTACAGATGTATATGCCATGTCATATAGCTGTTCAGACACTGAAATCCATATAAACAGAGTAATGCAACTGTGAAACAGTTATACTAATACTGTAGTCTGTAAAGGTCCACAACTGTTGCTGTCCAGGCCAAGCCCTTCAAATTGTACAATAGTAATGACAGACTGGGTCACAGGATACCACATAGTCAGCAGTAAGTGATGCAGGTGTATAGTTCAACAGTCCCAATCTACACTCTGTACACAATCACTAGGTGGTACAGACTTCAATTGGCCAAATGGGATGTAACTGATACATAACAAGGCATAACTGACACATCACAGGCACACTGGCAAACAGAACATTTTTTATGGCAGGAGGAAGTAGGCCTGTAGTAACCCACTTTATGTAAGTAAAATCAAGATAGGTGAAATGTATGGTACTGTACATCCAGATACCTTACGGCATCTCACCCCTGATCCCCTCACATTTTGTAACAGCCTAAATTATGTATGGTGCATCCCCCTCCCTAGACTCAATGATACAGAGTCATATACCACTGTTTCATACACTGGCCTCTGGAGTGCATATGGGCACACATGTATATTGTAGGTGAAGCTCACACATATATGGCCCCAGCCCCACAATATGTGTGGGGGATACAACAGCAGTGGACTGCTGGCAGGAATGGCAGTGTGGTATATGTATATGTGCATATGTATCACTATCTGCATATGTGTAGACATATAATGCTCTGTATATGTATATATCTGGGTGTGTATATGCATATCTATGTACACATACACACCCATCCATAAATGCCGATATGTACATGTGTAATTATCTATATAGATATCTGGATAATCATATGTATATATATATATATATATATATATATATATATATATATATATATATATATATATATATTCACCATATGTCCTGAACATGGGGTGTAGCCCTATCTCAGCCTCTATAGTCCCAACTCCATAGTGCAAGGGGATGTCGGTATGTATAGCAGGTATATTAGTAGACTATTGCTACTGTAATAGGGATTGTCTTCACAGACATGGTGTGTGTAGGAGGTCACATCTGCTTTTCACATGTGCACCATTGGCTATTGATAGACACCCTAAGGACTTCATAGTACAGTACCGCTGCAAGCATGTAATGCTCCTGTGGACTACAGCAGAGATATTGACCAATAGATGTGGACATTCTGGCACACTCTGTACAGTCCAGAGGTATACACAGAACCCCTTAGTGCAGAGCATGTGGACCAAGCCTGACAATATGGATGTTAACAGCCATGTAGATGGGTATAACACATAATGACTGGTATACATTTGCCCCCATAGGTTATGCATTTACAAACCCCTGTCTGGGTAGCCTAATGGTTAAGGTGTTTGCCTTACAAACACAACACACAACACAAAGGTTTGAGTCAAGGGGATAATTGGCTGGGCTAAATGACTCTGGCGGCACAGTTAGCCTAGTACTAATCCTGACACATAATAACTGCTGGTACAGAGGTGCCATGGCCACTTACTACCCACTAGATATTGGCATAGATCTGTACAGCATCCCACCGCTCCGTCTGACATACATGGCTGTTAAGGGAGGCCCGGCAGCAGTACATCTGGCAAATATCTGCACATGACATCTCACTGGGTAAATACACTAACCTGCTAGGCATGCAACAAAGCACTCTGCAGGCTACAGGCAGACTGGCTCAACACTGGCCTACATCTCCTATGGAGGAATGCACATGTACCTGCATATATAGCAGGCTCTACAGGCATGTCACAGCACAGGGTAAGATACATCTGTGTGGAAGTGCATAACCGCAACCAATGTGAACACAGCCACAGCCACATATGGTAAGTTAGCATAATACTACACTATATGGCCTATCTGTTCAACACCATCCTCATAAGTGCCACTCACACACTAACCCTACATATACTGGGCCACTACACATCGTGGTCTGATGCCTGTCTGTGGTATGGGATATGTGTGTGTATGGCCCTACAAACATGTAAGCCAATATGGTAACATACAGTGGAGCATGTAACATCAGATAGGATGGGACCTAAAACAATGACATCTACCACAGTCTGTACACAAGTCAAGATACATATTGACAATACACATACTGTTGACATTCACCATAAGTTCACAAACCTCAGTACTGTACAAACAACCACAGAATATCCAGGTTATGTCATCAAACATAACCCCTACTGTATATATGTGTAGCAGTCTGATATCTCACTGGGTTGTTATCAGATATGATGACACTAATTATGGTGCACAGGACATATGCACCTCTTAATGCATGACAGATGTATAAAGGTTTACAGAGTTTTGGCTGGAAGCACATACATAGGGCCAATATTGACATGTTGCTCTGATAACATCTTACATTTATTGTTGTAACAGGGTTTGTCGCAACATATGTCCTGTGAGGGATATGAAGTCAGTAACTGTCCTGGCTTTCAACATGTACAGACTGGAATCCTCACACTACCTTCTGCAGTTCACAGATACATGCTCTGTGGGTAACACATGAAACCAAAGGCAGCACACACTGCCCAGTCTGCAGATGACCCTACAGATGGGGAGTCCTCATAAACATAGAACTGACATGACAGGTATAAATATATGTAGGACAGCCATATCCGCACACACCCTATTAAACCAACATTACTCTGAATGCAGTATAGCAGCACTTACAGTCTGTAGTCAGGTCAGGTACATCACCCTCCTGTGCATTGGCCTGTTTCCACAGTGTGTGTTGTCAGATGTAAATCCCCAATCTATCTGAGATGCTGTTTACCAAACAACAGATCGAGTTCCTGCTCACAGTGAATGGAAAGGCCCAACACCAACATGATCTTCATAGATATTGGAGTGTGCTTCCATGCAATTGGCTATGGGAATGTTACCACAGCTGTTCCACATGCAATCAGTTAGGGGAGGGCTGCAATTCATGCAGTGGCTATCAGCTGATCATGAGCATCACTTAAAATGTACATGCTGCTGCCTAAGCACGGCAGGTGTAGGTCTCCACATCCACCAGTGAGGTAGTGAGAGAGGCAGACAGAGGCAATGACAAGTCAGGGAGGGGTGGGAGAGTATAGCTTAAGCATGTTTGTGTCATACACCTCCCAGCACAGGGTATCAAACCCCTGACAACTATGTAGTCTTATCACAGTCCGATGCAGTTACTGGATGCACCACATAGGTTACCTACTATAGAGTTCTCATAACATATATATGATGGTGAGTGACATCTGCAACAGGGATATGGTAGCTATACAGTAGGTGAAGTACACGTGCCTGTCCGCATGAACAGGTGCCAGCATCAACACATCTGCACTCTCACAGGGATGCTTACACATTGACACACTTGGCAGGGCCAGGGATATAGCTCATCACTAGTGAGATTGCCACAACACATTACTGTGCTGGTATCACATGCACCACATGGGTCAAACGGAGGTTATATGGGCAAAGGGTATGGGGAGGTGTCTAACATCAGACAGCATGCTTCATTATGCCACTGGGGGTTGTAGTGAGTGTGGATGTGATCATACGCATCAAACAACATGCACACAAACACACAGGGTGCCAGTACTGACATGCATGGGTTCATTTCAGCATGGTTATGTGGTGGTTGACGCTGCCAGACAGCTATACAAGGCTAGGTGATGGGTATACATTGACATCAGGCCACATGACAATGGTCTGCATTGTGGCTCAGGACTGTGGTTTCTGCATTTGCCCACACAGGTGGGTATTGTATCCACCATCCAGTCACCTGGGTGACTATTGTGTGTGGCCAATGCTGTGCATCGCTTGACATGTATGTGTTCCTTAGTCCATGACATGGACAGTGTCTGGGATGTGCACACCTCCCACATGCATGTACAGTGACATGTGGAACTGTATCTGGGGTGTTGGGCTTAGGTTGTGTACACAGATTATCATCAGATGTGCCAGTCTTGGCCACCTGTAGCAGGAACTGGTAATGGACAGCAGGTTAACCCTGCACCTACATTGATAGCATTCTAATGGCATTCCCAGGTGTCAGTGGCATCTGTCCATGCAGGACATGTTTTCAGGTATGGTATGTCCTTTGTGGGTCACGTGATGGCACCACAGGTGTGTCTGCAAGTATGTGTCTATTGGACAGATGGACAGGGTGTCATGCCCTCTGCAATCACTCCATAGTTGTTTTCAGTGGTCAATATGCAGTGTAGTACACACACATTGGCTGTTGCCTCGGCATGTGTGTGTGTGCGTGCGCGCGTGTGTGTGTGTGTGTGTGTGTGTGTGTGTGTGTGTGTGTGTGTGTGTGTGTGTGTGTGTGTGTGAGAGAGACATGGGTTGAGAGTGTGCTCTGGGTAATACTGGGGTTACTAACTGTGATTGCCTGGCCTTGATGTCACATGTATGGGTATGGATTTGCACCCCAGCCTCTCCACTATTTCACATCTGTTATCACTGTACAGTGGACATTGTGATATAGACTAGGGCCACCATATAAGAAATTTGCAAAATCCACTCTACATTGGGCCCAGGTATCACACACTCGCACCAGATAAGAGTTACAAACACACACATGCACCTGTCATGTCTGGGAGTAGAACCCCTACCAAACTAGTTTATTGCACTACAGCACTATGCAGTTATAGTACGTGCCATGGAGATTATTGGAGTACTCCTTCCCCAAAGGTGTATATCACATTGGATGACATCTGCAGGATTGCCAAAGTAGGATATTCGAATTGTAGTGAGTGTGGCTAGGCTAAAATGCATCATCTTCTACACAGACAGTGACACACACACAAACCATCCATAACCAACATGTGTGGGTATAAAACCCAAACAGAGGTCTATATCACACTACAGCATGGATCTGTTATAAGATGTACCACGGGGATGACTAGTGAACTCCTTCCCCAAAGGTGTATTTCACAATGAATGACATCAGCAGGATTGCCAAAGCAGGGCATTTGATATGTACTGAGTGTGAGTAGCCCAAAATGCATTGCTCCCTACACAGACATTGAAACACACACAAAACATCCACAACCGACATGTGTGGGTATTGAACCCCTAACAGAGGTTTATATCAAACTACAGCAGCATACAGTTATGGCAAGCGCTACAGAGATTACTAGGCTACATCCTTCCCAGAGGTGTATTTCTAGGTGGATGATATCAGCAGCCTTGCCAAAGTAGAGCATACGAATTGCATGGAGTGTGACTAACCTAAACAACATTGCTCTTTACACAGACAGGGTTAGACAGACACATACACACTTTCCAAGCCTGGGATTAGAACACCTACTTAACTAATTTATCATACTACAGCAGTACACAGTTATGGCATGCACTACAGATATTACTGTGATGCATCCTTCCCAGAGATGTATTTCTAGGTGGATGACATCAGCAGTCTTACCAAAGTAGAGCATTTAACTTGTAGGGGGTGTGACTACCCTAAAACCATTACTTTCCACACAGAGAGAGTCAGACAGACACACACACACACACACACACACAGTTGCCAAGACTGGGGTTAGAGCTCCTATCTGACTATTTTATCACACTACTGCAGTACACAGTTATGGCACGTGCTGCAGAGATTATTGGGATACAATCTTCCCAGAGATGTATTTCTAGGTGGATGACATCAGCAGCCATACCAAAGTAGAGCATTTAAATTGTAGGGGTGTGACCACCTTAAAGAGCATTGCTCTCTGCACAGACAGAGATGGGCAAACACACACACAGTTGCCAAGGCTAGGGTTAGAACACCCACCTAACTAGTTTATCACACTACAGCAGTAGACAGTTACCATGGAGATTACTGGGCTAAAATTCTCCCAAAGGTGTATTTCACAGTGAATGATCTCAGCATGCTTGTCATAGTGGGGCTATGGGGAGGGCAGTGTGTGTGCATGGACCATAATCCATTCATCTAGTGCATGGGTCTGCAACTTTCAATATCAAAAGAGCCATTTTGGCCCCTCTTCCACCAAATAAAATTTATTAGGAGCCACAAAACCTATATGACCCCTAAAATGAAGATAACACAGCATATAAAGTTTTAAATATAGTTAGTATACTAAATATAAAAAAACTAAGTTTATAAGAGCAATATTTAAAATCCATCCCTATTTTTGTTCCTTTGTTGGGATTGCTTGATCGTTTTCATTGTGTGTGTGTGTGTGTGTGTGTGTGTGTGTGTGTGTGTGTGTGTGTGTGTGTGTGTGTGTGTGTGTGTGTATCTCAACCTATTAAAACAAGAAATCTAAACAAAGCCATAAATAACGGAGTACAAAGGTCCAAAAATAGGGACACATTTTAAATATTACAAAATGCAGAGAAATAACCAGCCGGTAAATGCACCCCATTGGAATAGGCATACAGCAGCAGAAATGAAAATAACAGTAATGCGAAGCATGGCTCCAAACCACATCAATTGTAATAAAATACTTTTAATACCAGGTTAGCACTTTCACCACATAATGTGGCTTCTTCAGACCCTGGGAACTATCACCCTATAAGCCTGACTAGCTTGGTCTGCAAGGCTATGGAGCGCATCATCATGGATCTCATTAACAGAGACATTGGGAACCTCCAAACACTGGACCCTACCCAGTTCGACTTTGTTAAGGGCAAATCATGCCTTGTAAACCTGCTGGACTTCTTTGAGACAGTTACCAAGGCTATAGACAAGGAAAAGGTCCACACAGCCTACCTAGACCTCGCAAAAGGTTTCGACATTATTCCCCATTCTGGTATTATAGACAAGCTGACCAGCCTGAACATAAACCCCTATGTCACGAGATGGGTTGCCAACTGGCTCACATCCAGAACCCACATGGTAAGAGTTGCATGAGCTAAGTCTGACTCTAAACCGGTTACAAGTGGCATTTCCAAGGGCTCAGTCCTAGGACCCCTCCTGTTCGGCATATACTTCTCAGAGGTACAGGCAAGCACAGGAGGTCTATGGCTGACCAAGTTCACAGACAACTGCAAACTAAGGGCTATAATTGACTCTCTGGCTGACACAGACTTCCTCCAAAAGGGTCTCACTGAGACAGATACCTGGTGTCAAAACCATGGCCTCAAGCTAAATGCCAAAAAGTGCATAGTCATCCCCTTTGGAAAAAACAAAGTACCCACAAACTACCCCATAGGTGGTAACCCCCTAAATGCAGAAGATGTAATAAGGGATCTGGGGACCCAAGTAGATAGTAATCACTCTTTTGATAATCACATAGCCAAAGTGGTTAGAAAATCCTTCTATGTGGTCCACCTAATCACAAAAGGGTTTGCATCCGCATTAAAAGAGGTCATTGTGACCCTCTGCACATCACTCATCAGATCCATTATAGAGTAGAATGCCCCATTTGGGATGTACCTAACAAGACACCTGCAATAGCTGGAAAGACCACAGAAGTATCTCACCAAGAGGATCACTGACCTCAAACAGATGCCCTATGCAGCTTGACTGAAGAAACTCCAGCTGTACTTGGTTGCATACCGCCTACTCAGAGGTGATCTATGCCTGACATACAAGGCCATGTCTAACCCAGAATTGATGGACATGCTCCACCTAAAGAAAACCATATCCCCTCGAGCCAAATGCTCTAGGGATCTAAACCTCAACACAACAATAAATAGGACATGCTGGAGGGATAGATTCCTGTCCCAGAGACTTCCCATGCTCTGGAACAAGATTTCAATCTACATTAGGCAGAGCTCCTTGCTAACACTCTTCAAGAGAAACCTTGATGAGTGGATGGGAAATAGGAAGTTTACCCCTGGGAATCACCTCAATGGCTCTGCTGGACAGAGGCACTGGGAACTAATCTAAGGGGGCAGCGAAAGCCAACACAATTCTGGCTAGTCTTATAAATGCCTTCAGGCAGATAGCCTAGTATGTACCTATGAACCTATGAACCTATAAACACAAACAAATGTACAACAAACAAGCTCTACATACTCCCGTATAACATTTCTGCAAGTTTATACACCATCCTTGCTAAAATAATTAGCGACAATTTCATTTAGAAGCAGTACACACAACGTAGGCATATTTGATATTTTAAAAAAGCAGCCTAGCATCTCTGCAAATTTACATTTCATTCTTGCTAAAATAATTAACAATAAATTCATTTCAAAATAGTAAGTACAACCTAAGCATATTTCATAGTTTACATCCTAGATGTCAGGCTCATAAATTAAATCAATAAATGAATCTATAAAATCAAAATTTCAACCAAACAGTAAATTCGGTCTGCCAATAAGCAGCAGATTCATTGAAAGCAAACATATTTGAAAGTTCACAATGTAATCTAGCTGTGAGGCTAAAGTTGACTCAATGAATGATGAATACATTACATTGTGAACTTTCAAATATGCTTTTACTATGTTTACATTCAATGAATCTACTGCTTATTGGCAAACCAAATGTACTGTTTGGTTGAAGTTTTGATTTTATAGATTCATTTATTGATTTAATTTAGGAGCCTGACATCTAGGATGCAATGTAAACTATGAAATATGCTTACGTTGTACTTACTGTTTTTAAATGAATTTATTGTTATTTATTTTAGCAAGAACGAAATGCAAACTTGCAGAGATGCTAGGCTGTGTTTTTAAAATATCAAATATGCCTACGTCGTGTGTATTGCTTTTAAATGAAATTTGGGCTAATTATTTTAGCAAGGATAATGTATAAACTTGCAGAGATGTTCCTGCATATATTAGATAGTGACAGGAATGTGTTTTTTTATATTATATGAGATTATGGTGCAATTTTATTAACTACTTCTTTAAATTAAGAGTGGATAGGCTTGTTGACATCACTTACCTTGCGGTTGGTACGCAAGGTCCGGTGACAAGTCTAATTAAATATTTGAATGTATAATATGTTATATGGGAGTATATAGAGCATGTTTGTTGTACATTTATTTGCGTTTATGGTCTGAGGAAGCCACAGTACATGGTGAAAGCACTAACCCGGTATTAAAAGGTCTTTTACTACAGTTTATGTGGTTTAGAGCCGTACTTCGCATTACTGTTATTTTCACTTTTTTAAATATTGCTCTTACAAACTTAGAAAGTTGATAGAACAGATTTTGCATTAGCATACATTTTCTGAAGGGTATGGAGTCAGAAACTCAAATGTCTGTCTATTTTTTGTTCCTTCAGCCCTCAATGATTTGCCAGAAAACCACAATTTTATGAGAAACAGACCACAAATATGAGGCAAAAGTCAGGACTTTCTGCAAAAATCTACACAGCTGAGAGGTAACTGTGTTTGTGTGTGTGTGTGTGTGTGAAAATGTATGTTAACAGAAACCATGTTATTCTAGCAAATTTCTGAGTTTATAAGAGCAATATTTAAAGGCTATCTTTATTTTTGTTCCTTTGTTAACCTTTATTTGTAGCTCTGTCCAGATTTCTTGTGGTAAGACTTTGAGAGGTATGGAAACCTTTCAGGAGATGTTGCTGCTGCCAGAGGATCACTCAATCACTATCAGTGTGTGTGTGGAATGCATGACAACAGAAATCTTGTTATTCTAGCAAGTTTATAAGTTTATTAGAGCAATATTTAAAGTCCATTGCTTGATCACTCTCAGTGTGTGTGTGTGTGTGTGCGTGTGTGTGTGTGTGTGTGTGTGTGTGTGTGTGTGTGTGTGTGTGTGTGTGTGTGTGTGTGTGTATGTGTGTGTGTGTTGTGCAGTATAGTGGCCATTATTTTTCAAAGCTACAGGGAGCCACTGCAGAGAGGTGGAAGAGCCACATGTGACTCCAGAGTCGCAGGTTGCAGACCCCTGATCTACGGGTTGACAAGCCACATGCTGGCACAACCTGGGTCATATTTCACAGGTATGTGTATACAGCTGCTAGATGACTACTTCCTTGAACAGTCATGTTGCACAGCTGGCACATGCACCACATACTCTGTGATGTTGACAGATACCAGTGGCTATTATCTGCAGTGAGTGACATCTGACCCTCGTGTGGTTGTGGCCCTTTTGCTGTGTGCTGGGTGGGACAGGCCTGGATGGCTCCTTGTCACAGACACCCTGTTCCACACATCTATGTATGTCTACCATTGACTTATTATAGTGTGTTGTCCTTACATATATGTATGTATTCCCATCCACTGTGTGTGCAAAGCATGAGTGGTGCATACTGAGGAGTGTCTGTAGTAACATCTGTGGCTGACAGATATGTCTGGTCCACTGGTGTTTGCAGACATGGCCTTCATGTGTTTAGTGTGTGAGCATGCCCAGTATGACCTTTCAGTATGTTGTTGACTGACATTGCCTTCATTTCTGTAAGTGTGTGGGCATGCCCAGTATGGCCATCAGTACTGAATGTGTCAATCGAGTCCAGGTAGTTTGCACTGCAGTGCTGACCTTTGTGTTGTACACCTACAGGTAGCATGCTGTGTCTGCAGGGTATCCTTCAATCATTTGGCATTGACTGTTACTACATTTCTGTGTAGCATGGCACATACAAGGACGATTTGGGTACATGTAGCTGGTGAGTACTGCAATGATCCACCAGATGTGTCCAGACACTGGAACCGTGACTTGAGCATCCCAAACACATGCTCTACTATAATTCTGGTCTGTGCATGTGCCTCATTATGGAGTTCTTGTTTGGGTGTGTGTGCATTTCTGATGGGTGTCATCAGCCACAGCTCCTGTGTGTGACCAGCATCCCCCACTAGGTGACTGTCAGGGATGTTCCCATTGTAAATCTCTGGTACAGCTGCGTCAGATGCCAGATGTGGGAATCATGATAGCTTCCAGGGCAGCCAGCACACACATTCATTATTATGCCCTGGGCATTGCACACAACCTGGCAGTTGATGGACGGGAAGCCCTTGAAGTTGATGTAGACCCTACCCCGCTCACCGGGTGGTGCTTTGATGCTTATGTGCACGCAGTCTATAGCACCCACTACCTCAGGGTATTCTGCTATTCGGTGGAACAGTTGCATATTGCTGGCCAACATCTCACGGGTGTTGGGGAACTATACGTGCTCACTGACATCTGTTGACATAGCATCCAGGAACTGGTGGAGTAACCTGGATGCTGATGCCTGTGAAAGCCCCATCATATCCCCAGTTGGCCTTTGCAAGGTACCTGTAGTTAGTATTCATAGGCCTACGCATACCTTGGTATCGACTGGGATGGGTTTCCCTCTGTTAGTTCTGTGTGTCAGGCGTGGCTGGCACACCTCAACAATTTGCTGTAGGAGGTCCCTGTCCACCCTATAGCACTCCACTATCTCCAGCTCATGTAGCCCCTGGTAGGTTACCCTGGGTCTGCACACTCTTCTCCATCTCCTCACTGTGGGTTGGTCGACAGCGTTCACATCCTCACCACCCTCAGCCTCTTCCACAAGTTGTTGGATGATAGCTATTGCAGTCCCTATCATTTTGCTGTTGTGAGTGTTAAACGTTTCCCACTTGTTTACACTGGTGGTGTAGTGTGGGAAAAAACAGAGGGGAAGGTGATTGCATAGTTTATAGTTTATAGTAGTGTTCTGGGATGGGCTGGTTTGCTGCCTGTGTAACTGGCTGATTCTGATACATTTTACCTACCAGCTAAGCTAGCTTTCCTTGATTACGTTACTACTGCTGTCTTCCTTTCCTACTGCCTTCCTGTTTAAGCTCAAATGTGCACAGTGCTGCTATTTCCTGGTTTAACTTCTTTTTTCTTCCTGTAAATTCTGGTGGGAAGCGCACACACCCGCTTAGGCTTGGTAAAGAGTGCTAGGCAGGTTTAGACACACCCACTAGCTTAGCTGTGCTAAACTAGGAGCAAACCCAAGCCACAGGGATCCAATCCACTTACAGTATGCCTGGCACACAACCTCATGATGTCACCTAACTCCTATGCTTTCACCAAGCTGTTCCTACTCTTACACTGTTGCGACCTGCCTCACATGCTTGGGAAAACTGGGATTCACTATCCTTCCCCTCATCTGCATAGGAATGCCTGCTAATGCATAGTTACATGTCTCACACTGAGCCTCCTCCCTTAGCTACCACTACTCACTGGCCATGTTGTCTTCTGCCTGCCATTGACTTGCATGGCAGAATAATGATTTTAGTTAGAATGCTTAATTTAGATTAATTTTGTTATCCCATTTTGGATTCCATTTGTGCGTCGCTGCCCTACACTTAAACAGCCGAGATTGCCTAAAAAAAAATAAAAGTTGATTTTTGTGGGGTTTTTTTTACCATTTACAATGCCAATGGCCTTATACTTGGCCATTGGCATGCTTACTACATGATATGCAGCCTTTATTTGGAGCTGACATAGCTCCATTTTGGATTTTGCAGAAATTGGTTACTAACCGAGTACATTTCTGCAGATAGCACTAGTCCTGCACAGATGGTTGCAAACTTCTTGGATTGCAAAATCACCTAATTTGCATAGATTTCTCCTGAAAATGGAGTGATTTGCATACAAGGGCTTAGTCCATGCAGGATTAGTGCAGAAGCGCTGGTGCACGCCCCGGCAGGCTGTTCCTGGATCACACGGCAGACATATTGCCTGTTTGAGTTCCTGCACCGATCATGCAAGCTATAGAGAATCTGGGGGACCATATTCTGATTATGAATTAGCTTTGGCAGCCTGTTAAGATGTCAGTCTACCCACTGCACAGATATCAGTATTATATTCAACAGCTTGATTATAAGCTCTGTGTTTCTAACGTATAGTCATTGAATCCACTTGTGCTGTACTGACAAGATAAAAAAATGCCAAAACATGCATGTCTATAGCTACTGTGTTATTGGCCTGAATGTACCCATAAAGACTTAAAAAGTAAAAAGTCATGGGCATTCCGAAGTTATGTAGCTGAAACAGTGATATCTCCTTAAAGGGCTATCTGCATATATCCCTTCGGCTACCATTAAAGGTTTAAGGTATTGCACAGTGTAGACTCTATCATGGCTGAGTCTTTCCTGCATTATATCTATATCTCTATCTATCTATCTCTATCTATGTATATATATATATATATATATATATATATATATATATATATATATGTATATATATATATATATATATATATATGTCTATATATATAGATAGATATACAGATATCAATATAGATATAGATGTAGATAGATAGCTATAGATAAATAGATATAGATATATAGATAGAGAGGGAATGAAATTAAACAAAACACCCAAATACTGACATTTAGAAATTCAACAACAGAATGTTGACTTTGCAAGTATTGACATGTTACTACTCATACATTGAACAACAATCTTAATGCATGCATAACCTCACCTTAAAAATTTAGAGTAAAATCAACCTTTGCTAATTATATGTACAAACTCCAAGACTGGATAATCTTAAGGGAAATGGCATATTTCCCTACCCCGATAATTGTGTGATCTTGCACATCTGTCAACCATCTGTTTAGTCAACTAAGTTTTGTCAGCTAAACAGATGTTGACCAATGATAGGATCAGCACGTTTCAATTGACCCATATATATATATATATAAATATATATATATATATATATATATATATATATATATATATATATATATATAAATATCTATGGGTTCACTTGATAATTTCGAAAAACTGAAACCCCGAATTTCAGTTTTTTGAACTTATAAAGCCGAATATTGAAAATCCCGAAACACCAGAAGTGCGAAATTCAAAATACCGACGTTCAGAGCTTCTGGTGTTGCGTTGTGTGACTGGATAGGTGTAAGTTCAGGTAAGTATGCATGAGTGTGTTAGTTAGGGGCTTTAGTGTATGTGAGTATGTGTTTTGGCTGTGCTGTGCATGTGCAAGGGCCTGTGAAATATGTGGGTGTGAGTTACCTTTGTGTGTGTGATTGTGAGATCTCAGAGTTAGTATATATAAGTAGGGAGTGTGGGGGCACAGCCGCCCACATGAGGGGGTGCAGGGAGCTTGCACCCCCACTTGTCTGTAGTGTAGAATTGTATGTTCGATTGTGGGGGACATTGTTTGCATGTGTGTGTGTGTGTGTGTGTGTGTGTGTGTGTGTGTGTGTGTGTGTGTGTGTGTGTGTGTGTGTGTGTGGTGTATTTGTAGTATAGGTTTGCGATTTTAAATTTCGCGGTAATGGGGTTTTGGGATTTAAAGGACAGCTGCACCCACAGACTCAAAAAACATGTTTATTTCATCATGGTTTGTTGTTTCCTACATTTTAACATCACTCTGGGATGATTTAGAGCTTTTTAGATATTTTTATATGCAATTTCTGACTCTGACTACATGGGGTCTGGCATCTTGAAATAATTATGACTGTTTAGTCTGCCTCTAAGTATCCCAGAATACATTGTTTGTCTCCAAAAAATTGCATCAGATCTGCCACGTTTTCCCTAAAGCTCCTGTCATTCCACTGGTTTTATAGGCATTTACTGATGTGTTATAGTCCCCAACTTTTGGTTAAAATTGTATCCTTTTTCAATGACTACTTCAAACACAAGCAGTGCAAATGCTACAGAACAGAATTGAAAAGTGCATTGTATTGATCTTTCTTCTTAGAAATGCTAACTTGATTTCTTTTGTGAAGGTTGAAATCTAGTTCTTCAAGGCATCTCCCCTCCCCCTTCACACCTACCTTCCCTAGCTGTTAAAGAGCTAAGGGTAATTTGACCCATTATCTGCATGTGATTGACAGCTCACAGCAGGTGACCAGATTAATGTACTGTTTTTTTGTCAGCCTTTCCTTCCTTACAGTGGGAGATTTTTTTTGTTGCACGCCTCCTGTCAAATTTAGAACCAAGCTCCATAGCACTGGGAATAATCATTGTTTTGCAAAGCATCAAACTGCCACTTATTTTTCCTTCCTGTTTGGTTAAATAGCTAACATATTATGCACTATAAAGACAAATTATTTCACAGACTTGCATGACAGCACCCACATGCTTTTTTAAGTGGTAATTTAAGAAAATTACAGTA
>NC_056731.1:1482212443-1482377443 GCF_019279795.1 Protopterus annectens | reverse complement strand
ACAACAGAATGGGAATGGCAAACAATTCAGAAACAGAAACAAACTTGTCAGCACTAAAATCAAGACAGATCATTATAAAGTTGTAATGTTGCCATTGGCAATATAATGTATGAGGGTGGTGGTTGCTTTAAGTATTTGAATATAAGTTAAGCAAACAAAGAAATTGTGAAGGCTGCCAGCCCAGCCAGAAAGAATTTTGTAAATAATTCTGTCATTTATAAATATTAATATGATCCACAGGGTTGTTTTACAAATGTAAGAAAACTGTTATGTGCTTCAAAATTGTAACTACAGTGCACCCTTCTGGAAGGGAATAGAGGTGTGTGTAAACTGTGTGCCAATACAGAAGTATGTTTTCATGGTAAAGATTGGAATATACAGAGTTAACTTGAAAACTCTAAGAAAATATGTTGATACGTAAAGAGTTTTACAATGTGCTATAAAGTCAGTTTATCTCAAGCTAAGAGACAGGATGTCTAGGCTAGGAGTTTCTGTTTATTGTCTCAAGACAGAGATAATTACAAAATTTTACATGTAAAGTGTGTTTGTGTTGCTCTGTGACTTCCTAGCAGCTGTACATCTGAGAGTTAAGTATTTTTGACAGAGACATGTTAAATTCTGTCGGTATCTGTTTAGCCTTGGAATTAGATGCAAGTGTCAAATAGTGATGTCATCTAACTAACCCAGCAATAATGTGTATTATCAATTTAAGAACTATCGCAGAGAGAAAGAGGTGCATTTTGTATTAGATTCTGAACCTGAACACATCATCTCACCAGCACTTTGCCTTGCTCTGTAAGTAAGGTATTTAGAACTTAGTTTCTCTTAGAGATAGGAAAATAGATCAGTCTAGATGTTTTCTGTGTTTATGTGAGACTGTCCTACAATGTTGTTTTAAAGTATTTCCTGTCATTCTGATCTCTGTTGTCACGGTGCTGAATTAAATAGTATTATTTTGTGCTTTTATTATTTATTATTAAATATATTTAAACCTATTAATAGTGGCTGATTTTGTGTAGAGATATTTAAGCTCTTAGAGTACGTGAATGTATTTGATGATACTGTACAAGCCACTCCTAAATAGCCTTAGCCTTAGTCACACTTACTATTTGGATAATAGTAACATTGTACAGTAGAACTGGACACCCTTAGGTAAGGGCCTTTATAGTAGCTGATAAGGGTGGTTGATGGCAGTTGGTACTACCTTATAATCTGGGCAGAAGGGGGCATAGCTAGTGAACCTGTGCCAGCCTTCCCCAGGAGTGTCTGTGTGTTTGTATATAAATCAAATCTCAAAGTGTGTGTATGTGTGTGTGTGTGTGTGTGTGTGTGTGTGTGTGTGTGTGTGTGTGTGTGTGTGTGTGTGTGTGTGTGTGTGTGTGTCAGCTTCTTTGGCAGGGACACAAAGCACTGGTTGTGTAGAGAAGGAGGTGCTGGAGGTTTTGGCTTGACCACTCAGCTGAGATCTGAACCCTATAGTTGTGCCAGTGGGGAGTCTTATTGGGGATCTGGAGAGAGAGAAAAATCAACCCTAGACTGACTGTGATCTCTGTGTGTTCTTAAGGGAAATTGTACTTTACTGTGTGTGTACTTGTCATCCTCTCAATGTGCACATCTCTCACTGGTGTTAGTGGTGAGGATTGAGGCTTCTTGATTACTAGGCCAGTGTACAGACATCACAGAAATATAAAAAGATTAAAGAAATACAAATGAGAGAATGGTAGTGGAAAACAACAGAACACATTTCTGACACTGTAAGGACATATTTTTCCCTGGGCCTCCATTGAAAATGGTTCATGTGTTACCCAGTCAGACTGTCCTTATAAATAAATGTAAATAAATAATACTGTATGATAAAGTGTGATATGTGATTATACTGATGTGCTCACAGTTTTATGCACTGGAAATCATGAAATGGATTCAGAAATGCTAGATTCTTCTCTTTTTAAGAGAGACCTGAATGGCAAAAACAGAGGTTCAACTCTTCACAGGTTGAGTGCATTGAAGGGAAAGTGGCAGAGTGAGTAGAATGTGCAGGATCCAGCAGCCCAACAATGAGAGCGTTTTTGTGTGAATGGCTCTAACCCCTCCACTGTGTGATGATGGGGCATCCTTGTCACTGTATGGACCACATATGTCCCTGCAAACACTTGCATTTTTCTTTAATTTGCACAGCTGTGAAGGGCTGCCATCATCAACTTCTGCTTCCATGCCCACATTGTTTATGCACTGGCCTCCACTCATATGACTCCATTCCCACCATTCAACAGATAATTTTTTCTGAAGCATCCGCCAAAATTGACTGGGACCCACCACCTCCTTTTCAGGATGGGTAAGCCCCCACTGCAACATCAAGCATCTGTGCCATTAATCAAACACAAGTCACTTGAGCTGTAGTCAGGGTTTCATACTTCTGTGACACTGGTGTAGCTTACATTGATATTCAAAGTAATGTTAATAAGATATGCTGACCTCATTAGAGATGTAGCAATAGGCAGTAATACTTTGTAGTCTCTGAGCCCTGTGAAGTTTGAAAAATAATATGAGTATGAATGCTTGTAAAAATACACACACACACACACACACACACACACACACACACACACACACACACACACATGCGTGTGTGTGTGTGTGTGTGTGTGTGTGTGTGTGTGATTATATTTATATAACTGATAATATTTCCAGAGCTATTGCATTTATAAATTATATAGAGAAAATTAGAGTGGAGAGGCTAGATGCTGGGACATATGAAATTACATTGATCCCATTTAATCCTGGTAAACTAGATCCCATTTAATCTTGGTAAACTAACCTTTGGAACCACCACTGAGTCTACAAAACAGATCACAAGAGGGACTATTCTTCTAATAATTTCATGCACTCCATTGTGCATACAGAAACACTGCATGGTTCATATTAGAAGTATAGAATGTGTGACCTTTTGATTTACTTGTTTAAAGCCACACATGAATGTTGAAGGTTAAAATACACGATGAAGAATATTTCTAATATTTTTATGTGATTCATTGCATACCATATTCATTCAAATATTTCCTTCTAGCTGTAAATGCAAAAGCACCGCAGATATGGATAAAATAAGTGTATAATATGAGACCTTTTTTATTTGTGCTAACAGACTAGGGATCTAAAATTTGTACATAAAGAAAGTGCAACTCATTTTATAAGTTATTACACCCCAAATAACTTATGAAGTTGTAATGGAGTCATATGTTGTTATTTTGGGGTTATTCATAAATAGATTTAATTAATTAATAAGAAATGTTATACATGAGATTTTGATATGTGGTATGAAGTGAGTATCGATGGTGCTCAGAATTCCATGGTAATGACAGTTCCATGACAGCTCTGTAGTAGGACTGCAAACAGTATCCCCAGGTTTAAATAATTTTTTTTCCCTCTGCAAGAATAATGCAGCAGCCCCTGCATGGAATATGGCCGCCGAGCGATCCAGTAAACAAGGCTGGGGGAGTGCACAAGCCTGCCAGCACTATTCTGGCACGGACACCACAGAAAAATGCTAATTACCTCATTTGCTGGTGAAAACCATGAAAATGAGGTGAATTAGCGATTCAGTAAGCAGGCAGGCATCCGTGCCAAAGCAGTGTCCATTGCAGAAATGTGTTCAGTTACTGACCATGTACAGTTCTGTAAAAATCAAAACAGGGGCATGACAGCTCAAAGTAACGCATGTATTATAACCATTAGGCATTCCAATAGCCAAAAATATGGCCATTCGCATGGAAAAGAGTTGCAAAAATTTGAAAATCGATTTCAGCCTTTTAAGCATAGCACAGTGGTGCGCACATGAGATCGTGCCAAAAATAAAAAAAATGTGAAAAGACAGTTTTAAGTGAAATCTGCATTTTGTCATTATAGTGTATGGCTTGCAGAATCAAAACAATAACAGGTAATACTGATTGCTAAGGAGAAAGGCTCTGGTGTAGTGGTGTAACAAGGAACTAAGGCAGAGGGATATGCAAATGAGCAAATTTTACTGAATCACTAAATGGAAGACAATTCTCTGGCTGCACCTAACTGTGGAGGAGCTATCAGCAGTACAACAGTATAAACTATGCAAACACATTTCACTCTGGTTTTTCCCACAAACTCTGCACCATTGGTGTACACACTCAGGGGAATTTTAACTGAAAAAATGTTAGAGGTTGCTGTCACTTTGATACATCAGTATGTGCTAGAGGCTGAGGATGGAGAGGAGGATAATGCTGACAACCTAGACAGAGGAGGAGGAGAAGAGTGTTCAGACCCAGGGTAACCTACCATGGGCTACATGATCTGGACATAGTAGAACACTACAGGGTGGACAGGGACGTACTTCAGCAACTCTGCAAGCTGTGCCAGCCTCACCTCAGACCCAGAGCCAACAGAGGAGAACCCATCCCAGTGGATACCAAGGTATGTGTAACATTAAGAATATTAGCTACAGGTACTTTATAGTTTATAGTTTACAGTTTATTACTAGACTAACTGCCCTTGTGGGCCATTTTAAGCCTAGCCAATCACCCCATGGAGAATCAAACCTTGCACCTTGTGAATGTAAGGTAAACACCTTAACCATTAGGCCAATCTCCCACCCCAAATGAAGAGCCTGTCTTGGTACTTGAACCATGAACTTCTACATGCAAAGCCAGAATTCTAACTACTATTGCTATCTCCTACTGGGGACATCATTGGGGTTTCACATGCCTCTGCATCTGGGGTACTCCACAAGTTCCTGGATGCCATGCTACCACATACAGATGACCAGATTTACTTCCCCAGCACCCCTGAGGAGAGGACCAGCAATATGGGCCTCCTGCACCGTGTAGCAGACAACCTTGGAGGTACTAGTTGCCATAGACTGCATGTACATCCACATCAAAGCACCACCTGGTGAGCAGGGTAGGGTCTACCTAAACTGCAAGGGCTTTCACTCCATCAACTGCTAGGTTGTGTGCAATCCCCAGGGCATTATCATTAATGTGTGCGCTGGCAGCCCTGGAAGTTATCACAACTTCCACATCTGGCATTCCTCACAGCTGTATCAGGGATTTGCCAGGGGGGAACATACCGTATGGCCATCTGTTGGGAGATGCTGGCTATGCACTGGAGCCATGGATGATGACACCCATCAGAAATGTACACACACCCCTTTGAGAATGCCATAATGAGGCACACACACACAAACCAGGATCATTACAGAGCATGTGTTTGGGATGCTCAAATCACAGTTCTGCTGCCTTGACATATCTGGTGGAGCCCTGCAGTACTCTCCAGTCACATGTGCACACATGTTCATAGTATGTGCCATGCTACACAGTATGATCTTGTGGAAACAGCTGCGGCATGGACAGCATGGGGAAGGGCCACAGAGCCCCGCACCATTGCCAAGGTCCCCAAAGACACAGAGGGACTAGGAGGAGGAACCCCCTGAGCCAGCCCCTGTAGGCAGATGGAGGTGTGCCCAGTATACCCTGATCTTGGCAAAGAGGTAATGCATAGCACACACACACTAACACTGTAGGGACCCAGGGGCTGACACCTCTCTCCAACTTGCATATACAGTAAAATAGATGCCACACACATCACACTACCTGTACCTTACCATGTATAGGCAGTATATTGTGTGCAGATGACATAGGCAGCCCTCAACCATCTTCCTCACAACTTCTGCAAGCACAAGGTAAGTCAGTCTTCTTAACAATAAATGAATGGATTAGTATGTTCTGGTAGCATATCTATGTTATTGCTGCAAGCATGCAAGGGAATGGGGTAGCCTACTGGGATAACAGCAAACAACTGACAGCTATGCTGGTTACCAGGAAATGTTTGCCCAATACTGGCCTCCCTATACTATGCAGTAGTACCCAAGATGACAAATCCCACTGCAGTATATGTGGGGGCCAACTAACTGAGGGGTCATAGGTCGCAGGCATGGATGTCAGTGTGGGGATCCCATACTCACCCCTCAGCCTCACCCAGCATGTCAGCTGTAGAGAACATAAAGAAATGTCTGGCAAAGGCCTACAAATGGCGGCAATGATGAAATTCCCCCCTACAGACTTTCACAGTGATAGCACAGCAGGTCTTGCAGTTGCAGTAAGGCTCTGAAGGGTAATAAGTCTGAAACTCAAATGTATACCATTACAATCTGACCTGTGGCCTTTAGTGATATGCCTCTAGTCTCCATGACAGGGCACAATACTATGCTAAATGGAACCAAAATGTAAAGCAAATATCAGCCCAGTCTGTGCAAATGTGTACAGTTGAAAGGTGTGCCCGCCACACCCATATTCCCATAGAAATGCAGTAACATGTATGTTTGCAGGGAAATAGCAGCAGAGCACACATTGCCAGGGCTGTCCCAATCAACATGACAACTTGTTGCATGTCCACAATATGCAGGGGTCAATGAGCTATGTATATGTGGGGTTAATACTGTTAGGATGTGGCCAGCACTTACTCCTGGCTGTTGTGTTGTAGTGGCCTAGGTACAATGCTGTCTTTAACAGGGCTATGTTGCAAGAATTGCAGTGCCAAGTATTCTGCATGTCAGCTACACCTACGGTAGGAGTTGTACACACTGTCCAGATGTCAATATCTGTTCATGCAGGAACGCTGTACAGGTCATGGAAAGGGGGCCACACATATGGACAGTACACAGCTTGGAGTAACCTAAACAGTGCCTACCATACCTCTCAACTGTACAGACCTATTGCAGAATGTGCAGAGGTTTGCATCATAATTGTGGTCTGTATAACATGAAATAGTGGTTTCTTTGGCAATTCATTGGCAAATCAAGCAAGACCAAGGTCAAAAAATAATGACAGATTGTAGTGTCAGACTTCATTCCCCTATAGAAACATGCATGCTAATGCAAAACATGTTATTCAATCACCTTTCTAGGTTTGTAAAGCCAATACTTAAAAACGGTCCCTATATTTACCCCTCTGTCCCCCAGTTACTTATGGCTTTGTCCAGATGTCTGGCTCTCAGAAGTTGAGAGGTATGTTGCCTAGTAGGACAGCAGGTACCTGACATTCAGTGTACTGCCAGTATATAAAAGGCTGCCCCCTTTCTGTGTCAGCACTGACAACATGTCACTGACCAACAGCCATACCCCTGGAATGACACACGTTGTCAGTGAAGGAGCACAAGTATGCCTTGTATATCTGTTCTGCTTGTCCTAACATTGCATTTGCCTGGCAACTATTTGCAAAACAAGAAAGGGTTATGTCAAAACAGCAATGGCAGACAGTGGGGAAGCAGACATCAAACCCATAAGAGGAAACAAGCAATTACCAAATCGGTCTCCCAACTGTCTGTTTGGCAGAACATTATTAACACCCTGTCCCCATGTGTGGGCCTTTGTCTGACTGTCATATGTGGGCCTATGCAGCTGTCAGTCTGTGAAGGTATGACAGCTAGGCCCACATGTAGACTCATAATAGCATACAGCAACACAAATCATCTAAGGACCACAGCAAATGGAGTGATGCAATGACGGACAACCTGCTAAATAGGTACACTCAGAGATGTGAAGGGGTCTATATTGGAACATGGAATATTTAACAGTTTGAATCACTAAAGGTCGACCTTTAATGATCAAACTGTTAAAACACTGAATGTTCAGGAAAAAAACTAACAAAAAAAAAACTAAACGGTGTAGGCAGGGAGGCAAGCCACCCTGCACCCCTCACACCCCCTGCATCTTAAATATACCAACTCTGAGACCGCACTACACTGAATTAAACATAAATCTCCCCTTACGGAAATTTCCGTTTACTTGTTCGATGTTCTGCAGTTTCACTATTCTCGTGTTGACAATGTCAGATTTGACATTGTCAGCTTTCGAGAATGTAATATAGACCCGGTGTGAAGCCCACAACCTTGTCTGCAATGTAACAGCATGTGCTCTGCCCACATTAGAATTACAAATACCTAACAGCAGCCACTATGACCAAAGCCTGTGACTGGACTACAGAAGGACAAAGAGACACACATAAGGAGAAGGGAAACAAATGGCCAGACAAATAGAGAATGTGCACACCAGAACAGATTGTGCAGTAACATAGGTGTCATGCAGTGTAAGGAGTCAGTAAACATCACCTGCAAATCCACAACACACACCCATGTAAGGTAAGTGGAAGTTTGCAACAAAACAAAACCCAAACAATAGACACCTCAGAGGTAAAATCACATGGGAACTCCACAAACCTACACACCACAGACCATGTAGACTCCACATACCGGGGTATTGCAAACACTAAGGTCTTACCCTGAACCCCAAAAACCTACCTTACACAGATAGGCTAACAGCACTATCCCTCTACTACATTCCACACAGACTCTGCTCAGGTGACCCCTGTCTGGCATACAAAGCAATCCAGATCCTGCCTTTATGGGACTGTTGCACATCTGGAACTCAAGGCCCACTCCATCAACCTGGGCTTTGATATCAGTATGGTTTGTTGGTGTGACAGATATGTGTACCACACACTCCCCCCATCTGTGGAATACACTTCCTGTCAACAGCAAGCCAAGTGCCCTAGTGATGTGATCCCTGTATAACTGCAGAGGAAACACAAAATACAGTCCTGTGATCCCACCTGTGTCCCTGCTGGGCAGGGGCTCTGTGTGCTGACATGTTGTAATGTGGGCTACACTCTCATCTGCATGGGTTATATGGGCTTCAGGACCAATAAACAAATAACATCATAGCAACCTATCAACCTATACACAACTGTCTGTCAATGGTTCACCACATTACTCTGCACTGTTCTGCCACTGACATACCTGGAAGTCACAGTGCTATGTGGAATATACTACACATATAATGGACATTTCTTCACAGTAGAATGCACTCTGTACCCATACCCATTCATCCCATACATAATCCCAAATATACAGTTGAGCTGTATGGTCATGCCAGGATATGACTTTTCAGATAAGAAGAATAAAACACAAGCAGGAGATCCCCAGCCAGTATATTACCAAGTTGCTGTACTGTTTGCACAGCTTATCAGTCAACTGACTGTAGCCACACATCTCAGCTGGCCTTTTTTGGGCAAGAATGAAATAGTCGGTCTCATAATATTAGTCTGTGTATCATACATCTTGTATTCCTCTGGTAAAGCACTGTGATGATCTGAGGATGTCTGTCACTCAGTAATGACACAATACATTGAAGAGTCAGACTTCAGATATGTCAGAAAATGTCTGCTAAAACAAACCCAGTACCTCTAGGAAAGTCCTGTTTACTTTTGAGAAGTATGGCTGTAGCACACAAAACCTCAGACCGGAGTACATCTGTCTCTGGAATGGAATCCCACTCTCACTATACAAGGTTATACTGGGCATACTCCTACACTTTCACAGGCCATGTTGGAACCCACATCAGACCGTATAAAATAAAATAAAGTTAGTGGAGAACTGTAAGAAAGGGAAGAATTTATGTATGGCATGGATTGACTAAACAAAAGCATTTGATAGTATCCCACATTCATGGATAAAAGAGTGCTTAAAATGTATAAGGTACATCCTACACTGATTGATTACATTACAGTAACCATGAAACAGTGGCAGACCACTTTGCAATTAAGCCATGATAAAGGACAGATTATTATCCCAGGGATAAAAATCCAAAGGGGGATATTCCATGGTGACTCCCTGTCGTCTACTTCTTCTTCTTCTTCTTTCAGCTGCTCCCATTAGGGGTCACCACAGCAGATCAAATGTTTCCATTTCTTCCTGTCCTCTGCATCTTGCTCTGTCACACCAACCACCTGCATGTCCTCTCTCACCACATCCATAAACCTTATCTTAGGCCTCCCTCTTTGCCTGTTACCTGGCAGCTTCATCTTTAGCATCTTTTTCCCAATATACTCTGCATCCCTCCTCAGCACATGTCCAAACCAATGTAATCTTGCCCCTCTGGCTTTGTCTCCAAACGTTCCAACCTAGGCTGACCCTCTAATATACTTATTCCTAATCCTGTCCATCCTCGTCACACCCAGAGCAAATCTTAACATCTTCAACTCTGCCATGTCAAGCTCTGACTCCTGCCTTTTTGTTACTGCCACTGTCTCCAACCCATATAACATATCTGGTCTCACTACCCTCTTGTAGACCTTCCCTTTCACTCTTACTGGTACTCGTCTGTCACAAATCACTCCTGACACTCTTCTCCACCCACTCCACCCTGCCTGTACTCTCTTCTTCACCTCTCTTCCACACTCAATATTACTCTGTACTGTTGATCCCAAGTATTTAAACTCATCCACCTTCACCACCTCTACTCCCTGCATCCTCAACATTCTTCTATCCTCCCTCTCATTCACACACATATATTCTGTCTTAGTCCTGCTGACCTTCATTCCTCTTCTCTCTAGAGCATATCTCCACCTCTCCAGGGTGTCCTCCACCTGTTCCCTACTCTCACTACAGATCACAATGTCATCTGCAAACATCATAGTCCACGGGGACTCCTGTCTGATCTCGTCTGTCAACCTGTCCATCACCATTGCAAATAATAAAGGGCTCAGAGCTGATCCTTGATGTAATCCCACCTCCATCTTAAACACATCCGTCACTCCCACCGCAGACTTCACCACTGTCACACTACCATCGTACATATCCTGTACCACTCTTACATACTTCTCTGACAATCCCGACTTCCTCATACAATAACACAACTCCTCTCTATGCACCCTGCCATATGCTTTCTCTAAATCCACAAAGACACAATGCAACTCCTTCTGACCTTCTCTGTACTTCTCCATCAACACTCTCCAAGCAAACATTGCATCTGTAGTGCTCTTTCCTGGAAGGAAACCATACTACTGATCACTAATCATCACCTCCCTTCTTAACCTAGCTTCCACTACTCTTTCCCATAACTTCATGCTGTGACTGATCAGTTTAATCCCTCTGTAGTTACTACAGCTCTGCACAGCACCCTTATTCTTAAAAATCGGTACCAAAATACTTTTTCTCCATTCCTCAGGCATCCTCTCACTTTCCAAGATTTCATTAAACAATCTAGTTAAAAACCCCACTGCCATTTCACCTAAACACCTCCATGCTTCCACAGGTATGTCATCTGGACCAATAGCCTTTCTGTTCTTCATCCTCTTCATAGCTATCCTTACTTCTTCCTTGCTAATCCACTGGACTTCATAATTCACTATCCACACATCATCCAACCTTCTTTCCCTCTCATTCTCTTCATTCATCAACCCCTCAGAGTACTCTTTCCATCTGTTCAACACACTCTCCTCACTTATGAGTACGTTTCCCTCATTATCCTTTATCACCCTTACCTGCTGCACATCTTTACTAGTTCAGTCCCTCTGTCTGGTCAATCAGTACAGGTCCTTTTCTCCCTCCTTAGTGTCCAACCTTTTATACAACTCTTTATTTATCCTTAGCCTTTGCCACCTCTCTCTTTGCCATGCACCTCATCTCCTTATACTCTTGTCTATTTTCTTAATTTCTTTGACAATCCCACTTCTTCTTCACCAACCTCTTTCTCTGTATACTCTCCTGTGCTTCTTCATTCCACCACCAGGTCTCCTTGTTCTCCTTCCTCTTTCCAGATGTTACACCAAACACCGTTCTAGCCATCTCTCTTACTAGCTTTGCTGTAGTTACCCAGATATTCGGTAACTCTTCACTGCCACCCAGTGCCTGCCTTAACTCTTCCCTGAACATCACCTCACAATTACCCTTTTTCAATTTCCACCATTTGATCCTTGGTGCTGCCCTCACACTCATTCTCCTCTTCTTGATCACCAATGTCATCCTACAAACAACCATCCTATGCTGCCTAACTACACTTTCCCCTGCCACCACTTTACAGTCTCCAGTCTCCTTGAGACTGGCCCTTCTTCATAAGATTTAATCTACCTGTGTTCATCTTCCTCCACTCTTGTATGTCACCCTATGCTCCTCCCTCTTGTTAAAATACGTATTCATCACAGCCATGCCCATCCTTTTCACAAAATCCACTACCATCTGACTTTCTGCATTCCTTTGCTTAACACAATACCTACCCATCATTTCCTCATCCCCTCTGTTCCCTTCAACAACATGCCCATTGAAATCTGCTCCAATCACCAGTCTCTCACCCTTAGGTACAGTCATCACCACTTCATCCAACTCACTCCAAAATGTTTCTTTCTCATCCATCGCACACCCAACTTGTGGAGCATATGCACTAACAACATTCATCATGACACCATCAATTTCCAGCTTCATAAATATCACTCTATCTGACACTCTTTTCACCTCCAAAACATGCTTAGTATACAGTTCCTTAAGGATAATGCCTACGCCATTTCTCCTCCCATCCACACCATGATAAAACAATTTGAAACCACCTCCGATACACCTAGCCTTGCTCCCCTTCCATCTGGTCTCTTGCACACACAATATACCAACCTTCCTTTGGTCCATCATATCAGCTAGATCTCTCCCTATACCAGTCATACTGGCAACATTCAAGGTTCCGACCCTCATTATCACAGTCCTAGCCTTTACCTGCCTTTTGGCATGCCTTCCCCCTCTTCTACTCCTTTGGTCAACAGTAGCCCAATTTCCACCAGCACCATGTTGGCCAACAGTACTGGTAGCGGTCATTGTTAACCCGGGGTGACTCCCTGTCACTGTTGCTATTTTGCCTTGCCATTAATCCATTACGCTGTTTACTTAGCTTAGGTCATGACTATAATTTGGCTTCTAGAAAACAACAAACTATAATAACGTGTCATCTTCAATTTGTTGATGATTTAAAATTGTATAGCTTATCAGATGAGGAATTGAAAGCTCAGCTACAGGTTGTCAAAACATTTTCAGATGATATTGGAACATCATTTGGTCTTGATAAATGTGCAAAAGCAACCTTTAAAAATAATTGCAGCACCAGGAAAACATCAGTTTGGGGCAAGAATGTGATATAAAAAAAAACTTGAGCAGGAAGGGGGTGTATAAATACTTAGGAAATGATGAAGGATCAGCAATAAAACATGAACAAATGCAAATAAAGCTTAGTAAGTAGTACTTTAGAAGACTTAAATTAATCCTGAAAACAGCATTGACACCTAGGAACAAGATCCTAGCTATAAATCAATTTGCTCTTCCTGTCCTAACTTATAGTTTTGGAGTGATTGACTGGCCTCCAAAAAGTGTTGGATAGATTGGATATTAAAACAAGAAGGATGCTTCATGCTCACCAAATTATTTATAAAAATCAGTGTATACCAAGATTGTATATTCCCCGTTCTGAAGTAGGGATGGGCCTCCTTGAAATTGATTATATGCATAGATCTGCAATCGTGTGACTTGGCACATATCTACTGACCTCACAAGATCCAAATGTGGTGAAAGTTTTGAAACATGAGAAGAATAAATCTAAGATGACATCTCTGCTTAATTTAGCAGAAGCATATCGACGTCAAGCAGGAATGGAAATCAAAGGAGAAGTGGATAAAAATCAGGTAGCAATTGAAGGTGCTAAAAAACAAAAGAAATAATATAAGGTGAAGGACCAGATGAGAAGCAGGAAATATGGAAAAAACATAAATATAGTTGCAAGTATAGAAAACTTCTGGAAGAGCCTCATGTTGATCAAGAACGAATGCAGAAATGGTTAAGGAGAGGTGAATTTCCATCAAGAAACGAAAGGTTAATATTGGCAGCCCAAGATAGTGGGCTACGTACATACTGGTTTACTAAGTCCATTGTGCATGTGGGAGAAACAGACATATGTAGGTTTTGTGGAACCAAACTGGAAACAGTCACACACCTTATTGCTGGTTGTGACTCTCTAATGGCAGAAGGACTGTATACTGAAAGGCATAATAATGTGGCAAGATTGTTACACTGAAGATTGTGCAAACATTATGATATTGAAGTCGCTGAAACACATTGGAAACATGAGTCACAGAGAATCATTGAAAATGATTAAGTTTACATCACATGGGATCATCCAATATCAACAGTCCAAAAGATAGATGCTAGAAAACCAGATATAGTGATCCAAGAAAAGTAGACAAAAGTAGCATTGATCATTGAAATCGCCACACCTAGTGACTGCAGTGTCTTGCATACAGAGAGACACAAAGTCATAAAATACCTTGATCTGCAGGCAGAAACAAGAGCCATGTGGAAGAAAGATACCCAGACAGTTCCAATAGTAGTAGGAGCAACTGGTCTTATAAAAAAGAATTTACAATCGTATTTAGATATGTTACCAATTCATGTAACACCATAGGAATTGCAGAAACAGTCATTACTGGGCATATTACTGGTGCTGTGAAGAGCACTTTTGGCTAACATCAAAGAGTGAAATAATACTAATTTCATGAACTTTAATCATACTTTGACTTAGGAATGGGGTCCATTCCCATCATGGTATTAGAAACACAAAAGACTTGGAGAAATTAAAAAAAGGGAAAGACCATATAACTGTATTGTGTATATATGTCTTTGCATACAGACAGCTATGTACACCTTAACTGTTCCTACATACACCCATCAGACAAGATTACCCTCAGCTAGCCATAGGTGGCCCATATGTGATATATCTGCATCTGTTGCATGTAATACACAGACATATATATATATATATATATATATATATATATATATATATATATACATATATACATATATATATATATATATATAAATAGATATATATATATATATATATATATATATAGGCAACAGATAACAATATGTCGCACATACACACACATAGGTGTGGGGAAGAGAGAGACAGACAGTGATAGAGAGAGAGAGAGACACACACACACACACACAGAGTGAGTCACACAGACAGATACCCTGAATGGCATAGACTGATGTCCTGCTGTGGACAGTAGCATACCAGCCATAACCAGTCGCACATGCCAGCATGAAGGCAAGCTCCATTGTGTAATAGTACTGAGGTGGAGGTTATAATATCACATCACGTGAGTGTGTGTGTGTGTGTGTGTGTGTGTGTGTGTGTGTGTGTGTGTGTGTGTGTGTGTGTGTGTGTGTGTGTGCGTGTGTGTGTGTGTGTGTGTGTGTGTATGTGTATGTGTTTGTTTGTTTGTTTGTAGGTGAAACAGTTTTAGGCCATTCCACACAGTTCACTTCCCAGTGCCCCACTTTAGCAGCCCTGCTGATGTCATTCCCCTTAGAAGTACCTTTGAACAACCCCAGCCCTAAAAGTTCCATGGCACGTGCAATAACTATGTAATAGTATAGTATATTGTAGTATAGTGTAGTATAGTATAGTATAGTATAAAGAAGTAGTTAGGCAGGGGCTCCATTCCCAGTTCTGGCAAATATGTGTGTACAAGTGTGTATGTTTATAGGATGACATATTTTGAGAACTTTCCCACCCACAACAATTTCTAGTGCCCTACTTTAGCAGTTCTGCTGATGTCACTCACCTTAGAAGTATTTTTGCACAGCCCAAGCGCTATAAGCTCCGTGATATTTGCAATAACTATAGAACAGTATAGTGCAAATAACTAGATAGGCAGGGACTCTATTCCCAGTTCTGGCAAGTGTGTGTGTGTGTGTGTGTGTGTGTGTGTGTGTGTGTGTGTGTGTGTGTGTGTGTGTGTGTGTGTGTGTGTGTATGTGTATGTTTGTAGGCTGAAGTATTGTGAGGACTATCCCAGCCACAACACTTTGGAGTGCCCTACCTTAGCAGTCCTGCTGATGTCAGTCACCTTAGAAGTACCTTTGTGCAGTTGTCAGCCCTAGAGGCTCTGTAGCATGTATGACAACTGTGTAACACTGTAATACAAATAACTATATAGGCAGGGGTTCTATTCCCAGTTCTGGCAAATGTGTGTGTGTATAATTGTGTGTAAGTCTGTATGTTTGTAGGATTAAGTAATTTGAGGGGTTTACCACCCAGTGCCCTACTTTAGCAGCCCTGCTGATGTCATTCCCCTTACAAGCATCTGTGGGCACTTGTAAGCCATATAAGCTCTGTAGCATGTGCGATAACTGTGTAAAACTATAATACACTTAACTGTCCTTAGAAGTACCTTTGGACAGCATTCAACCCTATAAGCTCCATGGCACATGTAATAGTTAATAACAGCATAGTACAAATAACAAGATAGACAGGGGTTCTCCACTCAGCTGTGCCATGTGTGTGTGTGTGTGTGTGTGTGTGTGTGTGTGTGTGTGTGTGTGTGTGTGTGTGTGTGAAAGTGTTTGTAGGGTAATGTATTTTGATGCCCTTCACACCCAGTACATTTCCCATTGCCATGCTTTACAAGGACACTGTTAAATGCTGTAAGCTCTGTGGTGGGGTGTGTATGATAACTGTATAACACTGTAATATACATAACTAGATTGATAGGGGTTCTAAACTTAAGCCTGGCAACTGTGTATGTGTGAGAATCACATCATCCCTGTGTATGTTATGCCATTTTAAGGCCTGTTGACACACTACCCATGACATTACTTTAAAGACCCTGCTAATAGCATCTACCTCACATGCACCATGTAACACAATACAGCCCATACCTATCATCTATACATATGTACATGGGATATCCACGTTTGCAGCCTATATGTGGTCTGTGTCCCCTGACAATGAGCATTCCTGTGATATCATAGCCATATATGTCACAGTTACAGAATGAACACACATGCCAGCATCAGACATCGTACCTGACTGACACATCATGCTGATACAAAGTCTGTCACTCTATCACTTGCGCAGGTTTGTGAGATGCAGATAAGACCAATTGCTATGTCTGGTGGATTATCCCACCATCCATGAAGGCATTTGCAAGACTACCTGTTGTAAGAGGTTGTGTGTTATGTCCCAGGCAAATAATCTATGTGGAACATGTCATGTATACGCAGCACTATAGTACATACAAGTGGATAGGTAGAGTTACTAATATGTCTATTGGCAACTGTGTATATGTTTCTGTATGCACAACCCCTGTGGCTGCCTTCAGTGCGTATGTGATGGCTATACCATTTTGTGTGCCTCTGTCACTCTGTAAACTCCCCATTGCCAACCTAGTGTCAGCCCATACAGATGTCATAGGTTCATAGGTTCATAGGTAGATACTAGGCTATTGGCCCTAGGACCTATATAAGCCTAGCCAAAAGATACCCTGGCATTCACCACCCAAGGAAATTATTTTTCAGTGCCACTATTGAGCAGAGCCACAGAAGTGATCCCCAGGGTGAATTTTCTATCTCCTATCCAATCATCAAGATTTTTCTTGAAGAGTGCTAATGAGGAGCTTTGTTTGATATAGATAGGTAGTTTGTTTCTGAGTATGGGAAGTCTCTGGGACAGGAATCTTTCCCTCCAGCATGTTCTGTTTATTGCGGTGGCAAGGTTTAGGTCCCTAGAACATGTAGCTCGGAGGGATTGGAATTTCTTTAAGTGGAGCATGTCCAAAAGCTTTGAGATTTTTTTTTTTTTTTTATTTTATTTTAATAACATTTATAACGGAATCGACTTTCAGGAAAAGCCAATTGAGAAAGGGAGGTCAGAGAGCTCAGATGCATGTCTTTGGGAAACCGGAGGAACCGGAGGAAACGAGGAAAACCCTGCATGGAGGAGGGACAGACAGACACACACAGAGAAAGGCACCCCCCAAGGAGAGAAAGAAGAGAACCTCTTGCTGTGAGGCGACAATGCTACCGCTGCACCACTGCACCGTCCCAAAGATTGACATAGCTTTGTATGTAAGGCAGAGATCGCCTCTGAGTAGGCAATATGTGATGGAGTAAAGCTGCAGTTTTTTGAGACAGTCTGCGTAAGGCATCTGTTTGAGGCCAGTAATCCTTTTTGTGAGGTATTTCTACGGCCTTTCCATTTGTTGTAGATGTCTTGTGAGGTGCATACCAAAAGGGGTGTTGCACTCTATAATGGGTCTAATGAGTGATGAGTAGAGGGGAACAATGACCTCTTTTTTCCTGGATGAGAAACACTTTGTGATGAGGTGTGCCACATAGATGTATTTCCTGACTACTGTGGCGATGTGATTATCAAAGGCGAGACTACTGTCCACCTTTATCCCAAGGTCTCTTATCACACTTTTGGTGTTAAGTAGACTACCGCCTATGTGGTAGTTCATGGGTACAGAGTTTTTACCAAAAAGGATGACAATGCACTTTTTGGCATTGAGCTTGTGGCCATGGCTTTGACACCAGGCATCTGTCTCTGTGAGGCCCTTTAGTAGGATGTCCACATCATTTGGAGTTTTGATTATGGCTCCTAGTATGCAGTCATCTGTGAACTTTGTTAGCCAAAGACCTTCTGTGTTAGCCTGTACTTCAGAGAAGTAGATATAAAACAGGAGGGGACCCAGGACTGAACCCTGTGGTACTGCACTTGTCACTGGTCTGAAGCTGGATTTGGAGTCTGCTACTTTCACAATGTGGGTTCTGTCAGTGAGCCAGTTGGCAACCCATCTTGTGACATAAGGATTTATACCTAGTTTAGTGAGTTTATCTATAATTCCAGAGTGGGGGATGGTGTTGAATGCCTTGGCGAGATCTAGATAGGCTGTGTGAACCACCTTACCCTCATCTACGACTTTGGTGACCGCTTTAAAGAAGTCTATCAAGTTTAGGAAACATGATCTGCCTTTTACAAACCCAAACTGGGTGGGATCCAGAGTTTGGAGATTACTAATGTCATTGTTTATAAGTTCCATGATGATACGTTCCATAGCCTTGCAGACCAGACTTGTCAGGCTAATGGGGTGGTAGTTCCCAGGGTCCATGGTGGCTCCCCCTTTGTGGAGTGGGATAACCATCAATGTGTGCCATTCAGTGGGCACATAGCCTGAGGTGAGGCTATGACTGAACATGGTACTTAGATGGGGTGCCGGTTCATTCTGTAGTTCATGTAGAATGCAGCCTGTGATGTTGTCAGGTCCCATGGATGCTGTGTTCGTGGCTTTGGAGAGTGTGTTTTTTACCTGTGCAGCCATGATTACAGGAACTTGCATTCTTCTGGTATAGAGATGGGCCCTTTAGGGGATAAGAGGGGTGTAAAGTTAGCAGTGAACCTATCCGCCAGGATTTTGGAAAAAATCTGTTGTTTCTGTATATTTAGTGTTATTGTGCTGTAACTCAGAGCAGGTCTGAGTGTTGCCATTGAGATTCTTGACATAGCTATAAAATGCTTTGTGGTTGTCTTTAGAGTCAGTGGAGATTTTGTTTTCATAACTAGCTTTGGAGGATTTTATGATGGATCTTAGCTTCTTAATGAGACTGACCAAGGACATTCTTCAATCATGGGATTTAACTCTTTTTTTGCAACAGTTTATTTCTTCTGTTGTAGAGTTTGTTTATGGCAGGGGACCACCAGATTGGCTTCCTTTTTTTGGAGGATAGCATTTTGGTTCTGTTAGGGATTGCACGATCCATGCACTCATGTAAGTGCTTATAAAGTACATTTGTGTAGGATTCAGTAGTCATACCTCTATTGTCTGTCAGCATGGGTGTTGTGAAGTTTGCCACTTCTGTCTTAAGAAGCGTGAAGTTGGCTTTGGAGAAATTTTTTATGATCGTTTCCCTAATGGGGGATAAGGGTGGGATGTCTAGGGTGATTAGCTTGTGGTTGGATATGACCAATGAGGAATTGACCTCTGGTGTGGAGCACTGGTTGCCCATGTTGGTAATGACCAGGTCTAGGATATTGCTGCCCCTGGCGGGGGTGTGAATAAGTTGATCCAAGGCATTGGAATTTAGGAATTCCAGAAAACGTTGAGCACAAGAGTTGGTAAATGAGAGGTTTTCCCAGTTAATGGTGGGGTAGTTGAAATTGCCCATTATTAGGGTGTTAGGTTGTACCCTAATGTTTTCCAGTGTATCAAGAAATGAGGAGTGGGAATCATGGGGTATGGTGGGGGATCTGTAGCAAGCTACAATTTGGATTGCGGTCTTGCCCAGAGTTAGTTGCACTTGGATAATCTCGGATACATTATGCTGAGCAACTAGCCTGGAGGTGTGGATATCCTTAATGAATATGGACACAACTCTGTCTTTAGTGCTTTGGTCCAGGTTAGGTGGCCGAAAGGTGTGGTATGAATTATAGCCTGGTAATGCAGAGGTACTCTCTGGAGTCTTGAACCAGGTCTCTGTCAGTGCACAGATGTCGCTGTTCTCCATTTTAAGGAGTGCCTTGAGTGAGTGCAGTTTGAGGTTTAGACTTCTAGCACTGAGTAGCAATACCCTCAGATTTTGCTTGCTTGTACCTGTTACAGTGGTGAATTCGTTATTTGAACCTTGCCTAAAAAATACACTATAAGGGTGGCTAGAGCCTTAGCCAGTATCCGGAATCCTAAGGGCAACAGGTGCAGGCCATCACTGGCAAAGCATTGTGGTTTGTTGATCATGTCATCCCAGGCAGACAGATATTGTATTCCCTTAGAATGACACCAGAAGCTTAGACAATTGTTAAAGTCAATCATTTTGTCCTTGTACTGTGGTATCATTCTGGGTGATGTCATACCTGCCTTGGTTACAAGATCGGACAGCTCCTCCATTTCATGTAGTCCAGGCAGGTACATCTCAGATCATTCACACCAACATGGAAAATGACAGAGTCATATTTGTGCTAGTTGTGGAGTGACATGAGTGCATGCATTATGTGGCAGATCCTGGCACCCGACAGGCAGCTGACAGTAACTTTTTCCTTGCTTAGCCTGGTGGGTGGAACATCAGTGTGCCTGACTATAGAGTCACCTATGACTAGAGTGTTGAGTACGGTGTTATGCCTTATGGGCTGTGGTTGAGTGGCACACTGAGTTTGTGGGCTATGTGTCATTTGGGTTGTGTTAAGGGGTGGAGGATGCTTGTGTTTCTGCTTTGGAGGTCCCTGTTGCTTGGGCAGGTTTTTACTAAGACCCACTGTGAACGTAGGTGTGTGTTTTGTGTTTCTATGTGTGTGTTTTGGTGGTGTAGGTTTTGAGGGACTATGTGGTGAGTGTAGTGTGGTGCTTGTGTTTACCTTCTCCTCTTGACTGTCTATTCCAGTCTTGGGTGAAGAGAGCTTTGCTTCCCATTTAACTACATAAGAGCATCTCTCACAGGCTGTAGTGTTGGGTGGTAGGAGGAGAGGGGTGTCTGTGTACATGAGGCAATTGCTGCATTGCCCTAAGGTGCCCAGATTCATCAGGTAGACAGGAGAAAACACCAGGAGCTGATCCTTAGACATGCCTGTATAGGTACTTATTTATTAAGTACTAAAAACTGCTTTCCTCTAAACAAGTGAGGAAAGTTGAGTGCTGTAATAATTTGTAGCTTATTTAGTGCTTACAATGAGTTCTGAACAATTGCTGAGCTCAAAGAAACAGATGAGTGCTGAAACTAAAAAAACTGGCTAGATCTAAGAAACAAAATTAAGCTAGAAGGCTTCCCTCCAACACAGAAAGGCTTGGTCATTCAGAAGCTTACAAATAGTCCTGGATGCAGCAAATCTGTATCTAGACTAGACTACTTACAGGAAAGGCAGGAAACAAGGTTAGAATTTTTTTTAAATGGATAGAGAGAAATGAGGAGCAGAAACTAAGTGGATTGGCCTTCTCAAATGTTCTCCCTGTATTTGGTAGAATGAGGTAATAACACTAGACTGGGAGGAGTGTCCCAGATCAAATTTACAGTGTGTGGTAGTGCACAGTTGCACAGTTTCTAACACCAAGCCACTGTGGTGCAATGGTGGTATCACTGTGTATTGTACATTAATAGCTGGGTAGGTCATCTATTCTGATAAGTGTTACCTCCATGTGCATGTGTGTCTCAACGCATGTCCTCATGCTGCGGTGTGCATGTGTGTGCATGTGTGTGCGTGTGTGTGTGTGTGTGTGTGTGTGTGTGTGTGATGGCTCTAACATGTTAAGGGCCTCTGAACCCACCATTGGCAATCCTAACAGCCCCTGCAATTATTGCCCACATCAATAGTAGTGGCTGACACTGCCACACTACAGTACCACTTTGCTATCTGTATTATGTCTCTAGCACTATCATTCATAAGACTGTGCAGGTAGGGGCTGTTCTCAGCCCTTCATCAGCTGCCCCATGTACAGAACTATGAGTCTGTGTGCACTACCAGCATGAGAGGCCAGACATGCATATGAGAAAACAGGCACACATGCCGGTGATTGTCAGGTTAGACTAACACAGGCTGACCTGTGTCAGGAATGCATACCCCAAACATGTCATACACAGTACCAAGCATACCCCCATCAACTGCATGACAGTTGAGTGAATGTGACAGAAATGATAGGGGCAATAGCTGCTGATAGCTGAATCTGTTGCAGTTAAAGTAATGGCTATGCTTGTGAGGGACCTAGTGCCAGTACTCAGGTAACTTCCTCTGTATGTGTGAGCCTGCAGTCCTATAGAACACCCATGTGACTTGTATGAAGGCTAGGTGGCTATGTCAAGGGCTTGTATGCAAGGTCACACTGTCTGCCACAATTGCTGCTCACACATTGTTGCATGTAACCACACCTGGTAAATTTGTACATATACAGCTGTACATTGGCTATGAAAAGGTCACTGTGTTTCCACTCTGCCTTACTCATCATTGCTACTGTCAGCAGGCCCACAGCCTGCAGACACACAGACACCTGGAATGCAACCAGAATATGGTACGTGGCATTGCAGTCAAGCAGCAGTACTAACAGCAATAGTGCATCATGTCTAATAAGGTACATACACCTTGATGTCTACCCATAACTACTGCCAGCAGACAGCACCTTACACAGTATGACATTGCTACACTGTACTATAGTCACCCTGTGCATCAAACCCATATGAGCATGTCAGTGCATCGATGGTATGGATAACAGAGTGGTGGCACAAGTATCATCACATGCACAGGGTGTGGTGTTGGATTGCCAGAGGCCTAAGCTGGGCCAGCTAACATCATTTGTGTTTGTGTGTCTGGAGGGATAATGTTCACCTGGGCCGTGCAGAGTAGCTGTGCATGTCTGGTGGTGACTGGCCTTTTATAGGGATGTTTGAGTGTTTGTCTGCACACCATCAAGCAATGTGGATGCCCAACACAGGGCTATGTTGGACAGCCGTGGACCTTACATGGCCGAATGTACGGTTCACTGTCTGCCAGCAGGGACAGGGTAACTGGTTATGCTAGGAGTATTACTGGCACTGACAGGCCCAAGTACAGATGCAGTACTACTCCCTGATGGTGACTGCTCTCTGCTGGATCCATGTCTCTGATGGGACTGGATAGGACAACGTGCCTATGGCCTGCTCCAGTGTGGTGTGGACAGCACCCTTCCTTTGGTAGTGCTGTTGGTACTGCCACTATGGGATTGTGAATGTGCACGGGCATGTGGGCTCACAATTGATCATGTTCCTGACCTACGTCCACCTGACTGATGCTCTATTCCCACCTCATGCTCAAGCACAGACAACGCATGGTTAAGCAGCGACAATGTCTAACCCCACTGTCTATCCACAACATCGGCAAGATGATGCATGGCATCATAAATGCCGTGGAGGTTATCACGCATGACAGGGAGCACTGCATTCATGATCCTGAGCATCTGTCTGGTATTGCAGTCAGTACATGCCTGTGCCTCCATGATGGATCATAACATGCATCTGGTGACACCTGCTGTGGCACTTGCAATAGGGGCTTGATGGGCAGCAGTCCTCTGTTGAACACCCTGTCCATCTGCCTGTGTGTCATCTTGCCTGCTCTCTGCATATGGCTGGTGTCTACACTCACACTCACCAAACTCAACACACTATCATGGTCCATGCCACCACCCTTAACCTGTCCATTATCTGTGGTTTCTGGGGACTGGGTATGTGTTGCCATACTGACTGTTTGCGGGGACATGGTGGGTGAAAATGGGAATACCAAACAATGGCATGGATTCAGACACCAACAACCCTACCTGTACCTCATTGTGGGAGTCTGCTAAGACACTGACATCAGGTTGTGAGGGGGAGGGACACCAACCCCTGTGTTTATCTGTGATGGAAAGACAACATATGTAAATTAATACCCTACAGTATTATGTTTTCTGATACACACACACACTCACACACACACACACACACACACACACACACACACACACACACACACACACACACACACACACACTAACACACACACACATGGACACACACACTCCTGGCACAGTCTCACAGTCTGCACAGCTGTGACACCTATGGGGCCTTTAGGCAGACCTTATGGCAGCTCTGCCTGCTGAAATCCATCTCTATCACAGCTACTGTAAGGCCCACAACAAAGGGTGATGAATCCTACTGTGTGCTGGGCCTAGTAGCAGAATGGTAATTGTGGCCTAGAAAAGGCTATTGGAGTGAGCTATACAGTGTCACCAAGTGCATTTTTGCATCTGTAAGAGCTGGCTTAGTGCTATATAGAACACACACAATAACAAGGTGTGATGATATGTGATAATAACTGATGAAGGGACAAGACTATACATTATCACTGCAGAACCTACACAGTTCAGACTCACAGGGATTAATTTCAGACAACATTGCAGGACAGTCTGTAATACATACAGGAAACATGTAAAGTACTAGGTGCATAACCTCATAAGATGATACCAGGCTATTGGCCCTGATGCCTTCATAAGCCTGGCCCAGACTTTCACCCATGTCCCTTCCAAGCCAGCACCTGTTTCTCCTGTCCAGCTGGGACACACTCAGGATCTCAGAGGTATCCCATCCATTTCCCATGTAGTCATCCAGCTTCTTCTTCAAGAGGGCTATACACATACTCTGCTAGACATGGGTAGGAAGTGTATTTTACGGACAGTCTATTGTGTGGGTCACTACACCATCCTGCCAACAAATACTATACATGTCACAGACCAGGTGAGGGCCTTGCATGCATGATGCGTGAGTGGGGTTTGTCTCACAGATATGCAGAAATGCCATCAAAGCTGGCTTGGAAATGGCCTTGTATACCAGACACAGGTCACCTATGATCAGTCTGTATGAGACTGAGTACAAGAAAAGGGCTTTCAGCCTACCTGCATTGGATAGGTGTTACAGACCCTGGAATAGCCTGGTCAGGAACCTCTGTGGTCTCTGTAACTGCTACATTTGCTTGACAAGATACATGCCAAAGGAGCCATTGTACTTGGTAATGTGTCTGATAAGGGTGGAGTACATGGATGTTGTGGCCTCCTGGTTCCTTTATGACATACCCATATTTGTGAGTTGGAACATGTAAACAGCCTTCTCTACAATGGTGCCCACATGGTGGGAAACTGTCAGGTTGCTACCAACCTTGGTGCACAAGTCACCTCAGACCTGATAGTATGCTCAGTACATTATTACTGTCATAATTAGCATGGATGACATCTGCCACAGCAGGGTGAATTATGCATCTCCTGGCATTCAGTTTGCAGAAATGCTTCTTGCACCAGTCATTAATTGGGTGAGGGCCTCTTGGGGGATGCTCACATCAGTAGGGGAATGTAAGACAGTGGTCAGCTTGCAAGCATCTGTATACCTGGTCAGCCACAGACAATTGCTTTTGTCCTGTACCTCAGATACATATATCTCAAACAGTAGAGGCCCCCAGACCGATCCTTGGGGTACACCACTTTGGAAGACTCTACTACTAGAGGTGGGTTCCACTACTTTGACCGAGTGGGTTCTTTCATTGGGCCAGTTAGCTACCCATCCGGTAACATACAGGTTGATGCCTAGCTATGTAGGTGTCTGTATCCTGGCCACCTGGGGATTATTGTGAAAGAATTGGGCTAGGTGAAGGTAGGCATTTTTCTCTATCTTCCCCTCGTTATTGTGTTTGTTGACCACATCAGAGAGGTCAACCAGGTTTAGCAGGCCTGATCTCCCTTTGACAATACCACACTGTGTGGTCTCAGGCATTTTGAGGTTGCTGATGTCCCTGTTCATAGTGTCCTTGATATTGCCTTCCATGCTCTTGCAGAGCAGGCTAGTTAGGCTGATGTGCATATTACTGGTTGGGTTGGTGGATTGCTCCACCTTTGTGTATTGGGATGACAGTGACTGTCCTCTGTGCAGATGGGATGACACCGGTGCTCAGGGTTTGGTTAATTACAGTACATAATGGATCTGATAGCTCATGTCTGTGTTCATGTAGGATGCATCCAGGGATGGTATCAGGCCTATAGAGACTTCTGTTTTTTGCCTTTGAGAGGGCATTACTGACCTGCTTCCTGATGATGAGGGGAGAGGGGCAGGTGTTGTGCATGCTCATGAGTACCAATGGGGGGATAGGGCAGTGATGTTTACACTTCACCTGCCTGCAGCCGGTTGCCTATACCTATGCCGTATGTGTATGTGGTGTTATTGATCACCACTACAGAGCAGATTTGTGTGTTGCCTCAAGGATTGCAGACACATGTGTGGTAGGCATAGTGATTGGCCTTGGTGGATGTGTCCAATTTTCACTCAAAGATAGCCGTAGTGTAATTCACCTGTGACCTTATTTGCTTGTGCAGATGAAGGTGACATTGCTTCCAATAAGCACCTGTTCCTTCTTGGCCCTGTCTAGCAATTATTTCCACCTATTATGGTATTTGTGTATTGCTGCTGTCCACCATGGATGTTTACCCTACATTGAGGGAGATGATGTCCTGTCAGGTATTGCTGAGCCCATACAGCTGTGTAGGTGCCCACATAGTATTGTGGTGTGGGCCTGGACACTACAGCTAGTTCCAACTGATGGGGCGTTAGTTGTAAAGCTACTTCTACCTGCTATGAGGAGATTTATAGTAATTTTTGTAAAGTTAATTTTGTTTGACCCTGACATGTGGGGGGACAGGTGAAATGGTCACCTGAACAGTAATGGCTATGTGGTCAGATCTTACCAAGGAGGAAGACACTGTAGGAGTGCTGCAGTGGCTACTCATGTTGGTTAGGACCTAGTACAGGATATTTCCACCTGTCATAGGAGTGTTGACCAGCTGATCCACTGCATTGTCATTGACAAAGCCAAGGAATCTCTGTGCATTCATGTTCAGGTGGCATAGGCCATTCACACTATGGCTGGGTAGCTGAGGTCACCCAGGAGCAGGGTAGATGACTGAATCCTGACAGATTCTAGCAAGTCCCAATGGTGGGTGTCCATAGTCATGGTTGGAGGCCTGTAGCTAGTTATGATTTCAGTAGATGTTTTGTCAACTGTTAACTGCACTCGGGATGTCTCCCATGCATCATACTGTTTGGCCAGCCTGGAGGTGTATATGTGTATAATAATGTTCAACACTCCACCTCCTGTAGCTTTGCAGCCCACCATTTGGGGTCTAAATGTATGATGTGATGAGTAACCTGGCAAGGTTAGTGTGCTCTTCAGAGCTACAAAGCAGGTGTCAGTGACTGCACAAATGTCAGCATCATACAGGACAAGGTACGCTTGCATTGGCATGGGTTTCATGCTAAGACACCTAGCTCCTGTTAGAGAAAGACATCTGCACAAAGGCACACATCACTGGTGGGCAAAGGCCAGAAAATAGTGTCACTTTATGAATCTAGGTGAAACATACTTAGGTACCTGCAAAGATGGTGTCACATTCACAGGTCTACTCTGCAGGATATGACATCTGACAATCAAATGTATGCTATTATGTTATGGCTTCAGTCTTTAATGGGTTGCCAGTGATGTGCCAGACAATGCAAAACTGTATGAGGCATTGACTACAAATATGAGGCAGACATGTGGTCAGTCTGCAAAGCTCTGCACAGTTGTCAGGTATGGGCTCAGTATATAACATACAGTTCAACACCCACTTCTGCACCTGTTGTGTACTATGCACATACGCTATATAAGTCTCTTACATTTGTAAGACAAGCATATGTATCATAGTAGTATTCACAGGTGACATATGAATATTTACAACATCTCAGGTAGCTGACCTAGCAGTGTTACACTCAGTATTGGACAACAGACACTCCAGTAGTAGTCATACATGAGCTGACATTTTCTGGGGTGACTCAGGGGCCAGAGATGTGATCCATGTCAATGCAGACAAGGCAAGCAGGAATGGCCATAGGTGCCAGACAGCAGCATGTGAGTCCAGCAGGTCTTGTTGCGACCTAGTGTTTAACTTCCTATTTGACATTATTGCAGCCACCCTCCTGCATTCCATTACAAGCTTACGTTATTGGCATACCTATTATAGTGCTGAAGAGATTCCTCAGAATAAAGCAAATGGTTAAGTTTGTGTAGTCACAGTCTGTCCTTTGTCCAGATGGGTTCAGACCTGTGTTGCATAGGCAGCAGCTTGCCTTTTGTAGGTAATTTTCATGAGGAGGTGATAGCCTGTGCACCAATCAGTGTCTCCCACTTGCTACTTGCATCCAGAGCAGCTGTGTTGTCTTTCCATTAACCAATGCCTTAGCAACACAGTGCTATAATTAAGTCCTTCATGTGTGCCTTGCCCCTTTTCCTTGCCAGTGTGTAGGACGTTATGGAGGTGTGGGGGCTACAGCTTCACAGAGGGTAGGTGAAAATAACTCTCAGGACAAGACAACCAAACAACATGGGGGACAACGCCCCAGAATTGGGTACAGATTGTAAGTATGTATTGCTGTTATACACATAGAGGATTGCTAGATTAACAGGGTTGTCTGGACATGCATTTTCTGCATGCCTTGATGTCTGACAGTGATATGTCTCTGACATACCTCTCAACTATCCAGATGTCCACAGACTGCCCAGAGGTTTGCCTATTATGCTTGGTCTGTTCCTCAGACAATTTCTGTTTTTGATAAATTAATAGGATAATGTGAGGATTGAACTCAGTAAATGTTGACATTTATTAGTGTTTCAGACATCATATCCTTCAGGGATGTTATGTTACAACAAAACCTGTAACACCAGCAACGTTTCAGTTTGTAACACCATTATGTGTGATATGTCCCTCTATTTGGCCCCCTGTCCTCCAAGCATGCCATGCTTTGCCCAGATGTCCTGCAGTAAGATGTTCAAAGGTATGGTTTATAATTATTTAGTGACTGCACTCCTGATATCATCCCACTGACATAGCAGACTCCTAGAAATGGTATGTGTCAGTTGCCACAAATATGGTCCCACACCCTGGACATTCTGTGGAAATCTGTACAGTTGAGAGTTATATATGCCTGGCCATTGTTAACAGACTGCCAATATTGTGTAGCAGTGTTGTGTGTAAATATTTGTTGGGCTGAGTAGGGACAGTCACAGATGCGAGTGTCAAAGATCCTTTTCTATCTTACTGTGCATGCTGTTGTAGTTGCTCTTGGTCTGTCAGCTCTATATGTTTGTTGGGGCAGACTGAAAAATGTCCTGTAACACCTCAGGATTCCCAGTAGACTGAGTTGGACCAGTATATGCAGTGTGTGTGTGTGTGTGTGTGTGTGTGTGTGTGTGTGTGTGTGTGTGTGTGTGTGTGTGTGTGTGTGTGTGTGTGTATATATATATATATATATATATATATATATATATATATATATATATATGTGTGTGTGTGTGTGTGTATAAGAGTAGTACAAATATATTTTTTCCCTTATGTTAAATGACTGTAGTGCATGATATGTTTGTAAAAACATTGCAAATTCTTACAGCTCAGCTGTTGTAGAGGTGTGTTGCTGTGATTGTAGTGCACAGGGTCCTGAGTTCATGACTTGGAAGTGACAATTTTTTTTCATTAATATTGAATGCCAGACTGCATGATATGTTTGTAAACCCATTCCAATCTCCTCTAGATCATATGTTGTAGTGGTACATTGCTGTCACTGCAGTGCCTGCATCCTGGGTTTGAGATTTGGAGGGGCTGCTTATTTGTTTGCTGGGGAAAACAAGGCCTGATGGAGACAGAGTGATTAAGGAACTTTTAAGCAGTTGTAAATGGGTTTGTGTGATTTTGCATGGAGCTAAGTGATGCTAAGAGAAAGTTAAGCCATCTTAGCTTCACATAGCACCTCTTACTCCCTCTTTCACCCACCATATTTTTAATTAAAGAAAATAAAAAAGGGTGATAGGAAAGTGGTGAAATGGGGGCAAGCAGGGGGTAAAACATTAGGAAAAGCAGATAGGGACGTGCAGTATGGGTGTAAGAAAGGACCATAACTCTGCATTTCTTCTGCAGCTTTGAATAATGTGTACAATTTAAAAGTTACAGCCTCACGCCCCACAGGGAGGGGTGTTGGTGACAGACATTTGTAGACTGTGTGGGTAGAGGGATTAATTTCACTGTACATGGGTGCAAAATGCAGAGCTATGTATGGGGCAATGATTTTTTTGTGGGACAGATGCCCTTTTTTTAGGTGAGAGTGGGATGTTGGGGAAGGGCTGTAGGTATGTTTGCGGAGGTAGGTTGGGTAGGATAGGTATCATTTGCAGACAGACAAGACACACAAGACAGCAGACAGGAGTGGTATATGACACATGAGGAGGGTAAACACCTTGTACGGGGAGAGTGGTTGGGAATCAGAGGCCTTTGAGCCCCCAAATGGATACAGTAGAATTGAGGTCCCCACCCATTTGAAGTAACCACTGCACCTTCACGGCCCTGAAGGTGGCTGTGCTGGGTCCTGGACAAGAGGGGTGGCCTATCCCTTGAGGTGGGCCAGCTGGCCCTCCATTTGGCTCAGCTGCCCACCCAACTCGGAGTAGATGATGCTGCGCACCATACCTCAGAACATTTTGCGAGTGATGGGCTTCTCTCCACACCCAGGGGTAATGGGTCCCATCCTCTAAGGTGGTTCCACCAGAAGGTGGTGTAGGACCAGCAGAGGAGGATGTTCTGGGTTGGGTCCCAGATGTGCTGGGATCCGGTGCAACAGCCAGATGGGGCAGGACAGGTGGATCTTCTGGGATCTGCCTTCCCAAATATGCCATTATGTTGTGGTTTTCACAGATATATTGGTTTGTCATGAACAACACATTTCAAAATTAATAAACAATACAAAAGCACTGAGTAGAGGAAGAGTCAAGCACTGGGCAGCTGAGATAAGATGACCAAATTTATTGTAAATAACAAAACTCCAACGTGAAACGCTAAAAAAGTCACACAGCGTTTTTCGTCGATACAACAGACTTCTTCAGACAGAAACCCAAGCATAAAAAAGCATTTCAAAATTAGTTATAACAGCATGCGTGGGTGTTCCAATTAACCCAAACCATCAGATTTAAAACAGTTGCATGGCAAACAGAACACATGCATAAATGGAACAACAGTAAGCATTTTAACAGCATGCATATTGCATTGATGCCAACAGGCCACCAATAATGATATTTGAGCAAAATATGTAAATATGCAACCAATGAAATATATAAACAATAATAGAACACATGTCCCAACAAAAGGTTTTGAGAACAAGATACCTGTAGTATATGAATAATATTTATTGATGCAGATGACACGTGGAGAGAGAGAGAAAAGTCCATTAACAACTGTATCAGCTTCTATTTTTCACAACAGTACTGCTCAATACTCTACAGGTCTGCCCTCACTTTACATTTACCTATGGTCTACAGCTTCTGTGGCATATACATACCTGCTAGACTGTCAACCTGTAATGATATGGGGCAGACTGGGTGAACTGTGGCTACTTTACTGGAGGGGGCTTGTACATGTCAGGGTTACATACTTAACAAAGATGGGCTACCCTGCAATGATGTTGTATGAGATTGCTGCTAGCATAGTTCACTTGGATTCCTATATGTGTCCAAGGTGATCGGCAGCAGTGACAACTAGCCATAACAGTATGACACTTTGAGAGACATGTATTGGGAAAAGGGCATTGTGTATGTACCTATCCTGCTGACATTTGCAGGCATGGTGTTGGAAAGCGGGAGAGTTGTACATGGTGTATTGTTATACCTTTCAAACAGCTACTACAAACATTTCATTACCTGTAAGACCTGTGAAGAAAATATCTGTTACTAATATCTGACTGTTTCTAGAAATATGCAAGATTTCTTGAGGGTATATATGCACATATCTCAGTACCACTCCATGGATTCGAACCGTGTCTGGGTGTGTTAAAATGAAATACAAGTCTGTTTCTCATCACACTGAGCTACTGGTGAGTTGTTATTGCTTGTCTGACTGTTTTCTGCCTAATAGTCTGTGGGTTAGATAGTCTGACCTTTAATCCTGAGATTCATGCATGACTGATAGTTACTGTAATACATAGTAGTCCTTTGAAATTATACGATCTGGAAAGCAAAGGTTAACACAAGGCACTGCAGCAGGGGACATACTATAATATATTTGACATTAGTATTCAGGGTTCTGATCTTAGTGCATAACATACATCATATTTCATGTATATATTGATTTATAGCTCCACAATCTACTGTTTTGCATACTAGTTGATTCTCAGAACAACCTCTGTTAATTCATGATGTCAAAGCCATATTTTCTGTGCAGAAACACATTCTATTTCTACAACAACATACCAGAATAAACATAACAGTTGGTGGTTTAGGTTTTTATTGTACTTATATGACACAGTGCTCTACTACTGCATATGCTGTAGATGACTATTAGTCTGGCAAACCTTTCTTTAATCGTTAGACTCCGAACACAGTAAACAATTTAATCCTTCTTACTTATTTCACTATATACTGCAAGGTAGATCTGTACTCACCAGCCTGTCGGTGCAGCCTTGTCAGTCTGTCTGCATGGACCTCAACATTGCTAGCCCTCTCTGCTACAGCTGTAGAGGGAGAAGACAAACATTATGCATGCCTGGCTGTCACATAATCAGGCTAGAATTTGATACAGCTATATCTGGGATACTTACAAATTGCTGGAGCATGGTTGTCCCGAGCAACTTGGATCCATTGGGCTAAGAACACCCCATTCCTCCTCTTTAGGTCAGCATAGTGATGCTGTACCTGCTCAGCAGTTCGGGGCATGCCAGTGGCACTGGTGAAATCACATGCCAGATGGTCCCAGGCCTCCGCTTTATACTGTGAGCCCTGATACTGATCCTGCAGCAGTCTGTTATCATGGTTTGCTACAAGGAGCCCAGCCATGACTCTGGGCTCCAAAATGTCCCAGCTCTGTGCCCAAAAGCACAAGCCCTCACCAACACCTGACATAGTTCCTAATCAGAGAAAGCTACAACAGATTCTGGCTGTATTCTCAGCTGTGTCATTTAAATAAGGCCATATTCCCACCCTTTGCTGTCATTGGACCATTTTGAACATGCTAAGCTCAGCTAAGCAGTGCACAAATCCGCTAAGTTGGCTTGAAAAGTTCTTAAAGGGGTGATTGCTGAGCATTGCTTAACAGTGCACAAATCTGCTTAGCTGAGCTGACTGCTGCTTAGCATTACGTCTAAGCAATGCTTAAACCAGCTAGGCATAGCTGAGCACTGCTAACCATTGCTCACTTTTATTTTTGGGGAATATCAGAATAATGGCATATTAGTAAGTATATATGATTTACTTTAGATGACATCCCTCTATGTGCTATCATTACATTACCATGGGGTTTGACTATACTGTATGGGACACTTGTGTATACATGAGTAATTTCACATGTTATATGCACTCACACTTACATTTTAGACCAACTACACTATCCTGGTTGACAAATATCAATTACTACATAATTTAAAATAAAAGTAATAATTCTAATACTGCTTTCCCATGTATAAATAAAGTGCCTGTCTTGGTACTCGAACTGTGAACGCCTGCATGCAAGGTCGTGACTTTAACCACTATCTCAGCATTAGGATTTTAGTTGTATATATTTATTTATCGCCTATGGGATGTTTAAGCAATCCTGAGCAGAGGGCCATAACATACACACCCACTCAGCTACGCTTAAACATACCTTAGAATGGTAAACAAAAAATGAAATTAAATAAACCCACTTTATTTTCATGTATCTGTACTCCTTGTCAGTCACAGTAAGGGAAATTGTAAAGGGACATATAGGGACAGATTTTAATTATTGCTCTTACAAACATAGGAAGTGTGACTGTGGTTTTCTAGCAAATCACTGGCAAATCACTCGGGTTTAAGTCAGAACATAATGACAGACATTTGGGTTTCAGGCTTCATACCCTTCAGGAAATCTGTGCTAATGCAAACCTTTTATTATATCAACTTTCCAGGTTTGTAAGTGCAAGATTTAAAATGTGTCTCTATTTTTGAGCCTTTGCCCCCCCCCCATTATTTATGGCTTTGTACAGGTTTCTTGCTCTAGGAGGGTGAGAGGTATGTGAGGCAGCCATCTGTGCATTCTGTGGAAACCTGTACAGTTGAGGGGTATGATCATACGGCACTTTCACAATGACAGACATTTGGGTTTCAGTCTTCATACCCTACAGGAAATCCGTGCTAATGCAAACCTTTTATTCTATCAACTTTCCAGGTTTGTAAGTGCAATATTTAAAATGTGTCCCTATTTTTGAGCTTTTGTCCTCCCATTATTTATGGCTTTGTACAGCATTCTTGCTCTAGGAAGTTGAGAGGTATGTGAGGCAGGCATCTGGGCATTCTGTGGAAACCTGTACAGTTAAGGGGTATGGCCATATAGCACTTTTACAACGCAGGGGTTGTGTGACAGAACCTGTCACACACCCCCTGCATTGCTTCCTATCCGTACTTTCTGCTTTCAGTGACCACAGAAACTGAAAGCACTTGCAGAGTGCCATATGGCACTTTGAAAATTCAGTGTGTGTGTGACATAACCTGTCTACACACCCCCTGCATTGATTTCTTGCTCACCTATCTCTTTCAGCGTCCGTAAACACTGTTTTACTAATTTTTTTGATTTCTTGTTCGTGGACACTGAAATACTTTTAAAAAGTGTCGCACGGCACTTTCTGAGTGCAGGGGGAGTGTTAGATGTACATGTACTACATAAACACACCCATTTCATTCAGTAGTCTTCATTTCCATTTAGCCTTAGCAGCAGTGCACTTTCATGAATATGCAAGGCACGCTGCTGTTAAAGCTAAGGGTAAATGGGCACAGTTCACTCCATATAGGAATAGTACTATTCTTGCACTGAGTTTATTGAATTCTAGGGTATATCTACATATATACACACCAAGTAAGCATCTGCTGATCAGTACATATGCAGATGAACTGCAGAATATGAATAAGACTACTAACCAAGAGTAATGAATGGTATCCACTATGGATCAAACTATGGTAAAACTATATCAAAAACAGTAAACGTAATCCCAAAGCCCTTCCTTTCCTCAGTCAGAAGAGCTTAAAGGATAGCAATTTTCACTACTCCATCCTCAGTCAGAAGAGCTTAAAGGATAGCAATTTTCACTACTCCATAAAATATAGAATAATAAGTTTTTCAAAAATTGTTGGAAGTTTTAAATCTAGCAAGTTTTTATATCCTCTTACAGCCATTACATTTGAACCCAAATCTCAGATTAAATAAAGAAATGTTAAATCTAAACAACTATCTGCTAATTAAGGAATGCAAAGTTTGGGAAATTTTCAAACATAGGAAAAAGTCTTTAGAAGACATAAGAAATGTTCTCAGCTTTCCAAAAGGATACATCATAATTCTAAGGCAAATACTTTAATATTTGGTGACTTTGAAGCTAACAAAAAATACTTAGATACATGTATTACATTATAAAACTTGCTAACCTTAAAGAAAAAGATGCTAACACATATAAGTTAATAGTATCTCATAAATACCAGTCATTATTATTGTATTCAAAATAGTGGATTGATATGATCAAAAGAATGCTCTCAAAAACAAAAATCTAATTCTATTGAAGCAACACTAAAATTAATCCCTTTCAAAAAACTCATATATACTCATTTACTGATAACCAGCAATGCTTACTTCACCCCAGAAATACTTAACAACTTTAATTCGGAGGTCTCTCCAAACTGTTCGTGCAGTTACTCACAAACAGTAGATTTACTCCATATCTTCTGAAGCTGCAAATGCACTTATAAATTATGGTGCTCTTTGAGAGTTAGACGAGAGAAGATGGGATATCAAAAATCCACATTATCATGGGAATTTGTAATTTTGCATATTAACTCTCAAAAATTGCACAAGTTTAACCTACACATTCTAATTACTCTCTTCTCCCTAGTAAAATTGTATAATATCCATAAGTGGCTAGATCGTACCAAAGTATCATGGGAGGGTTTCAGAAGTATGGCAATAAAGTCTATATCAGCACATAAGTATATAATGAATAATCAAAGTAAGCATTTCTATTTCCTAAAATATTGGAGTCTTCTCCTGGATCATATTTTGAAAGATTAGCTGAACGTGGAATGACAAATTATACCCGTTATTAGATGAAAAAGGGCACAAAAGCACTCACCCTCATGAGCTTTGTGGCACCTCTGTTCTATATATGTATCTGTATTGAAACAGTATGTTAATTGTGACACAATGTTAATTAGAAACTGACTGTCTGTAACACTATTTTGTACATAGTGTATATAGGATGTTATCAGTGTATTTTTGTTGTGATACTAAAAATTCTGTTGATACATGATGTACCTAAATATGTCTGCACTCTTCTCAAAAAATGATAATTGTACTGTATCTTGCATATTGACTGGATCTTGTAACATGCATACAAGAGAAGAAGAAAATTAAAAAAAAAAATTGAAAAATAATAAAAAAAACACTGCTAACAATTCACACAAAACTGCTAACATAATTCACACATAGAGCCATGCCTTCTTACAGCAATGGAATTGCAACACAGTTGCAGATGGCTATTGAAGGAGGGAGCTCACTGAGATGCTGTAAAAACATAACACACACACACACACACACACACACACACACACACACACACACACACACACACACACACACACACACACACACACACACACACACACACACACACACACGCGTACACAACAGTAAATTATTTCCATCAGTTTCTCTGCTGATGGCTGCTGGTAATATAGCAGTATAGCAGAATGTCATCTTTATCCACTGATGCCATTAGATATTTCCACATTATTCCTATTACATGCCTGCCGCTGCTAAAATAGTACAGCACCACCATAATCATTGCATTTTGCAGACATGGGCTGGACGTATTGCAGTACAGGTGAGTCTGGTCCTATAAAGTAAAAAGACTGAATACCCTTTTGATGTTAGATATAGAGTTCAAATTTCAAAGGAGTTATAAATAAGCATTTGTAAATCATTACAATGTGAAAACGAATCATCAGAGCATGGTTCAGGGATGTCTTGCATGCAGGCATAGATTGTCTGTCAGAAATTTGCAGGAGACTTAAGTATAGAGATAGGGCTTTGAGGCAATCCACATAGGATGTTGTGTTTATGCCATGAATTCTTTTTGTAAGAAATGTTTGTGGGTGCTCCAGTGTCTGGTCAGGTACAGACCGAAGTGAACATTATACTTGATGGGTCTGAAGGATGAGTCTAGTGGTACAATGACTTCCCTGGACCTAGATGACATGCCCTTACTTTTAAGCTAAGTAATATAAAAGATTTCCTTAGTACCTTGGATACATGTTGGTTGAAGACAAGGCCACTGTCTACATGTATTACCAGATCCCTGACTAGTGGGTCAACTCTTATGGGTGTTTTATCAACAACAAAGTTTCCTGGGGTGGCCAGCTTCCCAGCATCCCAAAAGCTACTATAATGCATTTTTTGGCATTGAGATTCAAGCTGTGGCATTGACATTAGTCATATATCTGTGTTAGACCCTCTTATAGGATGTTTGCATCTGGCAGAATTCAATGACTGCTCCCTGACTGCAATCATGTGTGAACTTAGTTGGCCAGAGGTCTTTAATGTTGGACTTGACTTCCAAAAGTAAATACTAAAGAGGAGCAGGCCCAGCACAGAGCCCTAAGGGACTCCACTGGTGGCTGTCCTTTTTATGGAGGTGGTCTCACGAATCATAGCTTCCTGCATCCTATCCATGAGCCAGCTAGCTATCCAGTGCATTGTATATGGTTTGATGCCTAATTCAATAAGTTTGCTAGCAATGCCTGAGTAGAGTATTGTATCAAATGCCCTAGCCAGCTCAAGGTAGGCAGTTTGCAGCATTTTACCCTCATTCATTTCCTTGGTGTCCTTCTCAAAGAAGTCCAACAGATTCAGTAGGCATGACCTTTTTTTGACAAAAACAAACTGAGATAGATCCAGTGTCTGAACATCTACCATGTCTTTTTTGATCATTTCCATGATAATTTTCCATAATTTTGCATATATGACTAGTCAGACTAATGGGTCTGTACTTTCCACGATCCGTTGATGGTCTGTCTTTATGAAGAGGGATGACTGCTGCAGTTCTTCATTCTCATGGTATGAAGCCTATTTTGAGAATATACTTAAATAGTAGCCCCAGAGGCCCTGATAAGCCATATTTTTGGACTATTCAGGAGGCATCCTGGGATATTATCAGGGCCCATTGAGGCTGTGTTCTTGGCCTTAGTGTGCTCACTCAGGACATGCTCTCTATTTGTAGTTGGAGGGGTTATGTTTGAATGTATTTCATGGTGGGGCTGGCTGGGACTGAGTGGGAGTATTGTTGGAACTGAAATTTGTCAGCCAGCAGATTCATTCTATCACCAAACTCAGTGAAGGTGGCGCCATTAACCACCAGTTTAACACACTGCTGTGTGCTGCTTTTTAGGTTTCTGACATAGCTGAAGAAGGCCTAATGGTTGTCTTTTGCCTGTGGGGCTATTTTGACCTCATAATTGGCTTTATTGGACTTAATTAGCCCTCTTAGTTGCTAGAGTTCTTATCTTTATGGGAGTTAGACATCCTGATTTTAGCCATGAATTGTTTTCTTTTTCTTGTATAACCTGATTAATTTGCGCTGCCACTAGAGTGACTTGTTTATGGAGTTAGTTTTTGGTTACATCTGGTAGGTACAAAGACTCTATGCAGTGAATATCATGGTTACACAGTATTTCTGTGAACAATTCTGCACAGGCTGCTGTGTTCTCTGCATTTGGAGGGGATAGAAGTTTGACAAATGATCCCTTAATTAAAAGTAGTTTGCCTTGGAATAGTTCCTAACTTTTTCTGGGTTTATTGGAGTTACCAATTTGATTTTGATTTTGAAGGAGACAGCTTTATGGTCAGATCTTAGCAAGGAGATTGTGACATTGGGGGTGGGGTGCAGCATTCTCTTATATTTGTGAATATGTGCTCCTGTATGTTGGAACCTCTAGTGATGTATGCACCAACTGAGCTAGGGTGCTTGTATTTACAAAGTTCAGGAATCTGTGTGCCTGTAGATATGATGCCATGTAAAATCCCTTTCTTCAGATGGGTAATTAAAATTCCCCCTTGAGCAAGGTGTTAGGCTGGATGGTGAGTGTCTCCAGTAGGTCTAAGTATGTGCTATGAGTTTTGTAGGACATAGAAGATGAGTTATAGCTTGCTAGGATATGGTACAGAGTTTTTTCATTGGTGACCTGCAAGTGGAGAAATTCCAGTGTGTCATTCTGTTTAGTCAACCTAGCAGTATGTTTGCACCTTTAGCTTGTGTAACTACAGCGTGTGGTGAAGCGGTGGACCTGATACTGAAACACTGCAGTTCTCACTGTGTCTTTAAACTATATCTCTGTAACTGCATCAATGTCTATATTCTCCAGGTCCAGGAGTGAAAAGTAAAACTAGGGAAAGAAACACAACAGCCAGCAGAAGTACAAAATGGACGTTTTAATAAGCACTTTCGGTGTGGACTGTGCCTCACCTTCTTCAGACCTGGTCTGCTGGCTCTTATTGTGTTTTCACATGCCTAGTTTTTCACTAGTTGGTTTGTTTTTTTGTGTTTTGGTGTTTTGGATATATTCTCCAGGGTGCGGAGGTCTTGGAGGGAGTATACTTTTGTGCTTAGGCTCCTGGCATTATGCAGTATCACCTTGAGGTTCACTTGAGCTGATTTTGCTATGCTGGTAAGTTTGTCAATTTATCATTGCCTACCAAATGCACAATTGGGGTGGATAACATTTTAGCATTCAAAAGCCTAGAGTGGACAGGTGCAGACCATCCTTGGCAAAGCAACATAGTCTGCTAACTATGTCTTCCATACTGACAAGTATTGGCTCCCCTTAGAAAGACACCAGAAACTGAGCCAGTTGTCAAAAATCAATCATTTTTGTTCGTATTATGACATCATCCTTGATGAAAGTAATATCCTGTTCAGTGCTAGGCTTATACTAGCCTGACACACATAGTCAGAGAGGTGGATAATATCTCTCTTCATATAGACTAGGGAGGTATGTCTCATGTCATTTACACCTATGTGGGCTACAATGGAATCATACTGGTGCCTATGGTGCACTGACCTGAGTGTGTGCATACTTTGTGGATCTGGGCTTCAGACAGGCAATTAACCACTATCTTTTCCTTGTTCAGCCTGGGTAGAAGGGCATCAGTATGTCTTACAATGAAGCCTCCTATGACTGAAATCCTGTGAAGTGTGTTTGCTTTCCTTATGTACATCTTTCGCATACTGTATCTGTTAATTTAAGGATTAAGTGGTTGTCAGTAAACATGAGACAATTGCTAAATTGTCTCAAGACACCCATATCCACCATGCTGACTACATCATAAGTTCTGCATGATGTGCACCATTGAATATTCTTACCTCATCCTTAATCACAGCCTGCATCCTTAACATGTATCTGGTAATGTCTTTTCATATGGTACCCTGCTTAACAGGCCAGACCCCCTAGTAGTTGCAACCTAATCCTTAAGTATGTACAGTTGCACAGCTTGCAGAGCTGTTTGTTATAGATCTGTGTATTCCTCTATAACTTTATACTAGACATATACTACTAAGTCCATGCATGTTTATGTATGGGGAAGGGGCATCTCTCAGCGTCTCCTTACAAAAATAAATGTCCCTATGTTTTCCATATCGTTTGACTTGCTGACCTCTTGGCTGCTGCTACTGTAAATACTCTTAAGTGCCATTCCATTCTCTGATGTAATGAAGTGCTCAGGATAATATTTATTTATCATCACAACACACTGCCTAGTTCCTGAAAGACAGATTATTCAGTTTAAGAATTATGCACCTGTTAAAAATACAGAAGACATGATCTAAGTACTGGACTTGCTCTAGTGCACACAGCCAGTTTCTGAATCCAGTACTATTTTGTCTTTTATCCAATACTTATATAACAGTTACATAGTGCATATAAATGCTTTACAATGATATGCTGAACAACTTTCGTTATCTTTTTCTTAATTTTCACTACATTTTATCAGCTAATATGGTAAGGGATAATACTAAATCATTTTCTGAACATAAATGAAGCCCTAAATATAAAGGTAAATTTAGGAATAAGCCTCTCTGTAGACACTCTTGTGTTATTAAACTATACAACTAAAGAAGGAAAATAATAATAAAACGTTGCAAGAAATCCCCATCTTTCTGCCTCAGGACTGCACCTAAATATGTCAGCAAGGATCTTAAAACACTCTGAACTTAAGGGTGCTACAGATTTCAAAGTAAAAAGAAAAAATTTTTCTCAGTTATGTCAGAAAATGAAGGAATAATGTCCAACAATGCACTGAGCTCATCCATAATACTATCACCCATTCTGACCCCAAGGATACAGTTACTATGTTAGCAGACAGATTTAGTATCAATGTTACCACTCCTACTCACACTGCTGCCCCCACTGTCCCCGAGAAGTTAGTTTCCCTTGAAATTTTAAGTCTTAGAATCCCTGTCAAAAACTAAAATGACTTCTTCCATGGGACTGAAATACTAGGCTGCATTCTCATCAGTACCACGTATGCACTGTCTGAGCCTCTACTTAAACTGTTCAGCTTCAGCATAAATACAGGGTTTGTTCCTGATGCCTGCAGAACAGCCACTGTTATGCCCTTACACAAAGGTGGTCCTTCTACAGACTCAGGTAATTATAGGCCAATATGCCTCACTAGCTTTATATGCAAAGTCGTGGAACATATCATAGCAGAACTTGTATATGCAGATATAGGCAACCTAAATGATCCAGATCCCAATCAGCTGGATTTTGTGAAGGGCAGGTCCAGTCTCCTAAACCTAGTAAGCTTCTTTGAAAGGCTTACAGGGGCTGTGGACAACTATCATTCTGTGCACACTGCTTATCTTGACTTGGGCTTGACTCTATCTTCCAAGATGGTATTATTCAGTAAAAAAAATGAAAACTCCAGCAAAGCTAGAACTTCCACTGAGTGACCTCCCAAACCTCTTGTATCAGAGGCACATGGGTATATGCAAATGATCCTTATGAACATCAGGTGTTTCAGCTAATTGGCAATTCTGAATGCCCATGACTTGTTTTGTCATATTAATGGACAACTTCAGGCCAAGATGGTATTATTCAAAAATTAGACAAGCTTAATGCAAATATCTGCACTGCCCACTGGATTGCAAACTGGCTATCCAATAGACTGCAATTTGTGAAAGCAGCTGGATTGCTTTCTGAATGTGAAATTGTAGTCAGTGGAGTACATCTGGAATCAGTTCTAGGCCATCTCCTGTCTGGCATTTATTTTGCAGACATCCAAGCCAATATCCCAGAAGTGTGGTTGATTAAGTTTGCTGATGATTGCAAACTGGGCACTGTTATTCACTCATCCACTAATACAAATCAGTGTCTCAAATTAAATGAAAAAAGTACAGGATTGTAATATTATATTTGGTAGAAAAGTTGTTTCCACCTTATATGTTTTAAATGGTACTCCTCTTCAGACAGATACAGTCATAAGTCACCTAGGTACTTATGTGGATACCTGTCTATCATTTGATCATCATGTTTCTGCCATAGTCAGGAAATCCTTCTATTTGCCCTGTTGATTTTCAAAGAAACATCTTCAAGAGCCAAATAAATTATCCTACCACTGTACTCTTCCTTTATTAGGCCCATCACTGATTACACTGATCCCTTTGCTATGTACAAATTAAAGCATGTTGTTCAACTGGAAAAGCCCCAAAGATGTCAAAGCAAGAAAATTAAAAATCTTATATCTTTCAACTACTCAGATAGATTAGCATGACTCTCCTTACACTTAGTAGATCTCAGAGTGTTGTACAGGTAAGCTGTGTCTTTGTGTTTGACCCATGAAAGACCCAGTCCTATATGACCTCCTACTTATTTGCAAAAGCAGAAGCTCTACAAACACCCACACAAAGGTCCTAAATTTACACCAACAAATAAACAAGACTTGCTGGAGAAACAGGTTCCTATGTTGAGGTATTCCTATCCTATGGAATAAGTTACTAATACAAGTCAAACAAAGTACTATTTTGGCTACTTTTAAGGCTAGTTGTGATGACTGGATAGGTAGACATGAATTTATACTTGGGTTATCAGGTGCAACCCTGCTCAATTTAGGAGTCAAGCAGTATTAAATGTTTGAAAAGAGACTGATTACAGGTGTATATGACTAGATATCATATTATTCCTGTTATCACTTACCCAGCATGTTCCTATATTCCTAAGTGTGTTATGTTATGCTAACATAACAAAAACTAGTTGGTATGATAATGGGTGTAATGAGCTAATAAATCAGCTTTGAAGAAGTATAAAGAAGTTTATGTACAGCAGATGTTAAAACATCTTTAAAACTGTTGCAATAATGAAGGCAAGGTGTAGATAAGTAATTATGATAAAAATGAAAGCTAGCTAGAAATTAATGGGACATGATGTCAGTGGTAATCCAATCAAATGATACCTAAGGTATTTACAAATTGATAGCTGGTGGATTAGGAGAGAAAATGTTTCCAGGTAATTCGTACACAAGTAAAAAAGAATCATTTGCATATTACAAACATAAATGTTATATTTCTGAAAGAAAGATGAAACATCTAGATGAAGAGGTTTTAACCAAAATGGGGAGAAGAAATATAGGAGAGATGATAGAAACTTCTCAGAAGAAAAGAAAATAACATCCATTATGCATTTAAAAATGGTAAAGCACCAGGTCCTGATAGTACTGTAAATGAACTCTACAAAGTTAATGATGTTTATCAGGCTAAGATATAAAAAAAAAGAATTTGAGTTGATTAAGAGAACTTGGTGCTGCCTTTGTACTTGGAGAGAGGGAGTAATTATTCTGAAATTTAAGAAAAGCACAAAGAAAGATCCAGACGTGTATTAGCCAATCACCTTATTATATTTAGTGGCATCATTTTAGGGGGTCTATATCATTTCATTGAAAACTTATTTCATCGAAGCTTAATTCATAGACACATATTCACTGAAAGCTCACTTCACTGAAAACACAGTTCACTGAAAGCCCATTTCACTGAAACTCATTTTGTTTGTTGAAAGGTATATATGGCCTTTTCCCCACTGTTGTGCGATCCTGGAGTTAGTATATTAAGTAATGAGGTGGTGTGGGGATCATAGCCCCCCACATATTGTAAATATATATTAAAGCATATAGATGGATACGCACAAGTGTAATAAATAAATTCTTCCAGAACAGAACATATAACCAATTTTTGTGGGGGATTTGCCTCCCACCCCCCCTTACTTTATATATCTACTCCAGGATCGCACAACAGTGGGGAATAGGCCATATATACCTTTCAACTAAATGAGTTTCAGTGAAATGGGTTTTCAGTGAATTGAGCTTTCAGTGGGAATTGGGTTTTCAGTGAAGTGAGCTTTCAGTGAATATGTGTCTATGAATTAGGCTTCAATGAAATGAGTTTTCAATGAAATGATATAGACACATTTTAGGAGACATTTAAAAAGAAAAGATAATAAGAATTAGATTATCTAGAACTTAATTTGTATACTTTAAGGACAAGTCTGCCAAGCAACCATATTATATTTTTCATCTGTTAATAGAAAAAATATGGGACAGGGAAAACAAAATAGTTTGCAGCTTTTTGAATTTTGAGGTCACTTTTGATAATTTTTATAAACAAGAGCTCTAAGAAATAATGTAAAAAAAGCAATACTCATGAAAGTTCATAGACATTAGAAGTGAATTATACTCACAAATAATAGCTAAAGTAAAGATAAATATAGCAGCAGATTGTACTGACTGATTTAGTATAGAGAATGGAATGTGGCAAGTATGCAATTTAGTTTCCTGCTTATTACATATATAAATTGATGAGGTACTTAACAACATTTCTAACATTAAAGAAGAAATTCTTAAAACAAGACAATATAAAATTTTAATACAGTGGTACAGCAATGGCCTGCTAATGGATGCCCTTACTTTTCCAACATTACAAGTCAACTCTTAAAATTAGAGAAAATAATTAAGGACTTCAGACTGGAAAAAAATAGTGATAGAAGCAAAGCCATATAATTATATATATAAATTATATATGTGTGTGTGTGTGTGTGTGTGTGTGTGTGTGTGTGTAGATAGATACAGCATAGTTCAGCAAACAAGAATTAGAGGAGTTCATAAATTATAGACACTTCAGATTATTATACAGAAATACTGACTCTTAGAACTGTATATTCAATATCAAGAGACAAAACAATAAAAAATTAAAAATATATATATATATTACTGCTGTTTATTGGTTACTGATGACATAAGGCAAGGCTCTGAAACAGGATCAGGATACTTACTTACTTTGAATGAAAGAGATTTCAAAGAAGTGCCTTAAGGACAGTAACACTAGGCTCAAACCTCCTCTAGTCCCCACATGTAGAGTGACATTACTAGTGACATCAGGCAAGGCTATGAAGCAGGGTCAGGACAACTAGTCAATTAAGCTACAGAGGACATTAAGTAGAGTGAAAGAGGTCACATAAAGTACCTTAAGGATAGTGACACTAGACCTTCCCTATATTGTAGCTGTTTAGTTTGGTACTTCCTGAATTAACGTATGGACATTTCACTATTGTCTTAGAGTGAGTACACCTACATTCTTTCACCTTACTGTATGAAAATTGATGAGTGCAGCTATCTCCTTTCACCTTATTGTATGAAAATTAAGGAGTCCAAGGAATACTTTCCATATCTTGTTCCCTTTGTACCAGAGCACATTTATTAATCAACCGCTGTACCCTGGACATTCTCCTGTCTGTCTGCCTCTCAGTCGTAAGGCACAGTGACCTACTATTGGTCTTTTAGCTGCTGTCTATCCCCTGTCTGCTACTTATATCTTACTTCTAGCTCCCTGTCTCATTTTTCTCATCTGGGTGGGCCTTGTTTTATCTTCTTCAGTACCACATTCTGATATTTGCTACAGTGTTCGGTTCTGTTTCCCTAGTTTTCATGTTAATACTATCCACCTTTCTCCTTTTAGCTTTTCACATTTTACATACCTTTTGCTGATCATGACTAATTGTCTTCATGCAAGACTTGTTTTTTTTTCCAACTCTGCTTTGCTTCACTATGCTTAGCTTCGTTTCTCTATTCACTGTGCCACATTCTCACCTACTCCTGACATAATTTCCTTTATACTGGCTGTACCCCTCACAATCTAAATTCCAGCCTACCAGCAGGATCCTTCAACTCTCTCACATGCAGCAATGTTACACCGTTTCAGTAATAACCACTCACAGGCTCTTTGTTTTCTCTGCCACAGAAACTTTACATTACTTCTCAAATGTCCTCCGTGTGATTATATCCACCCAAACCCAAGCCCTGAAAATCCACTAGTTAATCTAAACAGTAAAAAATACCTCTACAAAATTACAACTAACCCTCCTTCAACCAACAACTCACATTATACCTCTATTCAACTGTTCTGCCCTACCATTAAATCATCACTTACCCATGCTAACACTGGATGATGCAGTGGTGCAGTGGTTAACATTGTCGCTTCACAGCAAGAGGTTCTCTAGTTCGATTTCTGCCGGAATGCCTTCTTTGTGAAGTCTGCATGTCCTCCCTGCATTTGTCTGGGTTTACTCTGGGTACTCTGGTTTCCCCCATATTCCAAAGACATGTGTCTAGAGCATGCCTCTGCTGAAAATAAGCTCTGTCCTGGTCGGACTTTGCAGTCAACAAATGTTAACTAAAATAATGACTACCGCCCAATTAGCCTGATGAGCCTGGTCTGCAAGGCCATGGAACGTATCATCTTGGAGCTTATAAACAAAGACATAGGTAACCTCTAAACCCTGGACCCCACTCAGTTTGGGTTTGTAAAAGGTAGATCATGTCTACTAAACCTGATTGACTTCTTTGAAGCAGTCACTAGAGCCATAGACAAGGGCAAGGTAGTGCACACAGCCTATCTTGACCTCGCTAAGGCTTTCGATACCATCCCCCACTCTGGAATTATAGATAAACCCATTAAACTGGGCATAAATCCTTATGTCACAAGATGGGTGGCCAACTGGCTCACTGACAGAACCCACACAGTAAAAGTAGCTGACTCCAAGTCTGACTTCTGACCAGTGATGAGTGGAGTACCACAGGGTTTGATTCTGGGTCCTCTCCTGTTCAGCATCTACTTTCTGAAGTGCAGGCCAACACAGAAGGTCTTTGGCTAACAAAGTTTGTCAATGACTGCAAACCAGGAACCATAATAAAATCACCTAATGATGTAAACATTCTACAAAATAGCCTCACAGAGACAGATGCTTGGTGTCAAAGTCATGGCCTCAACCTCAATGCCAAGAAGTGCATTGTCATCCCCTTTGGGAAAATCTCGGTATCCATGAACTACCACAAAGGCAGTAGCTTACTAAACACTGAAAGTGTGATAAGGGACCTCAAGACACAGGTGGACAGTAGTCTCTCCTTTGATAACCACATCGCCACATTAGTCAGGAAATCCTTCTACGTGGCACACCTCATCACAAAAGGGCTCTCTTCTAGAAAAAAAGAGGTCATTGTTCCTCTCTACTCATCCTTCATCAGACCCATTATAGAGTGCAATGCCCCATTTGGCATGTATCTCACAAGATACCTGCACAATTGGAAAGGCCACAGAAATATTTCACTAAGAGGATTACCAGCCTCAAACAGATCCCATATGCAGACCGTCTCAAAAAATCTCTCCGAACTACACGCTCCAGGGACCTAAACCTTGTCACCACAATAAACAGAGCATGCTGGAGGGATGGATTCCTTTCCCAGAGACTTCCCATACTCTGGAACAAACTACACGTTCATGTCAAGCAAAGCTCCTCATTGGGCCTCTTTAAGAAAAACCTTGATGACTGGATGGGAAATAGAAAATTCACCTCGGGGATCACTTTTGCAACACTCCTTACAGGGGACCAGGAAAATAATTTTCTTGGGTGGTAAAAGCCAGGGAACCTTTTTGGCTAGGCTTATATAGGCCCCAAGGCTGATAGCCTAATACCTACCTATGAACCTATGAAGCTATGAGGGGTTACCTGGATGAAGAATTTGGTTGATGGCGTGCCAAAATTTCTTTGGATTAGTAAAGTGTAAGTTTGGAGGGTTATTATAGACATTTGTCTTGTCATTATAAATGGATTTCTTAGTAAGGTTGTGAAGTTCTTTATAGTGTTGGAGGTGGGAGGGGAATTTGGTTTTGAACCAGCTTTTCAAGCTTTGTCTCTTTTTTGCATTAAGGAGCAGGTGTAAGCCAGGGGATATGATAGATTTTACTCTAACAGTGCATAAGGGGCAATGGTGTTGAGAATGGTAAGGAATATGGAACTGAATTTTTGAATGGCATCATCAAGTGGTAGGTGTCCAAGGAAGGACCAGTAGATAGCTATGAGATGATTGTTAAACATATCAGAGTAAAAGCTGGACACTTTGCGACAAGCTATGAACTTGTGTGGTCTGTTATAATGTGGAGAGAATTTGAGGACTTTGACTGGATAGTAGTCAGTGAGAGCATCAGACAGTGTTTCTGGGTAGTGATATTTATGGGGATGAAGGACAAGAATTCAGTCAAGAAGAGAGGTAGAATTTGATGATTTGTTAGTGTGAGTATGACTGGAGACTAATTGGAAGAAGCCATGTAAATTAATACAGGAGCTAGGAGTATCTGAGGAGAGAGATAGCCAATTAATGTTGACATCACCCAAGATGACAGTTTTGTTAGGTAAGTATTGAGTGAGCCAAAAGAGAAAATTTTCTAGCACAGAGATATTGTCACTGGGAAGTATGTGAATTGCAGCTATGGCGATTACTTTGTGGGTATTCATATTACAGTTAGTAATTAGCAGTTCAGCTGGCAAGGCAGAGGGGGTGGGAATGGCTAGGGAGTTACTGTGAGGTAGCTAGAGAATATGATAGCAACTCTTCCACCTTTTTCCTGGGTTCTATCAAGTTGTAAGATGTTCCATCTTGGGGGTAGGAAGTCTTTATCAGGAATGTGGGGTTTCAGCCAAGTTTCACAGAAAGTTATTATATCAGGAGAGTGATGAGACATCCTGGCATGGAATTCATTGACTTTGTTTATATCTTATATCTTATCACTATTTTCTCCAACACAAAAAATTACCCTAAAAAGTATTGGACATCAATACATAACCTGTTACATCTTGCTCGGTTAAGGAGCCTAGTCCTTCTCATGATAGCACTCCAGTAGAAATTGCTACCTTATTCAATACCTGCTTCATAGTAAGCATTGCCTTCCAAATTAAAAACTCTTCACCCTTATCCAGTGCTTCTGATGCCCCCACAATATCATCCAGTTTTAGCATTTCTGTGATCAGCAAGTTAGACCCAAACCGACATTCTCCATATATCACACACACTACCAATTCCTTAATCCCCCCACACTCATCTTCTCCATAGGACTCTAATTCATCTTCTATATCTATTGCTAGCAACTTCCACACTGGACCTGTTTATACAGCAATGAGAAAAAAACTAGTACTTAAACTCAAACTCTGCTCCACTGAATACTTAAATATAGCTGCCAGTGCCACAGCATATGCACTGCCTATCCTTATCAATAGATCAATAGCTGAATCTTATGCACTGTCACTATGGAAACAATCAAATATAATCCATCTTTATAAGGGTTGCATCTTTGCTGACATCTTCAACTTCCAGACTACTGGAATATTATCCCCTCTCTCAAAAATTCTTGAAAGATGTATTTATAAACAACTTCTCAACTATCTCCTACAAGAACGGTTCTTGAGATCCACCAACATGCCTTACTCCAACAAACAGTACAACTACTGCCTTACTATCATTCGCTGATACCATGAACAAATAGAGGATCTCAAGAAAACTTGTTTCCTTTATATTCCTTGAACTGCCTAAAACCTTTGGAACTGTTTTGCATCCTAAACTTATGTATAAAACATCTCAACTTGGACTATACGCTCTGTAGATCAATATGTGTGTATATATACCTTTAAGAAGCTATTCAAGGGCTTGCACAGTTATATAAATATTGAGCATGTGTGAGCCTGACTGCCATTTTGTTGTTAGCTGTTGAGATGTGTACATGTATGTATGTAAGTTCTGTCTGTTAGTCCGTTCATATTTAAATATGTTGCTATCCATCCTGATGTGTTTCTATGTATTAAAGCATCTAAACAAAACCACAACCCTTCTTATTATTTGTGTTAGAGACGAACGACAGACATGGTGCCAGAAGTGGCATGTCTAAAGGACATGAAGTCAGAACCGGCATATCTAAGAGGGCCTGAAGTCAAAACCAGCATACCAAAGGGGCATGAAGTTTGAAGTGGCTTGGAAAAAAATATTAGAGGCACTTGGCTGTGGTTGGAGGAATGCACACAAATAGATCATTCTAAAAAGGGGTAAAACTTTGCAAAACAGATCAGAAACGAATTTCAGGTATTAAAACTTGATCAGCACTATTTCTTTTCACATAATATGAAACGGGGTATACAGAGCTTTCTAAATAATATTTGCATAAACAAATATGAATGATATTGATAAAAATATTCAAATGACTGTGGAAAATGTTTGAAATAAAGTCTGAATTGCATAAAATGAATAAAAAAGCATGTATATTTTCGTATTAAACAAAGATATCCAAGTTATCATAAGTGCATAAAGTGTTCACATGTTTGTGCAGTGTTACAGTAAAGCTATTTCAAAAAGTACAGCCATTACAAGGCATATTTCACGGAGTACAGCCACTACTGAGCATATTTTGTAAAGTACAGTATTTCTAAGAGTTTATTGTGCATTTGGACATTGTTACACGCTCACAGAAGAGGTTGTTCATACATAATAACAAGGGCCATATTTTCCGTGTGTTTGTGTATACTTTGTGGGCATGGCAGATAGATTTTGAAAGCCTGATGCACTTGCATTTGACAGTAATATTGCTGTGAACTGGAGAGTGTTTGAGCAAGAGTACACCATTTTCATATGGGCTGCATTTTCTGATAAAGATGACCATACAAAGGCATTTATTCTACTTAATATAGCTTGGTCAGAAGCCACTGAAAGGGAGTGCTCATGTGTATATGCACCTGCTATCTATGCTGGAGAGGGGGAAAACCATCAAGGGAGGACCCAGAGTGCTTAAAACATAAATTTAGAGAAATGTGTAACCCCCAGACAAATGTTACAATGGAAGGGCACTTATTTTATAGAAGGGATCAAAAGCCTGGTGAAACCTTTGCAGCATATATAACTGACTTGAGAAATAAGGCTAAAACATGCAGATCTTGTGACTTAAGGGATGGATTGATAAAGGACAGACTTGTGTGTGGGATAAAAAAATCATGCTCTGAGAAAGATTTTGCTTTGTGACAGTGATTTCACTTTGAATAAGGCCATTGAGATTTGTCAGGTATACAAGCTCACAAGAAAGCACACAAATATGCTTACAAATGAGAGCAGCTCTAGAAGGCACAGTGATAAAGCTCATGTTGATAGTATGCAGCACATTATTAAAAGAAACAGGCCCAAGCACATGGCAGCTGTAACTCCTGCAGCACTCACTGGTAAACCCCAGAACCTTCTACCAAATTCCAGACTTCACACAGTCTCAGTGACATATAGTGAGTCAGCAAACTCAAATCATGGGCCCTAACCAGTCCTAGTTTCATTGTTTTGGTAAACAATGCCACAGATGTAATAAATGGAATCACTTCAAAAATGTTGTAAATCAAAAGACCCGCATTCTTTCATTAAAAGGGAACATTTTAAGAATTGAGTTGATCAGTCAGGCAGTGGCAAGTCTACTTTTTGTGTTTGATGCTGTGTCAGTGCTTCATGAAACGGTCAATGCAGTTGATTTAAGGGCAAAGACTGAAGTATTTTCTACTGTTCATTTAAATGACAAACCCATAGAGCTCAAAGTTGATACAGGTTCCAAGTGCAACGTTATGTCTGCAGAAACATTTGCAAGAGTATGTAAAGGTGAAAGGCTTGATTTGGCAAGGTGTGCAAAACTTGTTGCTTATGGAGGTGAAGAAATTCAAACCGAAGGCTTAGTTGTGCTTTCATGTTATTCTGCTGGTAGGAGCTACGACTTATTATTTTATGTTGTGTAGAGCACGTCCAGTCATTATTATGGCTAAGAGACACATTGAAAATGGGACTTCCTTCATTTAATAAGGAAGTCCACCAAGTTAGCTTAAAATACTACTACTCTAATTTTGCCTAGAACATTTTTTTCTGCCTTTGCAGATCTTTTCCAAGACAAACTTGGCAAACTTCAAGTTGTGTACTCCATGAAATTAGACCCAGAGGTCAGTCCAGTTATCAGGACAGCACGTAAAGTTCCAATAGTCATGCGGGACAGAGTCAAAGCCAAGTTAGATAAAATGGTGTGACAAGGTGTAATTTGTCCAGTTGAAACTCCAACAGAATTGGTATAGTTCATGATAGTAGCTCATAAGAATAGCTCCAATGACATCAGAATATGTATTGATCCATGATATTTGAATAAAGTGCTAAAAAGACCTTATCATTCAATGCATACAGTCAAAGAAGTAACAGCTTTGATGCCAAATGCCACTATTTTTTTCTGTCTTAGATGCAACAAGTTCATTTTGGCAAATTCAGCTTGACAAGAAATCATCATTGCTCACTACATTCAGTACTCTGGCAGGTACAGATTTTTGGGAATGCCATTTAGGATAAATTCTGCAAGCGAAGTCTTTCAGCGAGCAATGGAGCAAATTTTTTCTGGGTATCATTGTGCTGTTATAGTACACGAAATACTAGTAGAAGGTTGTGATGAAGCAAAACTTGACAGAAACCTTAGAAAAGTTCTAGAAAGGGCATGTCAAGTGAATTTTAATCTCAATGCACACAAATGCAAATTCAAGCTACAAGAAGTTACTTATGTTGGTTATTTATTTACAGGTAGAGGCCTACAACCAGACCCTTCAAAGCAAACAGCCATCTTGAGATGCCAGCTCCAGACAATGTTCAAGCCCTGCAACATTTTCTTGGCATGGTCAACTATCTAGGCAAGTTTATTCCAGACTTCAGCCAACTTTCAGCACCACTCAGAGATCTAACATGTAAAGATGTATCCTAGTTTTGGTTAGAACAGCACCAAAGAGCATTTGATGTCCTGAAACACAGAATTGCTAATCCACCAATGCTCAGATACTATGATGTTTACTAACTAGTTACACTTTCCTGTGATGCTTCAAAATTTGGTCTTGGTGCAGTCATTCCCCAAGAGGATTACCCTGTTGCCTATGCATTGAGAACTCTTACTGAAGCTGAACAGCAGTACACCCAGGTTGAGAAAGAGCTTTTGGCAATTGTGTTTGCATGTTTGAAGTTCCATGATTATGTTTATGGTAGATCTATCCAGATTGAAACAGACCACCAACCATCAGTCACTATCTTAAGAAAACCAATGCATTCAGCTCCAGCCAGACTGCAATGTATAATGCTGAGATTGCAAAAGTACAATTTCAATCTTGTCTACAAGAAAGGAAAACTTTTTTATCTTGCTGATAAATTATCCAGGTTGCCCAGAAATACCACTGAATAGAATGACAATTAAAGTTCTCATTTGCTTGATGATTTTGAAGTCATGGAAGTGAGCAATTTTTATTCTACATGTCTTGATGAGTTGAGAAAACACACAGCCACAAATCCAGTTTTACAGAGGCCCAACCACTTTATCAATCATGGATGTCCATCAAAGCAATCTAGTTTACCTCAAGAAGTGCAACCTTATTTTCCATACAGAGATAAGATTTTGACTGACAAAGGTATCATAATGAAAGGTTCAAAAGTGATTGTTCCAAAGCCCTTGCAACCTGAATACATTACTATCCTGCATTGTGGTCACCCAGGAACCGATTCTACCAAAATAAGGGAGAGAGAGATAGCATTTTGGCCTTCAATGTCACAAGATATTGAGAGAACACTTTAATTATGTTCAGTATCTAATAGTACAAAGCCACTTCAGCAGAAGGAACCACTTCAGCATAATCAGATTACAGAACTACCTTAGTCAACAGTAGCCACGGACATTTTCAAGTGTAATGGTCAACATTATTTGGTGTTAGTAGACTCTTACTCCAATTGGTTCGAGATTGACCTACTTCCCAACCTAGCATTCAACACAATCATTACTAAGATGAAGTATCATTCTGCAGTACACGGTAGTCCACACAAAGTTATTTCTGACAATGGCACACAGTTTACAAGCCAACAGTTCAAAAGATTTGCTGAAGAATGGGACGCATGTCACAAGTAGTCCAGAGTACCCACAGTCAAATGGTTTGGCAGAATGAGCAGTGCAAAGTGCATGCAAAATAGTTACTTAAGAAGTCAAAATGAGATAATACTGAAGTTTACCTGAATCTCTTGAATCTCAAAAATATTCCTCATGATAAACATCTTGGTTCACCTGCTCAGAGACTTCTGTCGAGACAAACCTGAACCACATTGCTTAGTTAATTGTTGGTTTCATGTGTCAAGAACAACAGATCAGTGAAAGCCAATCTGTTGAAGAAGTACTTATCCCAGAAGTTCTACTATGATAAGACCAGTAAACTGCTCAATCCATTTTGAAAAGAAGTGGTAAGAATGCAAACGTCCAAGGGTTATGATCAGATTGGTGTCATGAAGAATATTGGTCCAGAGCTGAGATCGTACATTGTGGAATCAGAAGGAGCAACTTTTAGGTGGAATCAGAAGCATTTACTACCAGTATCTGAGCTTCTACCACAGCAAACAGTCCGTGAGAGAGACTTTTTATCTCAGAGTGAGTTGTCCAATGTTCCAGTTCCAGAGGAAGTTCCAGAGGACACTCCTGTTCCTATGACAAATCCAAAAGTTCTTGATATGAGTTGTGTACTACAGACTGTCCATGTTGCTAATTTTAGTCCCATCTGTTATGTTATGAGATATGGAAAAAATCTCTAGACCCTGTAGCAGATGCAACTTGGACATGAACATTGTATTTTGTTTCTGATGTATATAGTAATGCATGCCTAGCTCTGCTATTGTTTTGCATAAAGGGCAATCTTTTTAAGAAGGAGAATGTAGATCAATATGTGTGTATATACTTTAAGAAGCTATCTAAGGACTTGCACAACTGTATAACTACTGAGCATGTGCAAGTCTGACTGCCATTTTGTAGTTAGCAGTTGAGGCGTGAACATGTATGTATGTAAGCTCTGACTGTTAGTTAGTTCATTCATATTTAAAGATGCTGCTATCCATCTTGATGTGTTTCTATGTATTAAAGCATCTAAACAAAACCCCAAGCATTCTTATTATTTGTGTTAGAGACAAGTGAGTGACACCCTCTTTCATTATAATAGTTCAATAGCAATTTAACTACAGGCTCCAATCTGTAAAATGTCAGAATACTCCATCTCTCTCTTTCTCTTCCTACCTTCACATCTCCGGTGGGGACCCCAAGACTGTATTCTTGTTCCCCTCTTTTTTATTATCTTTATCAAAAATCTCTATACCTCCACAGGTCCAGCATCTTACAGGATATGCTGATGATGTCATGCTTATATGTGTGTCTAAAAATCTCCTTCAGCTCCTCCATATTACACAAGAAGCTTTTCCCTCGGTTGAGAAATGGCTCCATAATGCCCAACTACAATTCAACTTGAAAAAAAAAAGTTAATGCTATTTTTTCCCAAATCACACATGCATGAGAAAAAAATATTTTTTATTAAACAAAACTGAAATTGAAGTAATCTCTCAAACAAATCTTCTTGGAGTGGTTGTAGATCATAACTTTAGATTTAGAGTGGATGTTCAAAATAACATAACATAAATTCATCAAAGATTAGGAATGCTCTCCCATCATAAAACTTCCTTAGCGACCCCACTAGAACCACTCTTTCCACTACTTATCTTCACCCATCCCTTTAATATGGAGTACCATATTCACCAACCTTCACTCTACAGTTTAAAATACAGTAGATGCATGTTATAAAATAAGGTTGCAAAATCTGGCTCTCACAAACAATATCATGTGATCATCCACCTCTGTACTTTCCTTAAGGGATTGGAGTGGGTTGAACTGTGTCATCATATAGATTACATACAGCTTATCTCCAAACACAATATTATAACAAAGCAGATGACTACCCTGTTTTTAGTCCCATTCTCCATTCCTACCACCCTAATAGACCATTTTGATCTAATGGACATCACAGTATATATTAAACTCATATACCCTCTGGCCAGTCTCAACTAATACTCAGCCTCCAAGCAGTGGAATTCTATCCCTCAGTAAATTAGATCTATGTCTAACCTTTCCAACTTCAAACACCTGCTAAAAAATTAAATAAGACTTGGCTCTGCTCCTGCACTTTACCTCAGGTTGAACTAGTCTCTCCCCTCCCCCAAGCATACGTCTTATCAGCTCCTTTCTTTCCTGAATATAGTCAATATATTTCTCAGATAAAGGAAAAACATATTTTAACTTAGGTTATGTCATCTAGTCACCTCTGTTTCAAAGTGTGTACTCGTGTTTAATATCATCTTTATTAACTGCAAACTATGAATTATTTAACTATTGACAATGTTCTTTTTTAGCTTGCTATGTTCAGTTATTTGCACACTCTATGTACAATTTCAAACAGTTTGAACTGAAGTTGTAGATTTTTTTTCTTAGCTAATATGTTGTTCCTTTGTAATAGATTTTGTAATAACTTTGTTATTAAACTGTAACCATATTATGTCAATGTACTCTTCCCAAGCCTCAGCTGAAAATGGAATATTGTCCCAGTTAGACTTTAATGTTAAGCAAATATCAAATAAAATCATGTATGACAATTATTTAGATAAACTATATGGGAATTACATATAATGTTTTTACTAACTGTTTTTAAAAGTAAAATTAATAATTTATTAATGTATGGGATGGAAACTCAGGGGCCCGGAAGAAATTATTTGGTTAATGCCAATGACATTCAGATTATTAAGACATCCTCCTGGTCTTCTGAAATAATTTCCAGAAATTTACCTTACAGAGAAATTTGAACTGATGGGGAGCAAGCACTAAAAGATTATGAAAATGCTTTCAAACTTGTTGAAAATTATAAAGTTTTCAGAAGTAGAAATCCTAAAATAGATTCAAATGGAAAAGAAAGAATGGGCATATAAGTACAATTATCAGTCAACTACTCAACAATAATTAATAATGCATACAGATTGTTTATGATTTCAGTTATTTAGAAAATATTTGGAGAAAGAGTATTGTATTAAGTGAAAAAAATGTATGTGTTTGTGTGTACATATCTACCTTTCTATATATCTGTGTATATGTATGTGTGTGTGTGTGTTAAACATCAAGATGTTGAAAACCCAAAGGATAGGAACTGAAACAACCAAAAAACAAACAAGAACCCCCAATCACTTTTTTTTTATTTTACAGGGGGCAAGCCCTCCCAACAACCCCTGTTAATTCTACATACAAATTCTGAGATCAAAAAACAATGGGGAAGGGCAAATTCCCACTCCCTGCAGTTCTGTAAGTAATACAAGTCCAACTCATCATATGATTATTCAGTCACTTCTGTTGGTCTTAAAGGCATTCAGTAGTATGAATGTTCGACTATATGAAGTGATACTATATATATATATATATATATATATATATATATATATATATATATATATATATATATAGATATATAGATATATATATATATATAGATATATAGATATAGATATTTATATATGGATCCCTGGGCAGCCACAGTGGTGCAGTAGTTAGCGTTGCCGCTTCACAGCAAGAGGTTCTCTGGTTCAATCCTTGGCTGGGGTGCCTTCTGTGCTGAGTCTGCATGTCCTCCCTGTGATTGTGTGGGTTTCCTCTGGGTGCTCCAGTTTCCTCCCACACCCCAAAAACATGCTGCAGGTGGATTGGACACTCTAAATTGGCCCTAAGTGTGAGTGTTTGCATGTGTGCACCTTCTGTGGAAGGTTGGGTGCCGGGCTGGCAACTCGACACTGTAAAACTCCACTGCCAATCATGAGCAGACAGGTGATCTGCTGTGGTGACCCCTAACTGGGAAAAGCCAGAAGAAGATTTATATATGGATCCCTATCATATGATCGAGATTTGTATGGTCAATATCATATAATTGAGTATCCAGAAACTTGAAGGTCTTGAATGAAGATCACAGTACAGTGCATAATGGAAAGCTTACCCTTTTCCTCGCTGTATGTGTGATCTCCGAAATTATATATTTAATTTGCAGGGGGTGTGGGGGTCACAGCCCTCCACATTGGTGGTGCTGGGAGGCTTGTCCCCCTACAAAAGCATAAAAAAGTTAGATTTTTTTTTTGGATGTTTGAATTTTTTTTTCAAAACACATTCATATGGTCCTGACCATATGAATTTCGAGTTTCTGAAACACATATAAGGTAGAGACATAGCATATATGGATGTGGGTAAATCACTTGAATACACATTTGCCTTAACAAAAATTGCTTGAAATATGTTGTCTTAAAAATGCAAGTAGTCAACAGCACATTTGTTTAAAAATATTTGATCTAACAACATTTGATTGTCAATTGATATTTAATGCAGATTTAATCATGAAATATGCTGTATGGAACATAGTGCACACTGATGGAATACTCTAAGTAGTGTAATCCAGAGACACTTCTCTTCAGCATGTAGCACAGATCAATGATTTTTCAAGATGTACTAAAACTAATTAATGAAAGACACTGTCGAAACTCAAATGGTCAAGCCCACGTGATTAACAATATAGTTCATCAATCAACATAAACAAGACAAAAGCAATGTTTTTTGCTGGGAGCAAAACCCCATGCATCCCCCCACCCCCTGCAAATTATATATACCAGCTCCAAGATCACACTACAGTGGGGAATAGGATGCATTCCCCAATCCCCACTGTATCACAATCTCATTCAAAATGGTACACAAACTGCATTGTCGATCATGTGGTTTCAAACATGTGTTTTTTGAGAATGTCATTTGTTGACCAAGTGACATAGATCTGATTTTACACTATAAATCACTGCTTGGATAATGTCTAAGTGCGTACTGACAGTGAATCCTAGGTTTTGAGAGATTGCTTAAAATTTTGCAACCATGGAGTTGATGGATATAATTTTGGGGTCTGTAGGGGCTTGCCACCCCGGATTGGGGGTGCAGGGGACTGGCCACCTGCAAAAAACATTTGAAGTTAACTTTTTTTGCAAGTTCAGAAACCCAACAATTTTCCTTTTCAATTCATGTGCTGTTGGTCATTTTTTTAGGCATATCGTGTTTAGTGTAAATATTTTCAGTTTTATGTGCTATCGAGCATCTGTTTTTAGGTAAGTTTGTGTAGGAGAATTATGCATAAGGCAAATGTGTATTTAAGTGATTTACCCACATCCATATGTAAGACTGTCAGTGGATGTGTGCTTATCAGAATGCATAAACAAGAGGTTTACTGTTAGACATTTATTTCATTAGCTGTGCACAGTTGTTCAGTCTAGTAAACACACTTATTTAAAACTGCAGTGTATTTTACTATTATGCTGACAGTAATGACACAATGTAGGTACCATGCTCTGATCCTGGCTACAGTGCAGTCCATTACAACAGATGTGTGAAATGATGTAAATATACACACGCAGGCTATGTGTGCATATGTGCATATATATGTTGGTGATGGGAACAGAGGGGATGAGGAAGTGATGGTTAGGTATGGTGTTAAACAAAGGAATGCAGAAGGTCAGATGGTAGTGGATTTTGAGAAAAGGATGGACATAGTTGTGGTGAATAAGTATTTTAACAAGAGGGAGGAGCACAGGGTGACATACAAGAGTGGAGGAAGATGCACACAGGTGGATTATATCTTATGTAGGAGGGCCAGTTTGAACGAGATTGGAGACTGTAAAGTGGTAACTGGAGAAAGTGTAGTCAGGCAGCATAGGATGGTGGTTTGTAGGATGATGTTGGTGATCAAAAAGAGGAGGAGGAGTGTGAGGGCAGCACCAAGGATCAAATTGTGGAAATTGAAAAAGGGTAATTGTGAGGTGGAGTTCAGGGGTGAGTTAAGATAGGCACTGGGTGGCAGTGAAGAGTTACCAAATAGCTGGGTAACTACAGCAGAGCTAGTAAGGGAGATGGCTAGAAAGGTACTTGGTATCACATCGGGACAGAGGAAGGATGACAAGGAGACATGGTGGTGGAATGAGGAAGTACAGAAGAGTATACACGCAAAGAGGTTGGCAAAGAAGAAGTGGGATTGTCAGAGAGATGAAGAAAGTAGACAGGAGTATAAGGAGATGAGGTGCATGGCAAAGAGAGAGGTGGCAAAGGCTAAGGATAAGGCATATGAAGAGTTGAATGAAAGGTTGGACACTAAGGAGGGAGAAAAGGACCTGTACTGATTGGCTAGACAGAGGGACTGAGCTAGGAAAGATGTGCAGCAGGTAAAGGTGATAAAGGATAATGAGGGAAACATACTCACAAGCAAGGAGAGTGTGTTGAGGCGATGGAAAGAGTATGTTGAGAGGTTGATGAAGGAAGAGAATGAGAGGGAGAGAAGGTTGGGTTAGTGAATCATGAAGTACAATGGATTAGCAAGGAGGAAGTAAGGATAGCTATGAAGAGAATGAAGAATGGAAAGGCTGTTGGCCCAGATGACATACCTGTGGAAGTATGGAGGTGTTTAGGTGAAATAGCAGTGGAGTTTTTAACCAGATTGTTTAATGAAATCTTCAAAAGTGAGAGGATGCCTGAGGAATGGAGAAAAAGTGTTTTGGTACTGATTTTTAAGAATAAGGGTGTTGTGCAGAGCTGTAGTAACTACAGAGGGATTAAAGTGATCAGTCACAGCATGAAGTCATGGGAAAGAGTAGTGGAAGCTAGGTGAAGAAGGGACGTGATGATTAGTGAAAAGCAGTATGGTTTCATGCCGAGAAAGAGCACTACAGATGTGATGTTTGCTCTGAGAATGTTGATGGAGAAGTACAGAGAATGTCGGAAGGAGTTGCATTGTGTTTTTGTAGACTTAGAGAAAGCATATGACAGGGTGCCTAGAGAGGAGTTGTGGTATTGTATGAGGAAGTCAGGAATTTCAGAGAAGTATGTAAGAGTGGTACAGGATATGTATGAGGGTAGTGTGACAGCAGTAAGGTCTGCGGTGGGATTGACGGATGCATTTAAGGTGGAGGTGGGGTTACATCAAGGATCAGCTCTGAGCCCTTTCTTATTTGCAATGGTGATGGACAGGTTGACAGACAAGATCAGACATGAGTCCCCATGGACTATGATGTTTGCAGATGACATTGTGATCTGTAGTGAGAGTAGGGAACAAGTGGAGGAGACCCTGGAGAGATGGAGATATGCTCTAGAGAGAAGAGGAATGAAGGTCAGCAGGACTAAGACAGAATATATGTGTGTGAATGAGAGGGAGGATAGAAGAATGGTGAGGATTCAAGGAGTAGAGGTGGCAAAGGTGGATGAGTTTAAATACTTGGGGTCAATAGTTCAGAGTAACAGTGAGTGTGGAAGAGAGGTGAAGAAGAGAGTACAGGCAGGATGGAGTGGGTGGAGAAGAGTGTCAGGAGTGATTTGTGACAGACGTGTACCTGTAAGAGTGAAAGGGAAGGTCTACAAGAGGGTAGTAAGACCAGCTATGTTATATGGGTTGGAGACAGTGGCATTAACAAAAAGGCAGGAGTTTGAGCTGGATGTGGCAGAGTTAAAGATGTTAAGATTTGCACTGGGTGTGATGAGGGTGGACAGGATTAGGAATAAGTATATCAGAGGGTCAGTCCAGGTTGGAAGGTTTAGAGACAAAGCCAGACAGGCAAGATTATGTTGGTTTGGACATGTGCTGAGGAGGGATGCTGAGTATATTGGGAAAAAGATGCTAATGATGAAGCTACCAGGTAACAGGAAAAGAGGAAGGCCTAAGATAAGGTTTATGGATGTGGTGAGAGAGGACATGCAGGTGGTTGGTGTGACAGAACAAGATGCAGAGGACAGGAAGAAATGGAAACAGGTGATCTGCTGTGGCGATCCCTAACAACAACAGCCGAAAGAAGATGATGATGATGATATATATATATATATATATATATATATATATATATATATATATGTGTGTGTGTGTGTGTGTGTGTGTGTGTGTGTGTGTGTGTGTGTGTGTGTGTGTGTGTGTGTGTGTGTGTGTGTGTGTGTGTGTGTGTGTGTGTGTGTGTGTGTGTGTGTGTGTGTGTGTGTGTGTGTAAAAAGATATGTATACATATATATATATATATATATATATATATATATATATATATATATATATATATATATCAGTCTTGTTTAGAATATTGATTGCCCAAACCAGTGAACTGCACATCATTGTGGTGGCATTATTGGATGCTGAAATATCCACTGAGGGAATTGAATGATAGTCCTGTTATCTGAGATTGTGGCTCAGCTAGAATAAGGAAACTGTCCCTTTACCCACTGTGATGTGACCTTGATGATGGAAGATAGAAGAAGCAGGGGGTGTGTGGGGTGGCACTGAAACTTTCATGCAAACTTCTCTGCTAATGTTTCATATTAGCAACAGTTTATTAAAAAGATTTTTCCATTTGGAAGTCTGCAGAAATATATGCCTTTGGATGCCAGCTGACATGTAAACCCATTTGCTCTACTCTTTCCAGCATCTTGTAGAGAGTACTTCTAAACTTGTGTTTCTAGCAGGCATTTTGTTTCTTATGGTTTGATCCCACTCCATTCACTTTTCTCCACCTGATGCCTCTCTCTCCCCAGCCCTGCCCAATTATCATCCCTCTTCTCTTTATTCAAACCAAATTTCCACCCCCACCCACCCAATCAATCTCTTCTGTCCCTCCACATAAAACACAACCATTTTTCTCTTCCCTCTCCTACGTACTATATCAATCAACTCTCCTCCCATCCTTAGTAGCCACTCTACCAGTTTCCTCCCACCCATACAACCTCTACTTCCCCTCCCACCTCACAAATGCATAAACCCACCAAAACCTGTACTGATATTCCAACTCTTATACATAACAAATCCTTCTATACCCTCCACTAGTATAATACCACCTCCCTCTCCACCCAAATACAGTTACACATACTCTTCTTAGACATACTTCATTTATAGCACCAGACTACCACCTGCAAACAATTCCTTCCATTGTTCCTTTACTCATCTCATCTCTAATTCCAATCCCCCTTAGTATTCACTCTTTTTAAATACCTACTTATTTATGTCACTGTTGCCAAGCTGTATTGCATAACTGATTTCTCAACCTATGTCACCTTACAGACTACTGTACAACAGCCATACCTAGAATCATGTCACTCGCCAGCAGTCATACCACTAAACAAGGTGGCCATTACCAAACTTTAATTCCACCATTTTAAAGATGCTGACAAGCGTTACTACAATTATAGAATTCTTGAATGCCATCAGACCCATCCAAACCTAATAGTAAAAATAAAAATTGCCTCAAAATGAACACCCCTGTTTTACCTGTACCGTAATAAAATATTGCAGTATGAAAGACATCCGCCAAGTCCAGGTCCAGTCAAGTCACTGTAACACAACTATCAAATCACTTCCCATCCCAATATTACAACACCCCCTTTCATCAACCATAAAACAAAAAGTAAACGTAGTCTCATCAGCTCTCAGTAGTATATGTAACAAAATCACAGAACATCATGCATGGATAGTTCAGTACACTTCAGATATTCTGACAGTTACAGAAACCTGGCTAAAGCCCAGCATAAAAGACAGTGAATACATCTGCCTAGGTATAACATCATAAGAAAAATCTTTAAAAAATGTGTGTGTATAGCCATCCTATACTTCATCTTGTATGAACTAAATCCTTTCAACAATAGTATTCAGAAATTCCGCAATGCCAAAATATTAATGCCATACCTCAAATTAAATAATAATTAAAAAAAAAATTGTAACATTGTTCTCTATGCCCCTCTTGGAAACAATATAAACACTCTGGAAGATATCCTACACTGGATATCTAATACCTTTCCTAATAAAAAAGTATTGGGAAATGTAAACATTGGCTGACAAAATATTGCCTGCATCTTTTCCAGTAACAATATTAACCTATATGGCTTGATACAACACATCACCTCACCTATTACATGTAATACAGCTTATGACAAGAGCTTTATCCTAGAATAGATAGTCTCTGATGCTCACAAACATACTACCTCAGGAATCCATGCAGACTTCCTTAGTAATCAACTTTAAACCATCTTCACACTTAGATTTATAGATTAATCACCCATCATGCTAAACAACACAAATACAACTGGGCCTGTAATCTTACAGATTTCAACCACACCTTCAAATCACCACTAAAATCTATTAACTGGTGTAATCTAACCTCCCCTCCTGGATGAAACAGTCCTCACATTCAATACGATATTCTTAAATATTTTAAATAACTTAGCACCCCGTAGAAGAAAAAGAGTTAAAACCAATCATACCCCCTGGTTATCTAACAATACTAAAAATCTCACAACAGAGATAAGGCCTTGATAAAAATGATGAATGAACAAATCATCAGAACTAATGTAGGAGTTTAGAGAACATTGAAAACTTACAGAAAACAGGTAAACAGGTGAACAGTGACAAAAACAAACAACATTACAATAATCTGCAGAACTGCCATGCAAATAATCCAAAAACAATTCTGGTTGTCCATAAAATAGTTAATCCTCCCAGGGACAAAAAACAATCCAAATCCTTCATAGGTTCATAGGTTCATAGGTTGGTACTAGGCTATCAGCCCTAGGACTTATGCAAGCCTAGCCGTAACAATTTCCTGGATATTTCTTCCCACAATATTTACTTCTCTGGACCTCTGTCTAGCAGGGTGACTGAATTTCCTATCTCCCATCAAATCATCAAGGTTCCTTTTGAAGAGGGCCAATGAGGCGCTCTGCTTCACATGTATGGGCAGTCTATTCCAGAGTATGGGGAGTCTCTGGGTCAGGAACCTATCCCTCCAGCATGTTATGTTCATTGTGATGACAAGGTTTAGATCCCTGGAGCGTGTGGCTCTGAGGGATTGGGATTTCTTTAAGTGGAGCATGTCCAACAGCTCAGGGATTGACATGGCCTTGTATGTTAAGCAGAGATCGCCTCTGAGTAGATGATATGCCACAGAGTATAGCTGGAGTTTTTTTAGATGGTCAGCATATGGCATCTTTTTTAGGCCTGTGATTCTTTTAGTTAGGTATTTCTGTGGCCTTTCCAGGTGTTGCAGATGTGCGGTACATACCAAACGGGGCATTATACTCTATAATGGGTCTAATGAGGGATGAGTACAGTGGGACGATGACCTCCTTTTTTCTGGATGAAAAGCCCTTACTGATGAGGTGTGCCACATAGAAGGATTTCCTGACTGTTGTGGTGATGTGGTTATCGAAAGTGAGATCACTGTCCACCTGTGTCCCTAAGTCTCTCATTACACTTTCGGTGTTTAGTGTACTGCCACCTATGTGGTAATTCATGGGTACATGTTTTTTCCAAAGGGGATAACTATATATTTCTTGGCATTAAGCTTGAGCCCATGGCTCTGGCACCAGGCGTCTGTTTCTGTAAGTCCCTTTTGTAGAATATCCACATCATTTAGGGATTCAATAATGGCTCCCGGTTTGCAGTCATCTGCAAACTTTGTTAGCCAGAGTCCCTTAGTGTTGGCCTGTACTTCAGAGAAATAGATACCAAACAAGAGTGGTCCCAGGACCGAACACTGAGGTACTCCACTTGTCACTTGTCTGGAGTTGGATTTGGAGTCGGCTACTTTTACAGTCTGGGTTCTGTCACTAAGCCAGTTGGCAACCCATCAAGTGACGTATGGATTTATGCCCAGTTTAGTAAGTTTATCTATTATTTCAGAGTGGGGGATGGTGTCGAAGGTCATGGCAAGGTCCAGATAGGCTTTGTGGACTGCCTTACCCTCATCCACAACTCTGGAGACTGATTCAAAGAAGTCAGTTAGATTCAGGAGACAAGATCGGCCCTTCACAAACCCAAAGTGGGTGGGGTCCAGTGTTTGAAGGTTGCCAATGTCTTTGTTTATAAGTTCCATGATAATGCATTCCATGCCCTTGCAGATCAGGCTTGTCAGACTGATGGGACTGTAGTTCCCAGGATCCAAGATGGATCCTCCCTTGTGGAGCGGGATAACTGCAGCTGTGCGCCACTCAGTGGGCACGAAGCCTGAGATGAGGCTATGATTAAACATGACACTGAGGTGAAGTGCCAGTTCATTTTGTAGTTCATGTAGTACACAGCCTGGGGTGTCATCTGGTCCCATGGATGCTGTATTCTTAGCTTTGGAGAGTGCGGTTTCTACCTGTGTGGCTGTGATTACCAGAATTTAGCAATCTTTTGGTATTGAGATGGGCCCTTTAGGGGGTGAGAGGGGGGCAAAGTTGGCATTAAATAGATCTGCCAGGATATTGGCAATATCGTTGGGATCAGTATATTTAATGCCATTCTGTTGTAGCTCAGAATAGATCTGAGTATTGCCATTTAGATTCTTGACATAACTATAGAATGCCTGGTTGTCTTTGGAATCTTTGGCAATTTTATTTTCGTAACTAGCTTTTGAGGATTTTATGAGGGATCTCAGCTTCTTACTGAGGCTGGTGAGGGAGTTTTTTGCATCCTGGGATTTTCCTCTTTTCTGCAACAGTTTCTTCCTTCTGTTGTATAGTTTGTTTATAGCAGGGGACCACCAGATTGGCTTCCATTTTTTGGAGAAGAGCATCTTGGTTCTATATGGGATGGCACGGTTCATGCACGAGTGGATGTACTCGTACAGTGCCTTAGTGTAGGATTCTGCAATCGAACTTCCAGATCCCGTCTGTGTAGGTGTCATGAAGTTTGTCACTTCTGACTTCAGTAGCATGAAGTTGGCTTTGGAGAAGTTTTTTAGGGAGGTTTCCTTACTGGGGGTTGGGGATGGGATGTGGATGTCAAGAGTGATTTGCTTATGGTCAGACCTGACCAATGAGGGGGTGACCACTGGTGTGGAGCATCTATCTCCCATGTTGGTAATGACCAGGTCTAGGATATTGGAGCCCCTGGTGGGACAATGGCTTAGTTGATCCAGGGCATTGAAATTTATGAATTCCAAGAACCGTTGGGAAAAGGAGTTGGTACCCGTGTAGTTTTCCCAGTTAATGGCAGGGTAGTTGAAATCACCCAGTATTAGGGTGTTTGGTTGTAGCTTAATATTTTCCAGTATGTTTAGAAAGGTGTAGTGAGAATCTTGGGGCATGGTGGGGGATCTATAGCAAGCTACTATTTGGATTGCAGTCTTACCTAGTGTTAGTTACACCTGGAGAATTTCAGATGCATTGTGTTGGGCAACTAGCCTGGAGGTGTGAATATCCTTGGTGAATATGGACACTCCTCCACCTTTAGTGTTTCGGTCTTGGTTTTGTGGCCGAAAAGTGTGGTAAGAATTTTAGCCTGGTATTGCAGGGGTGCTCTCTGGAGCCTTGAACCAGGTCTCAGTTACTGCACAGATATCGATGTTCTCCATTTTTAGGAGTGCCTCGAGAGAGTGCATTTTGAGGTTTAGACTTCTAGCATTGAGTAGCATTGCCTTCAGATTTTGCATGCTTGTATCTGTTACAGTGGTGGTTTTATCCTTTGAACCTTGCCTAAAAAAGGCACTATAGGGGTGGCAAGAGCTTTAACCAGTAACCTGAATCCCAGGGGTGACAGGTGCAGACCATCTCTGGCAAAGCATCATGGTTTGTCGATCATGCCTTCCCAGGCAGACAAATACTGGATCCCCTTTGAATGACACCAGAAGCTTAGCCACTTGTTGAAGTCAGTCATTTTGTCCTTAGACTGTGGTATCATTCCGGGTGAAGACAGGATACTACTAAGGGCTAGGGTCATACCTGCCTGGGTCACATGATCCAGGAGCTCTTCCATGTCTCTTTTCATGTAGTCCAGTGAGGTACATCTCCAGTCATTCACTCCAGCATGGACAATGAGACAGTCGTATTTGTACTTGTTTTGGAGTGACTTGAGTGCATGCGTTTTGTGGCGGATCCTGGCACCTGACAGGCAGCTGACTGTAATTTTCTCCTTGTTCAGCCTGGTGAGTGGGACATCAGTGTGCCTGACTATAGATTCACCTATGACTAAAGTGTTAGGTACATTGTCTTGCCTTACAGGCTGTTGTTGGGTGGCACACTGGTGTTGTGAGCTATATGTCACTATGGTTGTGACTAGTGTCTGTTTGTGTTTCAGCTTTGGAGGTCCTTATTGCTTGGGCAGGTTAATGTTAAGGGCCTCTGCATATGTGGGTTTAGTGTTGCTATGTGTGGGTGTTGATGTTGTGGGTTTTGAGGGGCTATGAGTTGCTTGAGGTGTAATGCAGGTGTTAGCCTTCTCTTCTTGACTGTCTAGCACAATCTTGGCCAGAGAGAGCTTTGCTTCTAGTTTGGCTATGTAAGTGCATCTCTCGCAGGTTGTAGTGTTGGGTGGTAGGAGAAGAGGATTGTCTTTGTACATGAGGCAGTTGCTGCATTGCCCTAGTATGCCCAGATTCACCAGGTGGACAGGAGAAATCACCAGAAGCTGATCCTTGGACATGCCTGTTTAGGTGCTTTTTTGTAAAGTTTAAGAGCTGTTTTCCCTTACCTTTGCAAATTTTTTGTGCTTGGGACTATACCAACTGTATTTGCTTTGCACTCGCTTTGAATAAAGGAGTATTTTTATACATCTTGGTTTTACCCTTTATTTGGATTTCCAGGGCAGGCAACTTTTTGGTTTTTACTTTGCAATTATAGGCTGTTTAGTGCCTAGGATTAATTTCTCCTTATTGACAAAGAGAGCTGAGTGCTTGTATCAGTTTCAGGCTTCCTAGTGCTATCCAGCAGGTTCTAGAGCAAGTGCTAGTCACAGGGGTTCAGATTTTAGTGTTACTACTGAGAAACCAGCTAGTTCTAAGGGAAAATTTGAAGAGCACACTTTCTGGCACCTGGAATAGTTTAACTGTAGCCTTGCAGTGCTGCACGATGCAAAAAATGTGCAAACACACGCGTTTTTAAGCCAGAAAGCGGAAAGGGTTAGAAATCAACCCAAAAAGGCTAATATAATTACAATTTCAGAGCTGAAAATCACTCCTCTAGCGTTAGGCAGTACAATGCAATAGGACTTCCCTCTACCACAGTAAAGTCTGGATAGCTCTGAACACAGAAAATAAAGTCCTGAGGCATGCAAAGCCTGGGATATGGACTGGCTAGGAAAGGTGGGAAACAAGCAAACAAGATAGTATTTTTTTTTTGTTGAAACAGCTAAACAATGCAATAATATACTTAACCTCTCCCCACTTGAAATTGCTGGCAAGAATAATACCTACTTCATAGACATCATAGCTGCTCTTACCAAAGCAACCCTAATATCCATAATAGCTCTACTCCATGCCATACCCTCCCAGTAGTATGCCACCTTACAGATTAAAAATTGTCCCTATTTCACACACACACATATATATATATATATATATATATATATATATATATATATATATAAAGAAATACTTCAACATCTTAAACCATGCACAACATCTGCTGATAACTTCTTACCTGAATTTCTTAAGACTGCAGCAATTGCTATTGCATGCCCAATATCAGTCCTTGTAAATAAGTCAATAAGTCAGTATGAGAATCTTATGTTCCTTCCCTCTGGAAAAAGTCACATGTAACCCAGTAAGTAAAGGGATTACTGCAAAAGAAATCTCCAGCTTTATACTAATTTCAATCATATGCACCTAGTCAAAAAATATTTGGAAAAAAAGTATACACAACCAACCTTAATACCTATTCAACAACAACTCTTAGCCCCCACACAACATGGCTTCCACCCTACAGATATTATTACCACTATCCTCATATCCTTCCTAGACACCATCAACAAAGCTAGGGACAAAGGTAAACATTTCTGTCTACTTTATTCCTAGATCTATCTAAGGGTTTTGGCACTGTATCACACAATAAACACCTACACAAAATGTCTTCACGTGGCCTCTTAACCACTACTGTTATCTGGTTTATAAGCTTCTTGTCTGACAGACAAAAATCTGTTTAATGTCTCTGCACCCTATCCCCTTACCTGATAGTAAACATAGTCTACCTCAAAGCTCTATTGTTTGTCCTCTGCTGTTTAATTTATTTACCAACAATCTCTATACTTCTTTCCAACAAGGCTTCTTATACAGTATACAGATGTCTTGACTCTCATTTGAACCTCAGACAGCCCAACTCATTTTCAACAATTAACACAAGAAGCCTTCAATTGCATTGAAAGCTGGCTGCCGCATGCTCAATTACTTCTCAACCCAAAGGTAATTGAACTATACTTGTTTTTCACAAATCACATAGCCATGACAAAAGTAATTTCAAAATCACCTTTCTAAATAGCACTGACATTGAAGTATTATCGCATATACATTTTATTGGCATGACCATAGATGATAGCCTAAAACTTAACCTATGTATTCAAAATTCAAGTAAAAAAACACTCCAGAAGTAAGGAATGTTCTACTCACCTTCTAGCATCACTACTGTATGGAACATCCTCCCTTACAAACCTTAAACCTTCTCTAAAAATTAAACTGGAGCTATGTTATAACAATATTGCATGCTTTGCTGCAAGCAAACTCAGTGAAAGCCATTGCTGTGCTACACTAAAAAGACTAAATCAGTGTGAACTAACTAAATCTCCAAGATTCAGCAAGCTCTACATGGCTTGCAGGAATAATGCAGGAGCTGCTGGAGGCAATAAGCATTCTATCCAAAATCACAATTTTGCCATTATACTCAATGGCATGTGGAAGGCAACATGGCCAGTGAACAGTGATTGCTACGGGGGAAGGCTCAGTATCAGATTTGTAACTAGGCATTAGCAGGCAATCCTATGCAAATGAGGGGAATGATAATGAATTGCAGATTTCCCCTCATGGCTAGCCTGCACTCAACTGTGTAGGTGCAGGAAGACCATGGTGCAAGCCTAAGAGCTAGCTGACATCATAGAGGGGTGTGTCAGGCATACTGTAAGCTTACTGGAGCCCTGTGGTTCGGGTTTGCCCTTAGTTTAGCAGAGCTAAGCAAGGGGGTGTGTCTAAAGCTGCCAAGCATTTTACATTGCCTAAGCGGGTGTGCGCGCCACGCACCATGTTTTAAAGGAAAAAAAAAAGTAAACCAGGAAATAGCAGCTCCGTGCACATCTGAGCACTGTGTTTGCATAGCATGCCCCTAGGCTTAAACAAGAAGGCAATGGGAAAGGAAAACAGCAGTAGGGAGGTAATCAAGGAGAACTAGCATAGCTGGCAGGTGAAATGTATCAGAATCAGCCAATTACACAGGCAAAAGCCTAACCCAGCACACCATTATAAACTATGCAACGACCTTTCCCTCTGTTTTTTTCCACAAACTCTTCACCACTGGTGTACACAAGCGGGGAAATTTTACCAAACAAAATCAACAAAATGATAGGGGCTGTAGCAGCTATCAGAAATCAACATGTTGAAGAGGCTGAGGGTGGTGAGGATGAGAATGCTGATGACCAACCCACAGTGAGGAGAAGGAGAAGAGTGTACAGACCCAGGGTAACCTTCCAGGGGCTACGTGAGCTAGAGGTAGTGGAGTGCTATAGGGTGGACAGGGACCTCCTACAGCAAATCGTTGAGCTGTGCCAGCCACACCTCACACACAGAACCAACAGAGGGGAACCCATTCCAGTGGATACCAAGGTATATGTAGGCCTAAGAATACTAGCCACAGGCACCTTCTAAATGCCAACTGGGGATATCATGGGGATCTCACCGGCATCAGCATCCAGGGTACTCCACCAGTTCCTGGATGCCATGACAGCACATGCCGGTGAGCATATATATTTCCACAACAGCCATGAGGCATTGACCAGCAATAGGCATCTCTTCTACCAAATAGCAGAATACCCTGAAGTAGTGGGTGATATAGACTGCACGCACATATGCATCAAAGCACCACCCGGTGAGCGCAAGGACTTTCCCTCCATCAATTGCCAGGTCATGTGCGATGCCCAGGGCATTATAAAGAATGTGTGTGCTGGCTGCCCTGGAAGCTATCACAACTCCCACATCTGTCATATGACACAGCTGTACCAGAGATTTGCCAATGGGGACATCCCTTACAGCCACCTAGTGGGGGATGCTGGTTATGTACTGGAGCCGTGGCTGATGACACCCATCAGAAATGCACACACACCCGAACAAGAACTCCATAATGAGGCACACGTACAGACCAGAATCATAATAGAGCATGTGTTTGGGATGCTCAAGTCATGGTTCTGGTGCCTGGACATATCTGGTGGAGCCTTGCAGTACTCACCGGCTACATGTACCCAAATTGTCATCGCATGTGCCATGCTACACAATATGATCCTGTGGAAACAGCTGCAGCAGGAACAGCACGGGGCAGGGCCACACAGTTCCCCACCATTGCCAAGGCCTGCTCAGGCACAGAGTGACTTGGAGGAGGAACAACCTGAGCCTGCCCCAGTAGGCAGAAGGAGGCATGCCCAGTATACCCAGACCATGGCAAAGAGGCAACGCATAGCACATACACTGATGCGGTAGGAACCCAGGGAATGACACCACTCTCTGACTCGCACTTACAGTAAAAGGGATGCCTAACATGACACTTCCTGTGCTTAACCATGTATAGGGAGTGTACTATGTGCATCCGACATAGTCAGCCCTCCAGCAACATCCTCAATACTGGCACAGCCACAAGGTAAGTCACTCTCCCTATCATTTGCCGACTGGAGTAGTATGTTTTGTTACTTGTATCTATGGCATGGATTTGAGCATGCACGGGAATTGGGTGGACACCTATAGTAGCAGCATGAAATCTGTAACAAATACTGGAGTCACCATAGTAGCCAGTACTAGACAAGGTAACAAAACTCATTGCAGGAAATGTGGTGGGCCACATGTGTGTCCATAGGACACACACAAGACAGTCAGGGAGGCTCACATATCCAACAACAGTCTCAGCCAGCAAGAAAGGCACAGACAAACACAAACAAAGGCTGTGCTAAGACCTCTGATTGATGGCTATGGAGAACATCCCCCCTCCAGACCTACACAGACAGACTACAACAGATCAGGCAGTGGGATGTTTGTCCTGAAGGGTAAGAAGTCTGAAACTGAAATGTAGGTCAATCAAACCTAAGACCTGTAGTACACTAATATGCCTCTAGTCTGCATGATAGGTCAGAATACAGAATGAAGTGGAGTACCTGAAATACCAGTACAGTCACAGCAAATGTGTACAAGTGTCAGGTTTGCCCCCCCAATCCTATGTAGAAATGTAGTAACATGTATGTGTAGGTATAATAACAGTGGAGCACAGATTACCTGAGCCCGCCAAAGTAGCAGGATAAATTGTAGCATGTATACAATATGCAGGGCTGCATGTGTTAGGTTGGTGTGTGTTGTATACTGTGTGAGAGTGGTCAGTATGTAGGCATGGTGAGGTCTGTCCTGGTGGCCATTGGCCAGTACTGCCAATGACAGGGCCAAGGTCTCACAACTGCAGTGCCAAAAACAATGCATCCCAGCAAAACACATTCCAGCAGTAAGCCATAGTAAATGTTTGGAAGTAATATCTGTCACCATCTGAAAGATGGACATGGCATGAATGTGGCCCCAGACATACAAACAGTACACAGGTGGAAGTACCCCAGACAGTGTATAATATGTTACTGTCAAATGGACACACCTTTGGAATTGTACATAGAGGTTAGCAGCACATTAGTTGGGGTTGTAGTACGGAATATCTATGTCATCTGGCCAAACACTGGCAGACCACAAAGGTCACAGGTATGAAGCATTGCGAAACTGCTGATGTCCCTGCAAAAGCCAACATAAGTGGAATGCCCCATGCATATCCGTGAGTCAGATGCAAGTAGTGTCCGGAGCACACATGCACCCAGCTCACCCCACCATCACCCACAGGTACCCCTCTGGTCTTATCCCTGCTGTTGGGAATAAGTACAATATGACCCCCCCACCTCTGTATGGCAATAGCCAAAGAATGCAGCATGCAGAACAGGTGTCCCATGCAGGTGTGTCCCTAGCTGTAAGTAACACCCTGCCAGCATCCACACCACTGGATCAATAATGACAGAAAGTATTGGCATTAACACTTTGCACACCTATCCTGTCACCCCCAGGGGAATATAGAGTCTTGCAGTCTGGGACTGTAGGAGTGACACAATGCAACAGCCTGCTACAGCTGGCCTGCACCACTACCAAATGGCCTACAGTCCTCTGCTAAGGGCCTGTGTTTCACCCGTACTGCCAATGTCTGTTATGTCATGAACTCCCAAATAACATAACACAGTCCACAGAACCCAAGTGCAAGCCCATGTGGACAAATCCCAGTAACATGTCCACCATGTCCTACTGCATGAACTTGGACCAACACTAAATTACTGCTGGGATGAGGTGATAACTATAGGAAATTTATCAGACAATGTTTGCATAATGTTTGGAAGGGGATAGAATAATAGAGGGGGTGTAGGAGCATGGATGGCATGGACTGTGTGAAGACGATGTATGCACATACTATCCCTGCCTGCTAACACAGGAATGGGTGGCTACAAACCTGTTCATAAACCTCAATGTGAAGGGGTAATGTCCAGAATATTGACCCCTGCCTCTGGGTAACCTGTGTGAATCTGAACAGCTGTGAGGTATGGCCACAGCAGGATATGGCCATACTGTCACATTGATGGATGTACAAGCATGGGATCCTCAGCCACCACTGTACCAACGTGGTGAACCATTTACACAGACCTATCAGCAGGTTTATGCAGCTTCCCCTCCAGAATGGCATGATTTTGCAAGAATATGTAGGCTGTAGACCACAATACTAGACACAGCTGCATTCACCCTGTGTTCCCCAGGACATTACTGCAAGCGAATATATATACCTGAGAGTACTTGATGACATGAAATATCACAGTGTAAAACAGTACATATGTCTGAATATCTCTGCTAACACCATGACCATGTAGCAGAAGCAGCACAGACACAATTACCTACAGTAGCCCACTATCCTTTGCCCATTTTGACCCCATATTGTCAACCGATCTACAGATATCCCGCAAAAACAGGTTGCTAGCTGTAGGGGTAGAATACAAAAGCCTGCACTGGAGTACAACCTACCTGGAATGGATTCACACATTCAATACAGAAGGTCATACTGGGCATGCTCCCACACTTACAGAAATGAAGCCCATGTCTGGCAGCAACAGTGGACTATACAGATCTGATAGTCACAGATGTTTGTGTATACACACCTCAGTACACACCAGTCATGCTTTGCACACACATTACCTAGACTGAAATACTAAAGGCGGAGGCATGTCCATATTCATTAAGGATATCCACACCTCCAGACTAGTTGCTCAGCATAATGCATCCGAGATTATCCAAGTGCAACTAACTCTGGGCAAGACCATGATCCAAATTGTAACTTGCTACAGATCCCCTTCCATGCCCCAGGATTCCCACTCCTCATTTCTTGATACACTGGAAAATATTAGGGTACAACCCAACATCCTAATAATGGGTGATTACAACTACCCCACCATTAACTGGGAAAACTACTCATGTACCAACTCTTTTGCTCAACATTTTCTGGAATTCATAAATTCCATTGCCTTGGATCAACTTATCCACACCCCAAACAGGGGCAGAAATATCCTAGACCTGGTCATTACCAACATGGACAACTGGTTTTCCACAACAGAGGTCAAGTCCTCGTTGGTCAGATCTGACCACAAGCTAATCACCCTAGACATCCTGCCCCCACTCCCCATTAGGGAAACCACCATAAAAAAATTCTCCAAAGTCAACTTCATGCTTCCTAAAACAGAAGTGGCAAACTTCACAACACCCATGCAGATGGACAATAGAGGTATGGCTGTTGAATCCTACACAAACGCACTTTATAAGCACTTACACAAGTGCATGGATCATGCTATCCCTAACAGAACCAAGGTGCTATCCTCCAAAAAAAGGAAGCCAATCTGGTGGTCCCCTGCCATAAACAAACTCTATAACAGAAGATAGAAACTGTTGCAAGAAAGAGTAAAATCCCATGATTGGAAGAACTCCCTGGTCAGCCTCAGTAAGAAGCTGAGATCCCTCATAAAATCCTCCAAAGGTAGTTATGAAAATAAAATCACTGCTGATTCTAAAGACAGCCAAAAAGAATTCTATAGCTATGTCAAGAATCTCAATGGCAACACTCAGATCTGCTCTGAGTTACAGCACAATGGCACTAAATATACAGAACCAAATGATATTGCCAACATCATGGCAGATAGGTTTAGTGCTAACTTCACCCCCCTCTCACCCCATAAAGGGCCCATCTCTATGCCGGAAGAATGCAAAGTTACTGTAATCACGGCTGCACAGGTGAAAACCACATTCTCCAAAGCCAAGAACACAGCATCCATAGGACCTGATAACATCCCAGGCTGCGTTCTACATGAAGTGCAGAATGAACTGGCACCCCACCTAAGCACCACATTCAATCATAGCCTCAACTCAGGCTTTGTGCCCACTGAATGGCACACAGCAATGGTTATCCCACTCCACAAAGGGAGAGCCAACACGGATCCCGGGAACTACCGCCCCATTAGCCTAACAAGCCTGGTCTGCAAGACCATGGAACGTATTATCATGGATCTTATACACAAAGACATTGGTAATCTCCAAACCCTGGACCCCACCCAGTTCAGGTTTGTAAAAGGCAGATCATGTCTCCTAAACATGATATACTTCTTTGAAGCAGTCACCAAAGTAGTAGATGAGGGTAAGGTGGTTCACACAGCCTATGTAGATCTTGCCAAGGCTTTTGACACCATCTCCCACTCTGGAATTATAGATAAACTCACTAAACTTGGTAGAAATCCCTATGTCACAAGATGGGTTGCCAACTGGCTCACTGACAGAACCCACACTGTGAAAGTAGCAGACTCCAAATCCGACTTCAGACCAGTGACAAGTGGAGTACCACAAGGTTCAGTCATGGGTCCTCTCCTGTTTGTTATCTACTTTACTGAAGTACAGGCTAACATAGAAGGTCTTTGGCTTACAAAGTTTGGAGATGACTGCAAATTAGGAGGCATAACCAAAACTCCTAACAATGTGGACATCCTGCAAAAGGGCCTCATGGAGACAGATGCCTGGTGTCAAAGCCGTGGCCTCAAGCTCAATGCCAAAATGTGCATTGTCATCCCCTTTGGTAAAAACTCTGTACCCATGAGCTACCACATAGGTGGTAGTCTAGTTAACACCAAAAGTGTGATAAGAGAACTTGTGACACAGGTGGACAGTAGTCTCTCCTTTGATAATCACATCACCACAGTCATCAGGAAGTCTTTCTACATGACGCACCTCATTACAAAAGGTTTCTCATCCAGGATAAAAGAGGTTATTGTTACCCTCTACTCATCACTCATTAGACCCATTATATAGTACAACATCCCTTTTGGTATGTACCTCACAAGACATCTACAACAACTGGAAAGGCTGCAGAAATACATCACAAAGAGGATTACTGGCCTCAAACAGATGCCCTACGTAGACCATCTAAAAAAACTCCAGCTTTACTCCGTCACATATCGCCTACACAGAGGTGATCTCTGCCTAAAATACAAAGCTATGTCAAACCCAGAGCTGTTGGACATGCTCCACTTAAAGAAATCCCAAGCCCTTCGCGCTACATGCTCTAGGGACCTAAACCTTTTCTTTACAATAAACAGAACATGCTGGAAGGCTATATTTTTGTCCCAGAGACTTCCCATCCTCTGGAACAAACTACCTATCTATATCAAACAAAGCTCCTCATTACCACTCTTCAAGAACAATCTTGATGATTGGATGGGAAATAGGAAATTCACCCTGGGGAATCACTTCTGTGGCTCTGCTCGACAGGAGCACAGGAAAATAATTTTCTTGGGTGGCGAAAGTCAGGGTACCTTTTTGGCTAGGCTTATATAGACCCTAGGGCCAATAGCCTAGTACTTACCTATGAACCATGAACCTATGAACCTATGAGCATTGGATAGGAATACACACATATATCCAAGGACAACACACTTTAATAGTCCAAAGGTACACATACATAGAAGAGAGTGACAGACTGAGACAAAGAGCCTCCCATCATGAGGCCTGTCCCACCCAGCACACATCCAATTGGCTAGAACCACATGATGTGCAAACGTCAATCACTGTAGACATTTGCCTTTGGTATCCCTCAGCACTATAGTGTCTGTGGTGCTTGTGATAACTGTGTAACATGACTGTACAAGTCAGTAGTCATCTAGCAGTTGTATATATGTACCTATGAAATATAACCCTGTGTGTGCCTGAGTGTTGTGTGTCTGTTTCCAGATGAATGGGTTATGGCCCATGCACACACTGCACTCCCCATTGCCCTACTCTGGCAAGCCTGCTGATGTCTTCACCTTGAAATACACCTTTGGGGAAGGAGAAGCCCTATAAGCTCCATGGTGTGTGCTTTAACTGTGTAGTGCTATAGTGTGATGTACTAGTTAGATAGGAGTTCTAATCCCAGGCATAGCAACTGTGTCTGTTTGTCTCTGTAGAGATCAATGCTTTTGAGGCCATTCACACTCACTACACATTCAAATGCCCTACTTTGGCATGGCTACTGATGTTATTCACTTTGAAATACACCTTTGGGAAGAAGTAGCCCAGTAAGCTCCATGGAGCATGCTATAAATGTGTAATGCTGAAGTATGATGTATTAGTTAGGTAGGAGTTCTTTTTCCAGACATGGCAACTCTAGATGTTTGTCTGTGTAGGGATCAATGCTTTTGAGGCCATGCACACTCACTACAATTTCAAATGCCCTGCTTTGGCAGGGCTGCTGCTGTCATTCACTTTGAAATACACCTTTGGGAAGGAATAGCCCAGTAAGCTCCTTGGCCATCCTATAACTGTATAATGCTGCAGTGTGATGTACTAGTTAGGTAGGAGTTCTAATCCTAGACATGGCAACTGTGGATCTCTGTGTTTGTGTGTAGGGATCAATGTTTTGTGGCCATTCACAGTCACTAGGCACTCTTAAACATGGAGAACATCGATATCTGTGCAGTAACAGAGACCTGATCCAAGGCTCCAGAGAGCACCCCTGCAATATCAGGTACAGCTCTCACCACACATGTCATCCACCAAATCAGGACCAAAACAATAAAGGTGGAGGAGTGTCCATATTCACCAGGGATATTCACACCACCAGGCTACTTGCCCAACAGAATGTGTCTGAAATACCCCCGGTGAAACTAACACTAGGTCAGACTGCAATCCAAAATGTATAGCTTGCTACAGATCCCCCACCATTTCCCAAGATTCCCACTACACCTTTTGAAACATGCTGGGAAATATTATGATACAACCAAACCCCCTAATACTGGGTGACTTACACTACTGTGCCATTTACTGGGAAAAGTACTTGTGTATCAACACGTGTGCCCAACAGTTCTTGGAATTCATAATTCCCAATGCCCTGGATCAAGTAACCTACAGTCCTACTAGGGGCTCAAATATCTTAGACCTGGTCATTACCAACATAGGAAATCAATTCTCCACACTTATGGTCACCCCATTGGTGGTCAGGTCTGCCCATAAGCTAATCACCCTTAACATCCACATCCCTACCCCACACCCCAGTAAGGAAACCTCCATAACACACATCTCCAAAGTCAACATCATGCTTCACATGTCAGACATGACTAACGTCATGACACCCATGCAGATGGGAACTGAAAGGACGACTGTTGAATCCTACATGAAGGCACTGTATGAGCACATGCACTCATGTATGAATTGTGCCATCCAATATAGAACCAAGACACTCCCCACCAAGTAAAGGAACCCAATGTGGCGCCCCCCTGCCATAAACATACAGTACTAAAAAAGGAAGAAACTGTTGCAGAAATGGGGAAATTTGCAGGATGTGAAATACTCCCTTGCCAGCCACAGTAAGAAGCTGAGATCCCTCATAACATCCACCAAAGCTAGTTATGAACATAATATAGCCAAAGATGCCAAAGACAATGGCAAGCCATTCCATAGCTATATCAGGAATCTAAATGGCAATGCTCAGATCTACTCTGAGCTACAACAGAATGGTATTAAATATACTACTCCCAAGGATATTGCCAGTATCCTGGCAGATCGATTCAGTGTCAACTGCACCCCCCTCACACCCCAGAAAGAGCCCATCTCAACACTGAAGGATTGTCAGATTCCAGTAATAACAGCCACACAGGTGAAAAACACACTCTCCAGACCTAAGACAACAGCAGCCATGGGACCAGTCAACATCTCAGGCTGTAAACTACATGAACTACAAAATGAGCTGGCACCTCACCTACGTGCCATGTCTAATCATAGCCCCACCTCAGGCTTCATGCCCACTGTGTGGTGCACAGCTACAGTTATCCCAGTCCACAAGGGGGGATCTACCTTGGATCCTGGGAACTACAGTCCCAACAGTAGTGCCTGATCTGCAAGGCCATGGAATGTATTATCATGGAAATTAAAACAAAGACAATGGTAACCTGAAAACACTGGACCCCAACCAGGTTGGGTATGTGAAGGGCTGATCATGTCATCTCAACCTGACTGACCACTTTGAATCAGTCACCAGAGCTGTGGACAAGGGTAAGGTGGTTCACACAGCCTATCGGGACCTCACCATGGCCTTTGCCACCATCCCCCAGTCTGGAATCATACATAAATGTACCAAACTGGCCATTAATCCCTATGTCACTTGATGGGCTACCAACTGCTGTACTGACAGAACCCACACTGTAAATGTAGGTGACACCAACTCCAGCCCCAGACAAGTGACAGTTGGAGTACCTCAGGGTTCAGTCCTGGGACTAAGCTTGTTTGGCATCTACTGCTCTGAAGTACAGTTCAACACTAAGGGACTCTGGCAAACAAAGGTCACAGATGACTGCACACTGGGAGCCAATATTGAATCCTCACAAGATGTGAATATTCTACAGAAGGGCCTTACAGAAAGAGATGCTTGGTGCCTGAGCCATGGCCTCAAGATCAATGCCAAGAAATGTATAGTTATCCCCTTTGGGAAGGGACATGTACCTGTGAAGTACCACACTAAACTAAACACCTAAAGTGTGATAAGAGACGTAGGGACACAGGTGGACAGTGGTCTCACCTTTGATAACCACATTGCCACAACAGTCAGGAAATCCATCTATGTGGCACACCTCATCACTAAGGGCTTTATATCCAGGAACAAGGAGGCCATTGTCCCACTGTACTCATCTCTCAGTAGACCCAGTGCAGACTACAAGGGCCCATTACGTATGTACATCACAAGACAACTGCAACAACTAGAAAGGCAGTAGACATACCTCACTAAAAGAATCACAGATGCCTTAAGATGACCATCTAAAAATCATCCAGCTATACTCTGTCATATATTGTGTACTCAGAGGCGATCACTGCTTAACATACAATACCCTGTCAAACCTACAGCTGTTGGACATGCTACACTTAAAGAATTCCAAACCCTCACAGCCACATGCTCCAGTGATCTAAACCTTGTCATCACAATGAACAATACATGCTGGAGGGATGTGTTCCTGACCTAGAGACTCCCCAGACTCTAGAATAGACTGCCCATACATATCAAGCAGAGTGCCTCTTTGGCACTCTTCAAAAGGAACCTGGAGGATTGAATGGGAAATAGGAAATTGACCCCAGGGATCATGTCAGTTGCCCTGCTAGACAGGGATCCAGGGAAGTAAATATAGTGAGAAGACATAGCCAGGGACTTGTCATGGCTAGGCATGTATAGACCCTAGGGCCGATAGCCTTGTACCAACCTATGAAACCTATGAACTTATGACCTACACTTTCCATTGCCCAAACTTGGCAAGGCTGCTGATGTCATTCACTTTGAAATACACCTTTGGGGGAAAAGTAGCCCCATAATCTCAGTGGCTTGTGTTATAACTGCATAATGCTGTAGTGTGATTTTACTAGTTAGGTAGGAGTTCTAATCCTAAACATGGCAACTGTAAAACTTTGTGTGAGTGTTTGTCTGTGTTGGGATCAATGCTTTTGAGGCCATTCACAGTCACAGCAACTTCCATTGCCCTACTTTGGCAAGCCTGCTGATGCCATTCACTTTGAAATACACCATTTGGGAAGAAATAACCCAGTAAGCTCCATGACATGTGCTACAACTGCATAATGCTGTACTGTGATGTACTAGTTCGATAGGAGTTCTAATCTCAGACATGGCAACTTTAGTAATATGTGTGTTTGTTTGTCTGTGTAGGAAATAAATCACTAAAGGGGGCCCTTTTTAAAAAAAATTTCCCAGGAAAGGGGGCCCCCCATTTTTTCCCCCCGGGAAAAAATTTCCCATTCCTCCTTCCAGTAAGAACCCAAATTTTTTGCCAGACTTTAAAAAAATTGGCCCAATTTTGGATTTTTGTAAAAACCCCCCCCCCCCCCCCCCCCCCCCCCCCCCCCCCCATATACACACCCCCCCCCCCCCCACAAACAAAAAAAAAAAAAAAAAAAAAAAAAAAAAAAAAAAAAAAAAAAAAAAAAAAAAAAAAAAACAAAAGAAAAAAAAAAATTTTTTATTTTTTTGGGAAAAATAGAAAGGGCTCCGGGGCTATCAAAAAAGTGTCCTTGATGCCCATTGAAAATTCAATCCAGCATCTTTGTATTTTTTTGTTTTCAGAGGATCCGGCCTTTAACATACAATACCCTTAAAACCCGCTGGGGCTTTCATTTTAAAAATTAAATAAGCCAAAGCTCCAGGGAAAAATTGTATAACTGCAATCTGTAGGGATGTTTTTATAGGGTTTTTCCCCAGCCCGGGTAACGGGAACATGTGGGTGTTTTTTGGGCCTTTGGCCCTGGAGTTGGGGGGAAAAAAATTTTGGGCCCAGGGTTTTAAAATTTCAATTTGGGGGGCCCTTTAGAAAAGGGTCCAAAGGGTAAAATTTTGTAAAAAACCCGGGGAAAAGGCTGGTGGCAATATACCCTACCATGTGCCCAACCTAGGGGAACCCTATGGAACCTTTTTTTAAAAAACATTTTCCCCATTCCCAAACCTTGGCAAGGCCAACCATTATTTGGGTCCTTTTGGGAAAATTGCCCGTAACCATGGTGTGATTGAAAAGTGGGGTTTTTACAGAGGAATTCCCCAACCCCAAACAATGAAATTTTGTGTAAGTTTTTCCTTGTTACTGGAGGCCTTAAACGTAAGAAATTCCATTCCCATTTTGGAACCCATGCCTTTTTTAAATCCCTTTTGGGGGAAAAAATGCCATAACCCGGGGGTTTACCTGAAATCAGGGTTGTCAATTGTGGGGTTCAATGTAAATTTTTGGAAATTTTGGGGTTTTTTTTTCTTGGGGTCAAATTTGGGCCATTAAGAAACAACCCCATTGCCCACTTCCCAAGCCCCCGGTAAAATTCCAAAAATTTCATTTTGGGAAATGTACCCAGAACCTCCATGTTATAATTGAAACCAAAATGGAAGATTGAAGGGGGGCAACCCAAATGGAAACCCCGGAGATTTGGGTTGGGGGTTTAAAATTTTTCCCCCCTGTGTGGGAATCCGGGACCAGGGCCCATTTTTTGCAAATTTTTTTTGGGGGGCCTTTAATGCCAAGGTCCCCCTTTCCCGGGTTGAAAACAGCCTTTGGAAAACCCAACCCCATTACACAGGGGGAAAAATTTGGCAATTTTTTGTATTCCCGAAAATTTTTCCCCTTGTTATAAAAAATTGGGATGGAAAACAACCACTAACCCTCCATTTCCCTACTGAACCAGGGGTTTTGTTTGGTCAAAACCCCCTTCCCCATCCCTTTGCCCAAATCATTGTCCCCGGGGTGCATGTTCCCAACTGGTGGCAAAACTGTAGGGGGAAGCAAATTAACCCTGGAAAACTGTTATAATGTTTTGGGGAAGTCCCTGAAAGGGGTTTCCCTTTGACACCTTTTAAATGTGGCAGGAAACCGGGGTATCCATTCCTTTCCCCTATCAGGTTGAAAGATGTAACTCACCTCAAATAACCCCCGGACATTTCCCCAACATGTAAGCTCTGTGGGGGGCTTTCCAAAACCTCCATGAAGGGAAAAAGCAATACATAAGTCGGCAGGTTTGAAACCCGTACTGGTGGTGAAAAAAACCCCATGTTAATCCCCACCCCTCCCTGCCCCTTTGTCTTCCTGTCCTTCCCCCTTTTCCTCCTTTTGGTAATTTGGAAGAAATACACCCGGGGCTTTGCTTAGGCAGCAGCTTGTGTTTTTTTTTAAAGTTGATGCTTAAATATAAAATTTTTGGCCTCGGGCATGTTCAGTCCCCACTATTTTGATTCTTTGGGGAAACCCTGTGGTCATTATACCCAATTTTTGGGTTGGAAAACACATCAATTAACCTAGGAACATAATGGGTTTTGGTTTTTTAAATGTGGCGGGCCCTTCATGTTTTTGGGGAAAACGGGCTTTAAAATTAGGGGGTATCCCTCCTTTTTACACTTTTGGAGACAGGCCAAAAACCCGGAAGTTCCAAACATGTAAGTTGTGTTTTGCTTTTCTGCATTTGGAATAATTTTGGCGGGGGTTTGTTTTGGAAAAGGTGGAAAAAAACATGTTTTTTTTCCCTTTTCCCCCCTGCTTTTTTGTTTGTTTTAAAACTCCCCCGGGTAGGGAAACCCCTGCGTTTGGCCCAGGTTTGGTTTTGTGCTTGTTTATCACGTTTCCTATCTTGAATTGAAACCCCATAGCTAAATTGCAGTGGAACAGGGGGTTTTGCCTTCCAGAAACAATCTTCAAACCTTTTTTCCTTTTCTTTCAGTAAGGGGGCATATTTTCTTTTTAAACACCAAAATTATTTATTAAAAACATACCTGTAAAAACCCAAAAAGGGGGGTTTTTCCAGACTGCTGCAGAATGTAAGTGGGTTTTATTTGGGAATAATGGGTTTCGGGTTTGTGTAATAGGGGCGGGTTACTTATTTAATTGTCGACATTTTATGTGTTTGGGAAATTACCTTGGGTTTTTGAGACGGGAGTGTTTGGGGTTTTTTGGCCCTTGTTTACTAGTTCCCATTTTGCTCCAGGATGGCCCCTAATTGGGCTTACTTTTTTTGAAGGGCCAAAACACTTCCCCATACCCAAAAGGCTTTGGGCCCCAAAAAACCCTGTTCCCAGTAAATGTAGGGTTATTAAGGGGCCAATTTTGGGTGGTTTTGCCCCCAGAAAAGCCCAAATTTTACTTGTAATAAAAGGGGCTTGTTTTCCCATTTTTTTGGCTTTGGCCCCGGGGTTCAATTGGTTTTTTGGGGTTATATTTAACATTCCGGGGTTTTTGGGGTTGTGTGAATGTGTGGGGCCGGGCTTTTTATTTTGCGGGAAATGTGTATTTAAAATGTAGGCCGTGTTGTGGAGTTGCCTTGTTTTGGCCTTTTCTTTGTTTACATCCCTGCCCAGTGAAATTACCCAGGGGTTAATGTTTGTCCAAAAAAATTTGCGGGTTTGGCCCCGGGCTGGCCCCCATAATGTGGTTTTATTTTGGGGGACAAAAGGATGGGTTGTGACAGATTATGTAAAAATTAAGGTTAATATGTGGCCTGTGCCTTTTGGGGGGGCACCCCCAAGTTTTTATTGTCGGACAGCCGGAGGTGTAATTTTTGCATAAATGTTTTTCCCAAAAAATGTGGGCCAGTTTTCCCGTTCCCATTTTACAGGCTTTTTTAAACATCCACATTTTTTCCAGGTTGGTCCAATTTTGGGGATCTGGGGGAAAAACCTCCTGGCTAAAAAAAGAGGGGGTGCCAGATTTGTCCAACATTTATTGGCCATTACCTCTGCCCACGGTTTATGTGTAACAGGGTTGTAATGAAAAAACCTTTGGGGATTTGCCCAGAAATTTGATTTCCCATTTACAGGTTTTAACCTCCCACACCCAACATGTTTTGAAAAGGGGAACAACCCGGGTTCCCAGGGGAACGCCCACATTTTTTGGGCAATACCATACAGGCCCTTTCCCTTGATAAAGGTTGAAGATATTGGTGCTGGGGAAATTTAAAAACTCCATTTTCCCCGGGACATTTTAAAATATTTTGTTTTTATATAAATATAATATAATTATATAATATATATTATATATATATATATATATACAATATAATATTAATAATATATATATATATATATTATATACAATATAATATATATATATATATATTATATATATACACACATATAATATAATAAAAAAAAAATATATATATATATATATATATTTTATATATACATATATACTTTATATTTGTAAATAAAAATATAAAATATATATACACAATATAATATATATTTACATATATATAAACATATATATATATATATATATATATATATATATATATATAAAATATATATATATATAAATGTAAAAATATATATTACACATTTTAATATATATATATAAATTATATAATAATAATATTATATATATTATTAATGTACAATATAAAATATGTATATTATATATCCATATCCTTGTCATTTGAAAAATTACTGTTGTGTATATTCCCAGATTTTATCAAAATTATGTATCTGATATGTGTATATTTAGATATAACAACATATGTGATAAAATAATATCCCTAAGTACTACACAATTGTAGAAGTCACAGCAATTGTTCAATACTATTCAATATGTGTACTGACAGATATTTGGAAAACAATTTTCTTAACAGTGCATAAGGGGTTTAAACCCTGTGACTATAGTGTACAGGGTCCTGGGTTCAAGACCTGAAGGGCTGTTTATTTTGTTGCGGGGCAGAACAAGGGCTGTTGGATACAGAGTGGTTAAGGCATTTTTGAGCAGTTTTAAAGGGTTTTTCATGGGTTTGCATGAAGCTAAGCAGTGCAAAGGGGTTAAAAGGGGCACTTACAAGGGCTTCCTTACCAGTGCACAAATGTGCTTAGCTGTTATATTGCAGCAATGCTGACACCTGCTAAGCATGGCTCAGCCCTGGTAACCAGTGCTCACTTTCCAGTCTGATAACATAGCAGGTAATGACAGCTGTAATAAGTGTATGTAATGCCGTCTACATAACATGCATCTATGTGCTGTCATTACAGAAGCAAGGGGGTGTGAGTCTCCTGTCTGGGACACTTGAGTATATATGGCTTGTAAAACCCTCTTATCCATGTGAATGTGTTACATACAGGGTAGTACCCCAGGTTATATGCAGTCACACTGGCATGTAGTGTATCATTTTTACTACTGTTGACAGTGCTTTCCCAAAAAAGGGTAGATTGCAAATTTGTAGTACGGGAAACAAACACCCTGCATGCAAAGATGGACTCTGAGTCCTCACTGTCATGTTCCTGGTGTGTGAGCTGTGCCCTTTTAAATATTTCCTACTGGATAATGATCTGACATGTGGAAAATAACTGTAGACTACTGTGTGTATAGCACATGTCAGTGAGGGCTGCCATCATGTAAATGGCATACCTATCAGTGTCAGACATCTATCTGTCAACACATTCATTTTGCATAGCTAGTTGGTGAGCTGATGTCTGTCAGTCCCTGTACAGATGTGCAGATGTCAGGTATCCATTTTGGGATATGTACAGGCAATCTATGCTTGACTGACACTGACATGTCTGCCCAGCTGTGTTATAAATGCCAAATGGGACTAAACACCCTGTATGCACCACATGCCATGGATACCTAAACCCCTCCCACAGTCAACAGAACATGTTTGGGGTACAGGTCTCCAAGACAGACACTAACCTTTTATGTAATACATGTTGCATACATGTCAACTGGAGCACCTCCCCGGCCCTCTGCAGGAGGCCCCCAGGGATTGGCTGATGCATGTCACTCTCACCCTGAGGGTCACCACAGTGGTGTCTGTTGATAGATGGCCTGCTGGCACATGGCAGGTGGCATGATACCACTGTACAAAATCCCCCCCATCTCTCCATGGACAATAGCCGGGTACACACCTATAAACACCTGAAATGCACCCCAGTACTGACAAATGTGTACATGTGCATTACTGAGAATATGTGTCTGTGTTTTTGTAACCTGTAGTTGGGAATCCCCTGGGGGCCCTTCACACCCCCCACCACCCATTGCCATAGTTAGATGTGGCTGCTGCTGCCAGACATTACATGTACCTTTTTTAACCCCTCTCCTAAGGGCTACCTGGGCCTTGCAGTACCAGCACAACACTGTTGTACAAATGGGTTGATAGGCATGGGATCCCCCTGAGTTCTGGCAAGTGTGTGTTTGTGCATGTGTGTTTTTATATTAAAAACAGCATTCTGAGGCCACATACTCCTATTACAATACACTGCCACACAGTATTAGGGATAGTGATTTTGGGCTGCCATGGAGAGGCATGACAATGCATCACCCTACTATGCCTGTGGCATGTGCATTAGATGCATATCCTGTAGTAGCACTCTTGGGATGGAAAAGGGGGTTGTATTGCAGTCCTGGTCAATGTGTGATGGTGGGTATGTCAGAGTGTCATCATGGGTTCCAGTGTGTCAATATCCACAGTGGGGTGTGGGTGCTGGGTATACTGTCATTACACCATGGTCCCCCTTACATGTCCCATGTACCACTATATAGTGACTACTGTCACCATCAACCATACAGGTAACTTATAACACTATCCAACCCAGTTATGAATGTGCTGTGTGAAACCTACCTATAACAAAATGGACACACTGAAAAGGGTAGTTAGCACTGATAGGCCCAGGTCTCTCAGATGTGTGTCTGACTGTTAGTGTTTTTGTGTATATGGTATGTCACACTATGTATTATCCATATACAACTATTACATCCCCATTACCATACTGTACATGCCTGGGGATGTTCTACATATAACATGTAACCTGTAACATACCTCATCCTAAAAGCTGTGTGTTGTGTGCACTTAAAGCCACACATATCAGTAGCACTACATACTTAGGCTGGGGTCTATTCCCAGTGATGCCAAGTAAGAGTGTGTGTTGTGGGGGATCTACTTCAGGTTGCAGAATATACATGTCCCAGGGGTCATCTGTCCAAGAACTGTGGCATATCAACATGTCACAGGTATCATCCTGTGGACATACTTTCCCATCACAACTACTGTTAGTTTTAAATGGCCTCCCCACTGTATGGTGTGCAGGATACTGGGGGGTATAAAAGCTTGTGGCTGTTGTGGACACAAAACATATTGAGTTACTGTTGAGTTTATCCCCTGTGCGGGCCCATTACTGTACAGTTCATGTTTAACGGGTTTTAATTTGTCTATCACACTATCTGTGGTTCTACAGCACTCTCCCCCTCCAAAGGGTGGGGGTGTCCCCCACACCAACACATATGTTTACCATGTTGATTTGGACTAAAATTGGGGAAGGGACATATTTCCCCCTTTTAAATAATTAAACTAGGGACTGTTTTTTCCACAATGTGTTGTTCGGGTAGTCTGGCTTGGGGGGTTTACATAGGTTTGGGTTCCTTGCACAGGTACATACATCCATGTGTACAGTATTCTCTGTTAGTGCATCAACACCTAAGCCTCTGTGTGTGTTAACAAACTGGGGTTTTGTACCCCCCAGTAAAATTTAATTGTCCATGTAGAAGGGCTGCTAACAGCACCCCCAGCACTCACCTGTATCCCACCCCCCAGACCTATCAGCCATGGGGAACAGGCAGTAACTGTTATACAGACCTGTGACATTTGTTCACCTGTACCCGGGATATGGCACAGCCAAGGTGTCACCAAGTGCCATCCCCTTTGTGAGATATGACAGCAGACCATCCTCCTGCTGACACATGGACACCTAAACACAAATGGAATTATGGAACCACAATCACTCAGTGTTAAAAAAGCTATAATGCATCATGGCTGGACAGCTACACCCCGAATGTAAGCATTAAAACTGCTGACAACATGTTACAACAGTACATTGGTACCTTGCAGTCACCTGTGCAAAGAACCATATAAGTCTGTCCCTGCATCAATGTTATGGATGACAGGGATGTGGCACAGATATCATCATATGCACAGGGTGTGTTGTTGGTTTGCTAGAGACCTATTCTGGGTCATACGTTTGACACCATGTGTGCGAGTGAGGGGTTTTAATTCTGATATGGCCCTGGTGATGTGGGGGTGTAGGTAAGGGGGTTTCCCCAAATGTTTTTTGTTTTGTGAGTATGCATGCACACAGTTCTTCCATGTGGCTGCCCTATACAGGTGTTTGTTGGACAACTACAAACCATACCTGGCAGGGTGTGCAGTTCACCACCTCCAGCCACAGTCATGAGAACTGTGCCTGCCAGGGATGCCATGGGCACATCCAGGTTAAAGCCTCAATATGCTACTCTCCCTTTATGACATATGTCAACCGGTCCCTCCTGGGGCTGGGCCCGGGGCCCTGTGCAAAGGGCCCGCTGTGGTGGTGTGGACAGCACTCCTCCTGCAGTGCTGGGGCTGGTACTGCCACTAAAATGGCGGTGTCCTTTCATGTCCATTTTACTCCAGATGTTGGTTTGCTGGCCTACATGTGGCCTTTACACCCCTCCCACCACATGCTCTAGCATGGACAATCCGGGCAAAGTCCCCCCCCTCTCCCCCCTCTATCCATGACCTCTTAAATAACAAGGGCACCTGCAAGATCACGGATGTTGTCACTTCAGCTGAAGAGCCTCTGCAGCCTCAGGTGTCTGGTGTACCATTCCATAATTTCCTGCACCTCCATGACAGCCTGAAACATGCATCTGGTGGTAAAAGTACTTCTGCCAGGGGCAAATGACCAGCAGCCCTCCCCCGGGACCCCGTAATCTGCCTTTTGGTAAATGGACATCCGGCTATGGCTCCAGAAAACAGCCATAGATACCCCACTGTCCTGTGCACTGCCACCAACTGCCAACTGTCCCTCTGCTATGGCCACTGGTGATGGGGTATCTATAGGCCCGTGACTTTTGTGGGGATGGGGGGGATAACAGGGGATGTCAAAAAAGGGGCAGTTTCAGCCTTTTGACAACCCTGCCTGTGCCTCAACACACCTATCATAATTTTCAGTGCCTGTATGGACACCAACATCAGTTTGCCTGCAGGAGGGGCCCTGACCCACCGCCACCTTTTGAGGGAAAAAAAGAAACACACTTTAAGACCTTAATTTCTTCATTCAACAAACACACACACACACACACACACACACACACACACACACACACACACACACACACACACACACACACACACTGACATTCCACCATAATACTTATGTGTCCCTGAGTTTACAGACTGTCCCAAGTTTATTCTCTTAGGTTCCCCATCCTGCATCACACTTGGAAACATACACTCATTAATAACAATCATTAAAATATCATTCTTTAATTGCCCGACAAATAAAAAATTTTCTCCCTTATCTTTTTTTTATTTTGGCCCCTTATCCCTTTTTCCCCCGGGTTTTGCCTGGATGGATATTTTGGAAAAACCAAACTCCCCTGGGTGTTTCTTTAAATTCCCCAGTAATGAAAATTTTTGCCATTAAAAAGTGGGTAATTTTTGGCCTTTTTGCTGAATTTGCAATTTATTAACGGGGATTTTTCCTTTTGTTTTTAAAAGGGGTTTTTTCCCTTCCCAAAGCATGTTTCCCTGCTCAAACCCTTTTTTAAATATCAGCTGTCCCGGGTTAATATCAGACAAGTATTCCTGGTGTTTTTGTCAGTCCATGTCCATGTACTGCAAATTTCAAAGGAAAAGGGGATGAACAACCCACAATCACACATTTCATACAGGGAAAAACACACAAAACACACACACACACACCCACACACACACACACACACACACACACACACAAACCCACACATTCACACCCCCTCCACTCACCAGATTGCACACAAAAAAAACCCCCAACCCCACACTTACAGGTGAGGTTGCAGGGAAAATATTAAAACAGACCTCCCATTACCCTTTTGTCCCGCATCATATGGTACTCAACAGCATGCAGTGCAGCTATAGTCAATCCATGCTAGCAACAGTATACATTTTGTGATGCATGGGCTGTGTTTGTAGGTGATGCCCCCTTTCCCCGGAAAAAACTGCACCCATGTACACATTATTGCTGTGCACCTGCTCAGCACCCTGCCATGTACTGTGCACCATACCTCATAGGTGTACACACCATTGCTGAATGTGTTTTCTGTGTCAGTTATGTCTGTTTTGCTCACAGCCCCTATGTGTTTGCCCGACACAACCTGGGATGATATTTGGGCAGATGTCATTTGTGAATGCCTGATGTCTGATTTACAAGTCATTTAACAATGCATGTATGGGCCAAATACAATTAACTGACAAAAACCTTCCCTTTGGGTATGGGGGGTACACACCCTTTTTATATGATGCCCCCTTCCTTGATATGCCATGGGACCACATTTCTGCATATGTTAAAACATTATATTAAAATATGTCCTGTACAATCAAATGCAGTGTCAAACAAATGTGTTAGTTGTGCTGATGCTGATTGAGATGCATACACTTTGGGTGCAAAATGTTGCACCCCCTTTTCATGATGGTTTGTTGCACCTACTGTTATGTGTACTACAATTACTATTCCCGGGGTATACTAGCATGGGCCATCTGCATTTGCCAGTATTTTGGGCAGTCTGCCCACACCCCTCTGCATGATTGCAAGGTCAACTCATGTGCACATCCCTTGGGTTCACACACTGCTTTACTATTGCTGTGGAGTCAGGGTTATGTCTGCCACAGTTCCCGACCCTGACTGTGTGCAGATACAGCCATTTAGATCCTTTGGATCCCCGCTGCAGTGCAGTTGTGTCATGATGACACCCCCCCCCCCAGCCTTTTTTTCAGATGCTTGACAACTATGGCCTACACATTTTGTCAGTTTGCAGTGTCCCCACTGAACACCATTTTAACAGCCTAGCCCCAATGTCAAACCATTTTAAATGGCAAGGTACAGATGGGGATGGTGGGCCTGAGGTGGGGGGAGGGTTGGTTGTGCAGCACATTTTCTTACTTTATACTGTCTGTAGGTTTCCAACATGGTCTTGGGAACCCGTACAACAAAGTGCCTTTTGGGGACCTTTTCTGTTATATTCCCACCTTTAAAAGGCCTGGCTGATGTTTCCTGTGGTACAACTGTCCCATCTGATTACCCTAACCCATGGGGCCACATGTTTGCAGAGTCCAGGCAATTGCTGACATGGGTACTGCACAGCTAGGCTAGACATTCCTGCAACTCCTCAGTGTTGTGGCATGTTACCAGGCAGCCTATGACTGGTTTGCTACATGTGCATCACTGTCTTGGATGGCCATCTGTTTATTTCCCACATTATTTCCCGTCCCATACATCCTTTAAAATACATGACTGTCTCACTGTTTGCCATGGTATATGCAATGGTGAGGTATTAATTTCCCAAATCCTGGGGGCTACCTTTTGGGGAGGGTTTCCTGGCATGTAAGATGTGTGCAACCAGGGTGCCTCTGTTGCAGGGAAGTGGGCACATTTATGGCCAAATGTCTTGGACAGCAGACCATTTCTTGGTGTGACATTGGGGTGGGCTTTTACTTGCTGGGGGGCATTTACAAATGCATGGTCAGTACCCAGATGCTTTAAAATTTTTTAAATGCTTCCAAAGGGTTTTTGGGTATTATTTTCCATATTTGCCTTCCCCCAACATGAATTTTTTCCCTATTTAAATCATTAGGCCAAATAAAGGGTTTAAGGGGTTTTGGACTGGGTATTGGGGAAAAACTGTAAATTTTTTGTTGAACCTTGCCATTTAATACGGTTTTATTCACTTTGGTAACCCCCCTGGGGAAAGGGGGGTTTTCCCGTCCCCATTGGGGGCCAAAACCAAAATTTTTTCACCATTATTTTTGGATGTTAAAATTTTATTCAGGGGTTGAACCCCTTCAAAAATAACCAACTGACCACTGGGGGAAAGAACACTCAATTTTTGAAAATTTTTGCCCTTTTTGGGTAAATTGTTAAATGGTTTCTGGAAAATTTTTATTGGCCCTAACCCCTTGGGCCCTTGGATTGGCAAATTTTTCAAAAACCATTTTTTTCAAAGTAAAACTCCCAAGGTATAAGGAGATCCAAAGGGGGGAAAGAGTGTGGGAAATTTTCAGGTAACCGCTGGGCAATTGGACCCGGGGGGGTGCCCCCATTCAGCCCTCAACATTTTTTAAGACAATATACCCGGGGGGTTTATGACCTTGGTTTTTTTTTCTACTTCACAACGGGGGGTTTTAAAATCAACCCTTTCATGTCTCCCGACAAAAAAGGGGGGAAAAATACAAACCCTTTTCTACTTTAAAAAGCCTGGCAGGGCCCCTTTGTGGGTACCCCATTCCCCATGCTTCTTCAGGTGTTTGTAAAGGTTTCCCTTTTTTCCAAACTGGGAAAACCCCTCAACAAGGGGTGGAAAAGCATTCCCCCCTTTTTTTGCAGTTTTTTAAAAACCTCCCCCAAAAAGCATTTCCCATTGCAAAGCCCGTACAAATTTAATTTGTTTGGAACCCCCCCATAACTGAGTTTGCGGCTTTTACTCATTTTATGTTTTGGGCCACAAAGGGGGGTCCCTTTCCCCGTGGGCTCCTTCCGCAGATTTGGTGTGGGGACCCCTCCTTCCCGGGTTTTTTTAAATTTGGGAAACCTTACCGACCTCTTTCCCGAAAAATTTAAAAAAAGGAAATCGGTTTTTTGAGGGGGCCCAACCAGGGTTAATCATGTTTTTTTCCCTTATCCTTTCCCAAATATTTGGGAACCAACAATCTGTTCACCAATGAAAATATGTCAGAATTTTCCCCCTTTATATATTTTGGGATTTAAAACTTTTGCTATTGGGGTAATCAGGGCCCCCTTTTTAAAATGGGTTTTTATGGACAATTCATGTTTTTAATTGTAAGGGAAAATATTTCCATATAACCCCTTGGTCTGTTTTTATATGATTGTGGACTTGGGTTTTTTGTTTTTATTATGGAAACTGTTTGGCCCTTTTAAAATGGTTTTTATACACTTTGTTCTTAAAGGGGACAATGTTTTAGAAACCCCCTTTCCCCCCCTTTTTATCTTTAACAGGCCCCAAAACAGGGGTTTATTTTTGGGGTTTTAAAACCACCTAGGGAAAGGTGAGGGGAAAAAACAACAATTGTAAAAGGGCAGATTAGGGTATGGTTTTAAAAGGGGGGTAAAACCTTTTGGGATTCTGACCTTAGGCCCTCAAACACCAATCCCAAGCTCCCCCTTTTAGGTTCCAGAGGCCTCTTAAGGTTGAAGTGATGTTGTAAACCCATGGGTTTGGGCCTTGGGGGCACATTTTTTCTATATGGGTTCATTGGGGTTAACATTGCAGAAAGACAAAAATTTTTCCCCTTCCCGAGTGGTTTACCCCCCAAAATGGCATAGGGCCCCCTTGGCCTTTCTTCCCCCTATTTTTAACCCCCCCACCCCCACTATGCTTCCTTCCCCCTTTTCCCAATCCCACCCCAAAACCCCCCAAGGGCGGGGGTTAACATGGGGTTTTCCCCTTTTGCACCAACTTCCCGCTGAAATATATATTAAATAATTTAATATATTATAATTATTATATAATTTTTTAAGTCATTCCCCAAACATCAGGTCCATCTGTTTAAAAAACCCCCTTCCCGCCAGTGAAATGTTCTTTCCCCCCGCTTTTAAAAGGGGTTACCCCCAGCCTAAAAAATTAAAAAGGGGGAAAAATTTGGGACCCCAAAGCAGGGGAACCTATTTTTTAAAACCATCTTTCTCCCAACCAAATTTCCAAAAATTAACACAACTGTTTGCAAGGGTTCCACCTTTTAACCCCAAAATTTTATTAAAATTTTTGGGATTTTAACTTTTCCAAAACCACCCCTTTGGCCTTTATACAAAGTCCCCCCACAAAACCACTATGGTTCCTTACATTGGGAGTTTGTATTTATTCTGCACAGTTGGGTTTTTTGGGGAACTATGTTCCTTGGCAGTTTTTCACTACATTTTTTACAAAACATACCTATTTCCATTTAAAACACCACCCCTATATTATTATTTTCTAAACCGATATTTTTTTGGGTTTTTCCCCTCCATTTCCCCGGCTTTCCAATTTTATAAAGGGATTTTTAATTTTTTAATTATGCCCCTTTCCCCCAAAAAGGCTTTTGCCCCAATTTCCCCCTTTTCCCCTTTTTCACCCTTCCTTTTAATGTTAAATTTTGTAAATTAATGTTATGGCCCTTTCCCTTTCCCTCATGGGGGGTTTTTTAAAACCCCTTGGTATGGGAGGGAAATTTTTGTGTGTTCCTGTTTTGCCGGGGCAAAATTGGGTTTTTTCAGACTGGGCCTTACATATTATTATGTTTTATTTTTTATTTTTTTTTTTTTATTTTTTTATGGAGGTTTTCCTTTTCCTGTTTTGTTTCAGGCGAGGTGTTTTTAGGATTGGACCCCCGTATATTTTTTTTTATTTTTTTTTTTTTTTTATTTTTTTTTTGTTTTTTTGTTTTTGTGTGGGTGTTTTTGTGTTTTTTTTTTTTGTGTTTTCCTCCCTTCCCCTCTCATGTTTCTTTCCTTTTTGAATTGGGTTTTGCTTGATATGTTTTTAAAAAACAATTATGTTATTTTGTGGCTTATGGGAAAATTTTACTTTGGTATGGGGTAGTTTCCTGGGTTTTTTTACCTTTGCAAAAGGGTTTATTTTGTTGTTGGGGGAAAAGGGCCTTTAAAACAAGTGTTAAGGCATTTTAGTTTTTTTGTGGCAGGGTTTTTTTTTTGGGGGTTTTGGGAACAATTTTAATTTGCTTACGTTTTTATATCATTGTTTTTTCTTTAATGTGTGGCATTTTTAAAAGTCAAAAAATTAAGCCCTTTTTTTAATGAAATTTTAAAATTTTTTAAAAGAAATGAAAAATTATAAAATTAAAAAAAAATAAAAAAAAAAAATAATTTTGGGTGTGGGTGGGTGTGGGGTTGCTATTTTTTAAATTTTAAAATAATATTTTAATTAATTTGGGAAAACTTCATACAAAACAACAAAATAAAGTTTAACCAATTTGAAGATTCTGGTGTAGTTTTTGGAAAAATGTTAAAAGGACAGGGTTTTGGGAAATTTTATTTTGGGGCCGGGATTGCCCTTTTTTTTTTTGGGAGAAAGGGGATTGGTTGGGATTTTAAAGGTTTTTATTTTAAAAGGTTTTGGGGGAGGTAACAAGCAACAAAAAAAGCATACCCGGGCTTTAAATTGGGGGAAACCTTGGTAGGGATTTTTTGGAAAAATTAAAGTTTTGGCTTAAAATGGCTTATCCCCACCATTTTCCTTTAAAAAAATGAAAAAAGGGGTTTTGGGGGGTGGAAAAAGGGGCCAAAAGGGAAAAACCCCAAAAAAGCAATGTTCCCCAAGGGGGGGGGGAATTTCCCAAAAACCCAACTTTTACCCGCCCCGGCTGTTCAATACCTGATTTGGGGTTTTGGCCCCCCATTCCCTGAAGGGGTTAGGACCAAAAATTTTGGGGGCCCTTGGGCCGATTTCTGGGGTCCCTGGCCCGTAGGTTTAAATGGGTTGTTTGGGTTTTTTCCCCAAAAACCCCTTTTTCTTTTTTATGGGGAGGTTAGTTGGGAGGGGTTAGGTATAAATTTTTTAGATAAATTTAACCAAGAAGGAAAAAAATAGCAAACAGGGCAATGCATATTTTAAAAAACCAAGGGAGGGGGGTTTTTAATTTGGAAACCCCTGGGCCCCCAAGTGGAAACATGGGGGTAAATTTCCCCCCTAATCAAAAAAAAAAAACCTTAAGCCCAAAGGGGGTTTTTGTTGGGGGGGTGTTATTTTGCAATTGGTTAAGGGGGGGGGGAAAGATTAAATTTAACCAAATTGAAACCCGGACCCCATTACTTTCCTGTCCCTGCCCTTTCCCGGGGGGGACCCCCCCTTACAGGGTTTATTCCCAAGGTTTGGGACCCGTGGAAGGGGGGCCCTTTAATTTCTGGGGTTTTCCTGCCCGTATACCACCCCTTAAAATGAGGTGTTTTTTTAAAAATTGATTGTTTCACAGACCACTGTGTGTATGTCCCCCTAAAACACTACCTGGTATTGCTGTGCACCTGTTCAGCACCCTGCCATGTACTGTGCACCATATCTCACAGGTGTACACACCATTGCTGAATGTGCATTACTGTGTCAGTTATGTCTGATGTGCTGCTCACAGCCCCTATGTGTTTGCCTGACATAAACCTGGGATGATATGTGGAGAGTTGTCATTTGTGAATGCCTGATGTCTGATTTACACATGTCATCATCAGCAATGCATGTATGACCATTACGATACAATTATACTGATAACCGTCAAACCTTCCCTTGGCTATGGGGAGTGAACACACCCTTATTGATATGATGCGCTCTTCCTTGATATGCCATGGAACCACATTTCTGCATATGTTAACATTACATGAGCCTGATATGTGACATATGTTCTGTACAATCAAATGCAGTGTCAAACAAATGTGTTAGTTGTGCTGATGCTGATTGAGATGCATACACTTCGTGGGTGCATATATGTACAGGCCCTTATCATGATGGTTTGTTGCACCTACTGTTATGTGTACTACAACAATTACTATTCCTGGCAGGGGTATACTAGCATGGGCCATCTGCATTTGCCAGTATTTGGTCAGTCTGCCCTACACATGTCTCCTAACTCTGCATGATTGCAAGGTCAACTCATGTGCACATCCCTTGGAGTTCACACACTGCTGTCACTATTGCTGTGTAGTCAGGGTTATGTCTGCCACAGTTCTTGACCCTAACTGTGTGCAGATACAGCCATTTGTAGCATCCTTTGGATCCCTGCTGCAGTGCGAAGTTGTGTCATGATGACACCCCCTCCCCACCTTCAGCCTTTTTGCAGATGCTTGAAAACTATGGCCTACACATGTGTCAGTTTGCAGTGTCCCAAACACTGAACACCACTTGTAACAGCCTAGTCCCAGCTAATGAATATCAAACATACATGTGTATACTGGCACCAGCACGGTACAGATGGGGATGGTGGGCCTGAGGTGGGGTGAGGAGTTGGTTGTGCAGCACATGTATCTTACTTGATAATGTCTGTAGGTTTCCAACATGGTCTTGGTACACCAGTACACATTGCAACGCATGCCTTTTGGGGACCTTTTCTATTATGCATACTCTACCTTTAGAGAGGCCTGGCTGATGTTTCCTGTGGTACAACTGTCCCATCTGATTACCCTAACCCATGGGCCACATGTTTGCAGAGTCCAGGCAATTGCTGACATGGGTACTGCACAGCTAGCACTTGCTAGACATTCCTGCAACTCCCTCAGTGTTGTGGCATGTTACTAGGCAGCCTATATGACTGGTTTGCTACATGTGTCATCAGCTGTCTTGGATGGCCATCTGTTTATTTCCTACATTATTCCTGTCCCATACATCCTTGCCACATACATGACTGTCTATACTGTTTGCCATGGTATATGCAATGGTGAGGTATGGCTACATGTCCAACTCCTGAGTGCTACCTGTTGGGTATGGGGTCCATACCTTGGCATGTAAGATGTGTGCAAGCCACAGCTGCCTCTGTTGCAGAAAAGTGGGCACATATGATGGCCAAATGTCTTGGACAGCAGACCATTTCTTGGTGTGATATTGATGACGTGTACTTGCTGGAAGGTGCATTTCCATGACAAATGCATGCAGTCAGTACCTCAGCAGCTGCTTCCACTATATTAAATCTGGAGTGTATGCACACATATGCTTCCAGTGTTTGTGAAGGTATGTATTCTCCATATTTGCTGCCCTAACATACGATTCCATATTACACACTCATTGCTCATGTTAGGACCACATATAAGGTTGTAAGGGTTGTGGACTGCAGTATTGTGATATACTGTAGTGTAGATCTGTAACAGTTGCCATTGTAATACTGGTATATACACTGTTGTAGCACTGTGTAAGGGTGATGTTTCACACATGTTTCTACTATAGGCCATTTATCCCACTATTATGTTCATCTCTGTGCACACATATTGCAATGACAGGATGTTAGTTATATTGCAGGAGTCTGACTTACCCTTCAGATACACCATCATGGTGACCACTGTGATGCAGTGCAGTTAACAGCAACAATATGTGAAAATGTATGGCATGCATTATGGGTAGGTGTGTTAAATGTGTGCATGGAATATACCATGGCCATAACATGACCGGTGTATTGGCAAACCTGAACAAACACCATACTCACCAGCTACAGACTGCTACCTTGGAGGTATACCAGAGAGACCTACATAAGTGTGAAAGAAATGTGATGTCAGTAACCACAGCTGTGGCATTGGTACAGGGTGGGTGCAGCATTACAGTACATCAAAAGAACAAGCCCACAATACTATAGAGTATGCACATCTGATTATTACTACTATGCAGCAACAGACTATATATATCTCATCTCACGTATGCATGATATAACTGTACAGATGTGGATGGATACACAACAGTGGTCTACTGATGTGCCCTCTGGCCTTGCCTGCATGTCCCTCTGCATTGTGTGGGTAGCACCCACCTCCACTATGCTCTCTGCCAGGTGTTGTGCGTATGGTGGGCAGGTGCCCCGAGGCTGGCAAGAACCTCCTCAACATGTGCCGGGGGGGGCTGGATAGCATGGGCTCCCTGTTGCGAGCTGATCCTCCTGACTGCAGCAGCATGCCAACGTGCATTGCAAAGTAGATCTGTACAATGATGACGGACCTCCTCATAACTGTAGTTATGCAGGCTGACATCATTTACCCTGTGGAGAAGATCATTCCACAATGCAGTCCGCTCGTGCTGCTCATGGGCTGTTTGGCCAAACAACACCAGGTAGTGCTGCTCCAGATGTAAGATGATGACATCATTCTCCTCCGCTGTATAAATGGGAAGCCTCTACCTCGACATCTTGCCTGAAAAACATAAAGATGGAAATCGGTCTGAGGACCTCATACAGCAGGGTTATCATAGTTTTTAATACACATCTCTGTCTCCTCCCCACCATATCTGCAACAACAATCTGATCACACAACTGAATAGGTATGACTACAGAATACCTACCATTGGGACATACATCGTATTGTACAAAACTTTGTGCTAGGTGTTTGTAATCATGTTCCCTGTGGAGACACTATCACTGGTGGCCTGTTATGGACAATGTCAGCTGCATGCAATTGTAAGGGCCACTATGGTTCCATATATGCATGTGGTATGTTTGCTATGTGATTGCTGCACATCTGTTGTTTTGTGTTATTGGGGATATCTATGCTTGCTGTTGGACATGATCCGGGAATGTGTGGATTATTACTACCCACATATGTTCTATAACAGTGGCACAATAGCATGTTTAGGGAACAGTTGCCAGCAGAACCACCTCCCCCACCTCATCTGCCCATGTTAACAGGCCACATCACATATGGGACCCACCCTGGGGCCTCCTCATCTACTGGTCCTGCACTACATTCAGGTGGAACCACCTCAGGGGATGGTGCTTACCTCCCCCCCCCGGGAGCACACACAGACATGATCCTGTCACCCGAGGTCAGATCCAGGGTATGGTACATAGGGAGCTCCACAGAGACTTTGGGGATGTGCTATGGCACCTTGAGGCCCTCAGTACACACTCACATAATCTGCATGCTCCTCCTGCCCAGCCTCCAGCCCAGGCATCTTCAAGGCTGTGAAGCTGATGTTGTGACTGGCCATGGGTACGGGCCATGGTCACATTGTTTCTATATGGGGGCTCATGGGGCTTCAACATTGCAGATGACACTCCCCATCCAGAGTGTTTACCCACCACATGTGTCATATACCGCACCTGTAGGCTGTCTTCTCTATCTTCCAGCCCAACCCACCTCCACGAATATACCTGCTATCCTTCCCCAAATTCCCAATCCCACCTTCACAAACAAGGGCAAGGTGTTCCCAACATGGGGTTTACACCTGACATAGCCGTCCATTTTGCACACACTTACTGCTGTATATATATATATATATATATATATATATATATATATATATATATATATATATATATATATATATAGGGTGCATTCAGACATCAGGTCAACACTCTGTAACTCACCTTCCTGCACAGCTGCACTGTTCTGCCTTGCTACAACACAGACAGGTGCCACATGTGGACACAGCCTAACATTAGGGGGGTATATATAGGGACAGATTGCAGGTAAGCCTATTACACACCTATGGCATTTATGCATGCTACATTGCACATTAACACAACTGTTCTGCAAGTGGTGGGGCTCTGCAACCCACATGTCTATCATAATGGCATTACTTCCACCACCAGCTATTGGCCACACTAATATACATGTCTTGCATTACACAACACACACTATGATGGCTTACATCCTGTCAGTCAGTACTGATCTGCACAGTTGACAGGTATGGCCCACCGCCCACAGGGGCAGACACTATTGTCCATAGCAGTTGTTCATCTGGACATCATTACAACAACATCACCTGATGGCACATATAAATCATTCCACATCATCTATCCCATTATTATGGACCAAGTACTACATTCCATTACATGCATATTTACTTCACATACCTGTTGTGGGAATGATGACTCTTCTGGATAGATTGCTGTGTGCATGGCTGGATGGATGTGTTTTTTTTTTGTTTGGTGTATTTTTTTTGCTCTCTCTCTCTCTCTCTCTCTCTCTCTCTCTCTATCTCTATCTCGGTCTCTCTCCACTAAATGGATTGAGCTGCTCTGACTAGATCGCAGCATGAATTTTGTAGGTGATGCACATGATCAGGTAATGGACTCTGCACCAATCAGTGTCTACTTGCTACCTGCATGCAGCATGCTGAGTAGTACTTCCAATTACCACTGTCATGGCAACTCACTACTATAAATTCCTACATCATGTGGGCGTGGTCTCTTTACCTTTCCTGTATGGAGGAGATCTTTCCTGTGTGTGGGCAGCAGTGTTACAGACAGCAGGTAGCAATACCTCTTACAAGAGGACTTGCAGACTCAGGCCATGTAGACATATATATTTATAGATGTATGCATATGTATGATTGATATATATATATATATATATATATATATATATATATATATATATATACCTTTCCTGTATGGAGGATATCTTTCCTGTGTGTGGGCAGCAGTGTTACAGACAGCAGGTAGCAATACCTCTTACAAGAGGACTTGCAGACTCAGGCCATGTAGACATATATATTTATAGATGTATGCATATGTATGATTGATACATATATATATATATATATATATATATATATATATATATATATATATATATATATATATATATATATATATATATATATATGTATATATATATATATATGTGTGTGTGTGTGTGTGTGTGTGTGTGCATATATATATATATATATATATATATATAGATGTATACACACTCACACACGCACACACACACACACACACACACACACACACACACACACACACACACACACACAGCTACATGTATAAATACATTTCCTGTACTGTTGAATGACTGTGCTGGATGATATGTTTGTGAAAACATCAGAGTTATGTATATCTGACATGGCTTAGTGGTAAATCACTTTGGCTATGGTGTGCAGGTTCCTGGGTTATAGCCTTGCAAAGACGGTTTATTTTGTTGTTGGGCAGAACAAGGGCCATTGGATACAGAGTGATTAAGGCAATTTTAGTAGTTGTAAGCAGGTTTGCGTGATGGTAAGCAATGCTAACTTACGCTTACAGTTTCTTATACTCAGTTAGCTTCTAAATTGCTTAACCTGTGTAGGCATTGCTTACCCCAGTGCAAACAAGCTTAAACCTGCTTACTGCAGCTTAAAGTGCTTACTCCCGCTTACCCCCACACTAATTTCTTTAAAAGAAATGAAAAAGGGTTGATAGGAAAGTAGTGAAAAAGGGGCACAAATAGGGAACAACAGGGAAAATAGCTAGGGATGTGAAGGATGGGTGTAGGGAAGGTCCCTAGCTCCCCATTTCTTCTAGAGCAACTGCTGTGCATATACACTGATTTGGAGTTAGATTTGGACACTCATACCCCTGAGAGAGGGGTTAGGACAACAATAATATGTTGTGAAGCCAATTAGACCAGATTACATGTGTCCAGTGGACATGTATGTGAAATGGACAGCTATGTATGGGGCGAGATTTTATTTTGGGGAACAGATTGCCCTTTTCTTTTTTTTATGGTGAGAGTGGGATGTTGGGGAGGGATAGTAGGTATATTTCTAGAGGTAGATGGGTAGGATAACAAGACAGACAAAACAGCATACAGGGGCGGTATATGACATATGTGGGGTAAAGACCTTGGATAGGGAGGGGTGTTTGGAAGTTGGAAGCCCATGACCCCCCCTAATGGAAACAGTGGAACTGAGGTCCCCACTCATGGGCACTCACCACTGCAACTTCACAGCCCTGAAGGTGGTTGTGCTGGGGGCTGAGTAGGAGGGGCAGGCTGACCCTCTATTTGCACCATGCGGTCCTCAAGCTGTAGTAGCAGATCTCCAAACTCTCTGCAGAGCTCACTATGCACCAGACCCCGGACCTAATGACGGGTGACAATATCCTGTCCATGCCCTCTCCTGGGGGGGTGAGCCCCATCCCCTGAAGCAGTTCCATCTGAAGGTGGTGCAGGACCAGTGGTAGAGGAGGTCCCGTTGTGGGCCCCAGATGTTCTGGTGTCCGATGCCACGGCCAGATGAGGTTGGAGAGGTGGGTCTGCTGGGACCAGCCTTCCCAAAGGTGCTATGATGTTTCAATTTTAAAACATATGTAGGTTAGTAATAGTCAACACATTCCAGGATTAGGTATAACAACATGCATAGATATTCCCATTAACCTGAAACACCAGATATGGAACAGTTGCATAGCAAACAGAACACATGCATATATGGAACCACAGTGACCATTACAACAGCATGCAGGTACATTGATGGCAGCATGCCACCAATGTGGGAGTATTTCAGCATGGCACATGCATAGAACAAATTTCAATATTTATCAAACAATAGGACATATGTCCCAACAGTAGATTTAATAGTGCACATACCGATTGAGTTGTGTATTTAGTTTATTGTTGCAGATATGGTGAGGGTGGAGAAAGATGTAAATTAACAACTTGTATATCCCTGTATTTCTCATTACTTTCCTAGTCAGTGCTGTTATCTGTACCTTACAGGTATTATTACACTACCGTATGGCTTTAGTTTGGACAGAGGTATGGATGTAGACAACTATATACATTAACTGTGTTTTACCTGCAGTATACACCTCTTATCTGGTATACCTGTGGAGGTGTTGTTTGTTAACACTCCCTGACTGTTTCTACTCATATTTCCAGATTCCAGGTTGATGTTATGCACATACCTCTCCATCTCTTATTGCACACACTCTGGGCATGTCTTGACAACATGCAGGTGAAACCGAGACATATTTTGACTACTTCCCTCATAAAATATTGGTGAGCTGTACAATGACAGGTTTGTTTTCATAGACATTTTCTAAATATTTACAGGCCTGACAGTCAGTTATATGACACCAAATGCTGCCTATATGTCAGAGATTAGCATGCTGATATGCCAGGGGGACAGGGTAACAGCCAGCAGATATGGGCCAATTCTTTGGACATTCCAGACAGATCTGTACAGTCAAGGGGCATGATTCTGCATACAGCTTACTACCACTCCCAGGATTCGAACCATGGCTGTGTGTGCTAAAACAAAACAGTGTACATCACAGTTGGGTGTGCTATATTTATATATTTGCTGTCTATCTTTTCTCTGAATTCTTTCTATAAGTCTCCCATGGTTTTACAATCTGACCTTGTAATTATATCACTCTTATACAGGGTTTCCTAGACAGTTTTGTTATGTAGCACTGTGTGAATGACAGTAATGAGTAATACCTTATTAGTCAGAGATACTGCAACACTAACACTGACATACAGTACCAGACTAAACAGTACCAGTCCAAGATTTCAATCTTTTATTTCTAGGCAGAGTTTTTGTATCTGACAGATCTGTGGGGGGAATTTTTGTTAACACTACCTGAATGTTGCCACACATATTACCAGATTCCACATTATTATTATGCACGTACATCTCACACTGTTACTGCACACACTCTGGTCATAGCTTTAAAACATGGGGGTGGAGTTGGGACATACTTTGCTTATTACTCTCATAACACTTTGGTGAGTTGCTAGAGTGATAGGTTTGTTCTTATGGATGTATTTCTGACAGTTAATATGTCTGACAATCAGTTGTATGTCATTATTTGCTGCCCAAACTTCTAGGATCATCCCACTGATTTGCCAGGGGAACAGGGTGACAGGCAATGGACTTACACCAATTATCTGGACTTTCTGACAATATCTGTACAGTTATGGGGTATGATTCTGCATACAGCTTACTACCACTCCCAGGATTCTAACCATGACTGTGTGTGCTAAAAACAGAACACTTCACATCTCCTTTGAGTGTGTTCTTTGGATTATGTTGTCCATCTTTTCACTATTTAATGTCTAAGTCTCTCTCAGTTGTACAATATGACCTCTTGTGATTACAACCATCATATACAGACATTGCTACACATTTTATTTATGTAGCACAGTGTGGGTAACAGTGCTTAATACAACAGTACTATTAAGAGATTGCAACACTACATTACCATATGATGCCAGAGTAAACACAAGCAGTCCAGCTGTTAGACCTTTATTGTCAGGCTGTTAACCTTTTATTTACATACAACCTATACGAGACTCTTCCTGCCATATTGTCTGGTTTATTCAGTATATACCATACACAATACAGGTTTTATACTGGCAATTAACTTTCTACTACTTTTAGATGTATTTCTTATGACAGTACATGCAAGATTATTATCAATCTGACTCGCAACGCAACCTCTGCAATCTACAGGCATGTGCTTCCCAGTTCACAGCCAGCTCATCTGCCACTGTCAAAGACATAAGAGGAATATTTAGCCATACCTATCCATAATATACATGAGCTGGCAATTATTAAACAGGTAGTAGACTGATACACACGTCTGGGAAATCACCCAAACGCCTAGTCTCTTGGATCCAATGATCCAAGAGCTCCCTCTTTCACCGTTTCAGGTCGGCATAGTGATGCCTGACCTGTTCACCAGTTTGAGGTATGCCAGTGGCACTGGTGAGGTTGCGGGTGAGATGGTCCCAGGCTTCTGGTTTATATTGGGAACCCTGGTACTGGCCCTGCAGCAGTCTCTGGTCATGGTCTTTAACAAGGAGTCCTGGCATGACATTGGACTCCTGGATGCCCCAGTGCTGTGCCCAGAAGTGCACTCCTTCACCCACACCAGTCATAGTGCCTACAGGAGGAAGCTGCAACCAGTTATGAGATGTATTCCCACCTGTGGGGTTTAAATAGGGCTGATTTACTGCACTTTTCCCTGACTGGATGGATTTGAAAATGCTAAGCTATGGGCATACCTGCTTACCTAAGGTTGGCATTGTTTAAAGGGGTATACCGATGGGCAACCTGATTTAGCTGGCCTACACATTGCTTACACCTAGTAAGCAGGGGTGTGCAATGCTTAGCGTTGCTTAATTTTTAATCTGCACATTATTTGCTGTTTGTCATTGATTTATCATTCATTACATGTTATATATGTGTTTGGTATCCATAATTTATGTGTACATACACTGTATGGGGTCCTTGTGTTTATTGGGGGATTTCAACACTTTATTACAATGACACCTCACATCTGGACTTAATGCAGTACTCCAGTTCACATATTTATATTATGTATTAGGTTATACAACATAAAACTGTATATAGATTCCTTTCACGTGTAAATTTTGATTTTCCTATAGTGAGGATCTGTTTGGTGATACCTCAGTCTTATGCACTGCTGTGATGGCTTACTGGTTAACTATTGTGACTATAGTGTACAGGGTCCTGAGTTCAAGGGCTGTTTATTTTGTTGCTGGGCAGAACTGTGGCTGTTGGATACAGAGTGATTAAGGCAATTTTAAACAATTGTAAGTAGGCTTGCACGATGGTAAGCAATGCTAACTTCTGGTTAAATATGCTTACAGAGAGATAGATTCAATATTGCCTGTATGCATTGCTTATCCTAGCACAAACAGGCTTAAACCTGCTTACTCTGCTTACAAGTACTTACTCCCGCTTGCCCCCACACTAATTTAGACAGAAATGTAACATGGTTCTTGGGTAGGTAGTGGATTTGGACACTCTATGGATTTATCATTCATTACACATTATACCTTCAATTTGTATCCTTGATTCATGTGTACATATACTGTATGGGGTACTTGTGTTTTTATGTGGATTTTACAACATTATTACAATGACACCTGCCATCTGCATTTAATGCATTACTCCAGTTCACAAATATATGTTATTTAGTAGGTTATACAACAAAAAATATTGTTCATAAAGTGATTTGACATGGAAAATGGAATTTACTGGAGTGAGAACTGAACTGGGAATGATTGCTTATAAAGCGAATGCTCTGACCACTCCACTATTACAGTACTGCTTTATTTGCATGTATCTTGATATTTTTCTTCTTGTGCCATTTAGGCTACAGTATGCATAGCTAAGCAATGGGCAAACACATGCACCTATGGTTAAATTTAATCTGTTTGATAAAAAAAGGTGTTTATATTATTATATTTTAAATATTAATCTTATAAACATGGAGTGTTGCTAGGGTAATGGGATTTGTTTTTATGCACATTTTCTGACTGATTTAAAGTCTGACACTCGTATGTTTGCCATTATTTCAGACTTCATTGATGAGATCATCAAAGTGATTTGGCAGGGTAAATGAGGGACAGGCCAGACATATGTGCCACATATCTGGACATTCTGCATTGATCTATGTTGTTGGGGGTATGCAACCCCCTATGAGCAGTCTCGTTCATTGTAATTGCCAAATGGCAGTTCTTGACTGTGGGGCTGTGTATATTGTGAAAGCTCTGCTCTCAGAAATGCCCTCTGCACTCGTCCACACTCCATGTCCATTTAGGAGCTGAGTGCACCTTCATTACACAGTCAGGAATAAGCTATTCCTGCAAGGAACCTTACTGAGTCCCGGGGAGCATCTTACGTATTCCCAATTAATCACAGCACATAAATAATGAAAAGTCCTTCAGCCTGTCACGCTGTTAGTACAGTTTTATGAAATACATCTCACAACATCTCCTAAGATCAAATGATAAACAAACAATGCCTTATCTTACACAAATAAAAAAATACAGATCTATGGTGCAATACCTGTATGTAATGCATTAGCAAAAACCTGGAACTCACTCCATGTAACATTCAGGTCATCTCCCAATCTCCACATGATCAAAACATTTTTAAAAACATTCTTAACTAATTCTTGACTTTGTTCCTGCTTCATACCAGGCTAATCCCATCCTGTAATATATTTTTCTCTTTAGCACTGCTCTTATCTTCTAACTAAAGTTTTATCTCTCACCTTCACTTTCTTGCAGCCATCTTCTCTCTAATTTTCCACCAGCTATAATACTTTTTCATTGTTATGACCTACTATCCCTCTCTCCTACTTTACTACCATTTTCTGTTCTACTACTGAAAATCTTACTCACTTACTGTCCTGTCAAAGTAAATATTGTTCATATAGCCATTTGCAAATAGTACTTTTCTGTAATTGTATACACTTACTTTCTCATCTCATGTTTATACATTCCTTTCTTTACTTCCTTATCTCATCTCTGACACTCTTTGTGAACATATTAAGCCTTTTATCAGCTAATCTCTGTCTCTATCTCTTTTGAATTCATGTATTTTCACTTCTTGTTTCCATCTCTCTCTCTTTCTCTGTTTTTACTTCCTGTAATTTAAAGAAATTAAGCCTAGCTCTCTTATTAGATGATCTATTTCTTTGGTTACACTGTATTATATAGAACTGTATTATACTTCTAAAAATGACAGCCTTTGCAATTCTGTTATACTATATTGTACTTGTAAAATGTCAGCATATCAAATATTTATATTTGCCGTATTCTACTGTTTTACTTTCATGTAATATGTTGGAGCTTTCCTCCCTGGGCCTCTGCTGAAAATGGGTTATTGTCCAGTTGGACTTTCCCACTAAACACATAACAAAAAATTAATAAATGATTGTTACTGTTGAAGTGACACCCTGACCCCATGTATAAAAATGTTAAAAGGGGGTTGTGGATGGATGGATGAACTGGCAGCAGTAGCGGGCATCTTTGTAAGTAAAGAATAGTTTTGGTGTTAGCCGAAGAAAATAGTAGCCACTTTGCATTTCCTGGTGAGTGTAGTAGGGTATAGTTAATAAGAATTTGCAGGCATCAAGAGACAGTAGGATAAATGGGCATAGGGGACTGTCAGCCATAAAGGAACCTTGGGTACTTTAACAAGTGGATAGCTTTAAAAGGTTGAGTGGCAAATCACTATGCAGCAGCCTAGGAAATGATTAGCCCTTATCCAATACCTATGCCTCCTTGGCCTCAAAAAAGAGGGCTGTGAGCAAGATACTGCTTACTAAGCTAATATGAGCTTTAGCTTGAATAGTATAACAGTAACTTCTGCTATTAATGGAACCACTACTTAGCCTTCTTTCTGAAGGATAGCCCAGATAAAGACAGTTATGTGTTGAAGAAATAAAACAAAAACAAAAATGAGATATGTCCTGAATTTTAAGAGATGAAATATTTCTAACTTTGCTCTTCATAAGATAAAAATATTGAATATGAAATAGCCTAGTATATTATAAAACAAGAGAAACTGCTAACATTTTTTAACAGTGAATCTTTACTTTGGCAATAAAGTAAATTGTTTCACTACTGGAACATTTTGTTTGCCCTGCAAATTTTCACATTGCAATAACAAATGTCACACTTTAAGAAATTAAAAAGTGGTGTCTTTAGTCACTCAGCATTGTTCTGGTATGTTTAGCAGTAACTGCTGCTGGGGCAGACTGATCTTTCCTTGTGACACAATGAATACTACAATTCATCTAATATGATATTACTAAAGGGCACATCTAAGCCCTGGAGACATTCTTGAAGGTAATGATGATGCACATTATTTGGATTTGTATATTTACTAAAAATAGGTTCAAGCTGAGTCGGACCAGAAGCCATTATGCAGTATATTTAAAAAGTTGTTGTAGAAGGCACCACCAGATTTTTAGTGTTGTCATATTTGCAGAAATAAGACCCAAACATAATTTGTACTCTTTATGATCAGATGCCTATATCAGATATAGACAACTAATCATAGTCAAAGTAGGAGAAAGATAATCTGTAGTGAGATTAAATGGATACATTGCAAATACCCATGAGAAAAAATGACCTTATGGAGTTTCAGTGATGTACTGAGGAATATTAATAGATAAGAATGCAAACAGAAGACAAATCAATATTTTTTTTTAGCAAGAACAGTAAGTAGCAGTCCATAAGACCTTCAGTCTTACTTTTTGTCTGTGCTGTATAGGAGTATTTTATAGTATAACACAGATGAATGATAGCTTTAGATCAGTTAAGAGAAACATTTTTGAAAGAGTACATGAGTCTTGTTTGATGCCAAGTGTAAGGAAACAGCATGTGAAATGTTATTTTTACCAAGCATGTCAGTGCAAATAGAACATTTTGTCATATTATAGTCCTGTTGTTAGCACTGAAGATTAATCCTAAAATCTATTAATGAGTAGCTGTGTAGTCCATCGTTTGATTCCAACAGCTGATGCTTTCATGCTGTATGACTATAAGACTAAGAAAGTCACTTAAAAGGAAAGTGTTGTGTCTCCTCGTGGTTTTCCTGGACTGCATGCTTAACATTTATCTTTAAATAATTAGTGCAGAACTCTGCTGTTTTTAATTTGCATTAGAATAATAACCCAGAATAACTGTTGAGGTCCTACTCATTTTCAGAAAGTCCAAAGAGACACACTTTTTGACATTATTCTACAAAGGAATAAATCCAGTGATGCATTCAGTGAGGTATCCAAGGCAGTGCTGAGATGTGTGTTAAGACAATATCCAGAAGAACTATCAATATATTTTCTGTCATCAAACACAGATAATCCAGGTCCATCCATAACAGCAGGCACTACTGATGTACCCTAGATATGACAAATGAAAGAACCTTAAAGCTGCACCCCAGATGATCCATGTCTGACTAGCAGCACAGGTGCTGGAGGGACCAGTTGCAGGAGAAAGGGAGGAAGTGGAAGATGCCAGCTTTCACATCCTGGGAGACAGAGACTGCCTAGGCTCACTGCAACAACAGCATTATAAGTTGTGTGAGCTCTGTGCAGTAAGTAGTATATCATTTGGTTGGGAGGTTGTTCATGTTAGGAAGTATGTGTATGCCTTCCAAAGGCAACCATTGCAGAACATGCAAGGCTGCCATGGGGTACAATTAGGGCACAATCTCTGTCAGCAGAATAATGCTGCGCCATTGTCCTCTGTCTCTTCACTAGTCCTGGGGTAGGCCAGGGCAGATCTAGTAGGCCTGATAAAACAGGAGAAAAGAAGACGAGCGGAGCTGGTGGCAGTTGATGATGAGTTACAGAAAGGTGAGGAAGAAAAACAGTGCCAATTTCAAAAAGTGATAGTTCATAAACTGCTTCTTTTCATTTAAATGTCCATATACTGTTACTGAATTAATAAATACATTTCTGATATTATCAGAGCAAAAACCTACTATAAAACTTCTAGCCATATAAGATTTTTTTTCTCAATTTTTTTTTATTTTTCAAATACATTTGAAAGAATTCCATAGTATTTATACATATCATCTTAAATAACTATGTACACTATTTACATTAGCCTGACACTATAACAGACCTTAATGTATACAGTTACTTTATAAGTATATCCAATCAATTATTAAAGTGTCTGATCAATTAATGTACAGTGTCAATTAACGATAAGACTTTTCCCTAAGGGTTGTTGATAAATGACTTTGGATAAAATCTTAGTTCTTTAATTTTAATTTCCAATAATGATGTGGTCTTCAGTAGGCTGTAGAAGTCTCCCAAAGTTGGTATTGTGTTTGTATTACATCTTCTTGTTATACACTTCCTTGAAATTGCAAGTATAGGCCATACTAGAGACATGTTTGACCTATTCAAACGAGGACCTTCATTCACATTTAATAATACAAGAGCTTTAGTTAAGTAAAAGGATTCATTAAATAAAGCTTGTAGAAAGTTATTAATACCATTCCAAAATGGCTTAATTTTAACACAATCAAAGAAAATGTGGTTCCAATCTGCATTGTGTACTTGCGCACATCTCCAACATATTCCATTTTTGGAAGAATTAGTTTTACTGATTCTATCTGGGGTTCAGAATGCTCTGTGCAAGCATTTCCAATTAAAAAATTTCCAGTATTGTGAAAAGGATGTATATTTTTTTTGATAATAAGATATTTGTTTTAATATCTTCAGTTAACTGTATTGAGTGTCCTTCTGTTATATATTTCCAATATGAGATTTTGGGTATTGTTTTATAGTTTATCAATATTTTGTAAAATTTTGAAATACTGTTTCCCATATCAAAGTCATTATATATGATTTCATATATGTATTTTGTAAATTTAGGTATTTGTTTAAATAAAGAATTGTTACTTATTCTACTTAAATCTTGCAAATATGACATAATACTCTGTAAAGTTAGCCAGTCCTGTTGTGGAATTCTGTATGTTGTTTTTTATTTCTTGCATATCTAAAACTTTTAGTTCTTTGATACACTGGAGCCAACAAACAAATCATTTCTGTTCCCAAGAATTAATAATTTCTCTATATATGTTATGTGGAAAGTTCTTTGTGACTATAAATGGCGTTAAAAGATCAAACCAGATTTTTAAATCTATATTAATCATTTTCCTAACTGAGTCAAGGTAACAATTAATCATATGAGTTTTATTGGGTTTAGTTATATTATATTGCATACTAATACATATGTGCCATGACAAATTGTTTTTATCTATTTGAATTTTTTTTTGTAAATCAAATTCATTTATTGATATCACAGTTAATAATTCTTTCCAATTTGCAGAGTAATTTGGACTTATCCAATCTGAGAATGTTTTAGATATTGATACTTTTATATATGTTTCTATATCAGGAAAGTTTAATCCTCCCTATTTCCATGGTCTGATATGATGTATTAAAGCTATTCTGTTTATTTTTTGAAACCATAAAAATGTTATTAGGAATGAATTTATTTCTTTAAGTATATTCCTTTCTGGTAGCAGTTGTATTCCCAAGACTATATATAGGATCTTGGGCAGTAAAACCATTTTTATTAACTGTAGTCTATCTTTAAATGTTAATATTCTGTTCCATTTTTCCACAGAGATTTTAATTGTATTGATGATATTATTGTAGTTTTTTTCAGACTAATTCATTATTATCCTTGCATAACTCAATTCCTAGATAGTTTAAGGTAGATTCTTGTTTCCCTTTGATGTGATCCCCCTTAGTCTGCAGTTCTTATTTAAAATACAAATTTTGATTTTGATTTATTGAAATGGAGTCCTGAAGTCATGTGAAATTTGTCAATTAATATATCTAATTCTTATAATGTCTCTCTTGTATTAGATACTGTTAGTAATATGTCATCAGCAAATAGCATTACTTTAGAATTTTATTGTTCATAATCATCCATTGCTTTGATTTTTATATTATTATGAATTGAATCTGCTAATATTTCAATAGCCAGAGAAAATAGAATCAATGACATGGGACATCCTTGTTTAGTACTTTTTGTTATATGTAAAGATCCAGAGGTGAAAGGACCTAACTTGACATGTGTTAAATTATTTGTATATATATTCTTTAGAAGATGAACAAAGGATGCAGGAAATTCAAATAGCATTAGGATTTTAAATAAATAGTCCCAATTTAGGAAATCAAAGGCTTTCTCTATATCTAAGCCAATTATGAGTGTTTCTTTATTTTCTTTATTAACATAATCTATAAGGGAAATTATCCTTTTGATATTGTCATGTGTGTGTCTATTATATATAAATCCAGTTTGATCATTATTTATTGTTTTTGGATAGTGGTATTTTCATTCTGTTAGTTAATATTGTCATAATTATCTTATAGTCATTATTTAATAATGATATAGGGCTATATGGGTCTACATTAGAACACCGAACATTCAAAATTTTGAGTGTTCTAATTTCGACCCATTTTCAGTGAATGCTGAAAATATCGAAGAAACAGAAAAATGAATTTTTCCTAGGGAAAGAATTTGGTTGTCCATTTCTGTTGATTCAGTATTTTCATTGCTGTGGTGGAAAGTTACAGGTTGGGTTCAGGTAAATGTGCGATTGTGTGGATGTGATGGTTAGGGCGGGGTAGGTGAGTTAGGGTTAGGGCGCAGGTGAGGTGACTGTTCGATAGAGATGGACCTTAGGGTTAGGGTTTGGGTTAAGGTAAGTGGATAGTTAGTGGTGTATGTATAGTTTAGTGTAGGGTTAGGTGTAAGAGTTTAGGTCTATGTGCATGGATTGCTGTTTGTTTGGTGTGTTTGTGTTGTGTGCATGTGTTTTGTAACAGCAAATTTTTTCCCTAGGAAAAATTTGCTGTTCTGTATGTTCAATATTTTAAATTTTCGATTGATAAGGTTCGATATTAGAACACTCAAAATTTTGAAAGTTTGGTGTTCTAATATAGACCTGGCTATATGAAGTGCAGAGGTTTTGGGAATTGGTTTCCTTTAGGATCAGTGTGATTAAGCAATATCTCCAAGAGGGTGGTATTAAAGCTTGTGACTGAATTTCTAATAAAGTTTTATGGAAGAGGGATAGTATCTTTGAAGGAAAAAGTTTATATATAGCAATAATTATGCCATCTGTACCTGGAGCTTTATTATTTTTACCCTATTTTATTGTATATGCAATTTCATTGTATGATATGGGTGCTTGCAGATATAGTTTTAATTTTTCAGTTTTTTTTTTAATATTAGAACATTTTTCATCTAGATTTAATTGATCGATATGTATATTTTCTTTTTGTAAATGTTCCATATAGTGATTTCTATAGGCATCAAGAATGTCACCTATATATGAGACATTTTTCCCTTTCTTTTCATGGAAGATACTTTTAATGTTATTAGCTTTTGATTGTATTTTGATTATTGTGGATAGATTATGTAGATATTTGGGAGAAGTGGCCAAGGTATTAATTTTTAGTTTTTCTAAAGCTAAACTAGTTTTATGTGTTAGCCTTTCATTGTATTTATTGTTTAATACTTCTACTTTCTTTTTCTTCTCCAGATAATTTTGATTTTTTTTCAGCTTTTACTGAAAAAAGTTTGGATTGTAGATCTAATAATTCAGACTCCCATTCTCTGATTTTTTATACCAAGTTAGGGTTTTACCATGTATGTACACAGCGGTCTTTTATTTGTAGTTTCAGAAATATAAAATATACAGTTAAAAATCTCCTCCTAATATTAAGTTGTCTTTATAATTATTGGAAATTAAATCCAAGTGTTTTTTTAACAGTTCCTGTTCCAATGACTGGCAACCAGTATAGATTGGCTAGGGTCCATATTCTGTTATTATATTTAACTATTACTAATGCCATAAGACATTCTTTATATCCATACTTATAAATGATTTCTGGGTTAATCACATTTGTTTTCCATAAAATTGTTACCCCTTTTGTCTTTGTATTATAAGTGGATTGTGCCAATATCATATATTCCTTAGGATTCCATTTGTAATTGTCATTTGTTTTGAAAAGAGTTTCTTGAAGGAAGACAATTTGTACTTTGTTCAATTTTAAATATTTTAGTAGATTTGATCTCTTGCTAGGATTGTTTAAGCAATTGGTATTTAAAGATAATAAAGTTAAATCCATCTTAGGTTATTTAGACTATGTATTTTTGTTTTATTGTGACTATTAAACATTTTCCTCTGATAACTATAAAGTATATGTTTGAGCTTTTAAAGGAAATTATCAGTTTTATACTTTGAGTGTTTACCAATAAAGTAATGTTTTGGACAGGCATACTAAAAATGTTTTTGTGAAATAAATTTAAATTAATAAATGTTAACAAAACTAAGACCCGCACTAGCCATGGAATGAAAATCGTTCCTAATCTGATGGATAAATCTAAGTCCATCAAATTATCACTCATACCATGACAATCCATAACATCTGAGCTCTGTAAATTGAAATATCATATGGAGAATATTTGTAATAGGAATAAGAAATATTTATATTATTTTGAACAGATATAGTACTATTGTAGATTAGACAGAATTCAAGTACAGTATAAATGTCTACTTATTGTATAAGCAATTAATATTTACATGAAAGATAGATTACAAGCAATTCATTCATAGTGAAGTAGGATGTATCATATATAAAACCTCAGTAAAATAGTATAGTACACAGTTATTTAACATATTCACCCTTATTGATGAAGTATTTCAAAACATATTACTTAATATAAATAGATGGTAATATTTATACCTAATGTTTATAATACAATGTATTTTACTGGATATATCAGAAGTTATATTTCATTGTTTGCCAGCATTTAAGTAATCACTTTGTTTATTGCTAACTTACTTAAAGCATCAAGTTTGTTTTATGCGAACATTGATGAAAGGTAGTGCATTTTAATTATCAGTGCATCCCTCTTCCCCCCATTTCCTACACATACGGATTTTCATATCTGTCATTTTTTATTATAAAATGAGTGAAATTATAGGTTAAAAACAACAAATTCACTTATTGTGATTAATGACTACAAGTTCCCTTTCCATATTCATAAATTGTCATTTTATGGCATATACTGAAAGTTTTTAAATTTAAATGGCAACATTCTATTTTGTATAATCAGCAAAGGTTAAACTGAGTGATTATTGTCAATTTAATACTATTTGTTCAGAATGTGTTTGTTACATTCTGTGACATTCCTAGTTCAGGCTTCTATTGTTTCCCTTGAACAACTTTGTCAGTTTGATGTCATGTATAAAACATTAGTTACCTTGTTAACAACTTAAGTATTATGCATGGGAGGTTGGCATAATGGTTAAGTTGTTTACCTTACAAGTACAAGGTGCAGGATTTGGTTCTCACATGTGGAAACTGGCTAGGCCTTAAAATGGCCCAGAAGGGCAGTTAGCCTAGTGCTAGTCTATTAACCTACAACACATTCAAACAAAGGTATGGTCAAGATGGGTTACAAAACCACAATTAAAGTTAAAGAAATTATATGACTTGTTATGCACATTTACTTATATGAGAAAATCATGTTTACCTTTGATGTTCAATATAGTGTATGCCATTTATGGCAAGTTAAACAGTAGTGTTATTATACAGAAGTCCATGTTATTAAACTGTCTATTGTCAATTTAATACTATTGGTTTAGAATATGATTGTTACATTCTGTGACATTTCAAGTCCAGGCTTTTATTGTTTGTTTTGAACAACTTTGTCAGTTTGATGTCATGTATAAACATTAGTTACCTTGGTAACCACTTAAGTATTATATATGGTCAAGATGGGTTACAAAAACTACAATTCAAGTTAAAGGAATTACATGACTTGTTATCCATGTTTACTTATATAACAAAATCATCATGCTTCCCCTTGATGTTCAATGTAGTGAATGTCATTTATGACAAGTTAAGACAGTAGTATTATTATACACAAGCCTATGTTACTAAATACTGTCTTTAATATCTAAATTCAGCAGACTGCTTCATCTTATATGACGATTATATATTTTATGTCTAGATTTACTAAAATCATACATTACATACCTAGTGTGTGCTTTTTTTTTGCTATTGCTTAGTTATTTGAGAGACCACAAGCTGTAATGCTTATTCTTTTTATTAGCTCCTTCTAAGCATGTTTATACAGTCCATATACTTTAAATTATGAGACCCTTCTAGTTTCTTATTTGTTATATTTCCATACTTACATACACATATATCAGTTCTTCAAGCATGAGCAACAATACCCATCCAGTTTTGCCAAAATACCATTCACTAGTTGATGTGGTGTGTTTCCAGGCTGTTCTTAAAATATCCAAACCAATATTTGTCCTGTTCCATTTTACCAGCCTGTTTCATGCAATGGCCACTCTGCCAGTGAACCACTCAACACACCTTCCATTCCCACAGATATTTCCACAAAGGAAATCTGATGACTTTCTAGCATTTCCTAGCAACCCCAAACACCCATTGAATCCCCATATGCCCAACACGTCTGAGCAAGCTCACCTCCCAGACCACTGCAAAGGGTGCTCTTAGTCTTTCACAATAACTCGGACTTCCAGTCTTATGTAAGTCCTTAATGTGTTTGGACCAAAATACATTTTAAATATAACATTGCGCTTATTAGTTATTTATTTATTTATTTTTATCAAGAATCAACTTAATGAGCTAAACAAAGTGTTGGGAGACCATCAATATGTGTACTGTGGTTTGAAACAGCCCTTGTATTATATATATTTCTTTAAACCAAAAACATTGCCGAGAATTATCTCAGAGGCTCCTTAAAGCCATTAAGCATTATTGTCACTCTGTCTCCATTACCATAACAACATGGGAGCATCTGTTTCTGTTAGTGTGTCTGTATACTGCATACCAGAGGCTTGCGATGCACCTAAAGCAAAGCTTCACTTCACTGCAACTTCAAGCCTAAATTCCCTCTCTTTCAGTGACGCAGCAGCCAGGAAAAGAACAGAGAGCAAACAGATAAAAAAAAAAACTCTCAACAAACTGCCACAACAAGAGATAACACATTTTTCCAGCCTTCCCACCTTTCACTCAGCAGATGTATAAACAAATTATTCTCTGCCAAAATATCCCAAATCACAGTTTTATCCACCCCCCTTCCCCTGGATCCAGGCTAAAACACCAAATGTCTCTTCCTAATACACAGGCATCAGTAAACCTCGATCACAAGCCACAACCCACAGCTGCTTGGAGATGAAAATGGCAACATACAACAGCTGCCAGACACAGCTGCATCCACACACACACACCATGTCAGGCTTAATCAAATAGCACTCTAAGCTATGATACCTGGCATAATTGATATTAACTATGTTTAGACAGAATAATAATGACATTTGTACTAGCTGACAGAAATGGCTGCATCCATGCACACCATACCAGGATTGATCAAACAGCACTCGAAGCTATGATATATGCCATAATTGATATTAACTATGTTTACACAGAATAATAACGACATTTGTACTAGCCTCCAGACAAAGCTGCACCCATGCACACCATATCAGGATTGATCAAACAGCACTCGTAGCTGTGATACCTGCCATAATTGATATTAACTATATTTAGACAGAATAATAATGACATTTGTACTAGCTGCCAGACATAGCTGCATCCATTCACACCATTTCAGGATTGATCAAACAGCACTCATAGCTGTGATAGCTGCCATAATTGATATTAACTATATTTAGACAGAATAATGATGACACTTGTACTAAGACCTTTCTACTATTATTCAACCAGGATATACATGACATTTCTAAATTATACTTTAACTGAAGAAGGCATTAGTCTCCATGACGGCATTTGTTTTCAAAATACTCTACTGTTACTGCTATTATATATGTTGTTAATTTGTTACATTTGAGTCTGAACTCTGATGAATGGTACCTTGTTGAATTAGTTAATTAATTACTTAAATTATTATAAGTAAAAACAATGAAAAACGAACAAGATAAGTATTCATTAAGTTCAAGTAAGAGAATAGAAACTTTTATGTTTGTATTACATGTTGCTTTGTTTGGCTTATATATAATCTAAATAGTAACCCATCTTGACCTACCTTTGTTTGTGAAGAATTACTGGACTGTTTGAACATTCTGAATAAATCATTACTGTTTCTCAGTTGTTTAAGAAACCCTCATTTTTAAAAATAAAAACAGATGACATCTGACCTGCCATATCAGTTGATACTTTGAGAGATGTAGTTGTAAGAGTTATTTTTTTGGGACAGCTGTCTTGGAATCAGTCTTCTTTCTAGCATCTGTCCAAGGATTTGTTTCTTTTATTCTTTTAAGAGTAGGGGCCATCCATTCCATTCCTTCTGGAATAGACACTATGTTGTTGTTTTTGATGAATATAATAGCTTCTTCTAAGTCATTAAAGGTTTTCATCTCATTGGCAAAAAGTATTTTTATCATGGCTGGAAAGGCCAGTTATGTTTTAATGTTGTTTTGTTTCAACAGTTTTATTATTGGCCAGACTTTTTTCCTTTGTTCTAGTATTCTGGAAGAATAATCATTGTCAAGCCTTATAAGGCTTTGGTTGTATTTTAAGGGTGATTTTCTCCAAGCAGATTTTAATATTAGTTTCTTGTCCAGAAATGAAAGAAATTTTATATCTATGGATCTAGGTGGAGTATTTGTTGAGTTAGAATCAGGTTTCTTCAGTGCTCTACGTGCCCTTTTAACTCCAAATGAAAGTTCCTTTTTCAAGTCTAAAAATTCAGGAATCCAGGTTAAGAATAAAATAATATATTCTCCTTCAGTGTTTTCAGGCTGACCAAAGATCCTTCTGTTGTTTCTCCTTTCCCTGTTTTCTAAGTCACCTATTTTGTTAAGCAGCCATGTATTCTGTTTAAGCAGAAATTCTTTTTGAAATTCTTCCTCTTTGAGTCACTCTTCAAAGTCATTTAGAGAAGTCTCTATAGTTGTTATTTTTGTATGGTGTTGCTGTAATAGTTCCTTAAGAGTATCAGTCTGTTTTTGAAAATTTAATTTGAGGTGTTCTAAGTCATTTTTAAAGCCATCCATCTTCAAAGATAGTTCATGTAAGGTAGACATCATCAATTGCAGTTCTTTTTTCAAAGCAGCATCTGGATGAGAATTCCTTGAGTTGTTCATATTCAGTGATTCAATATATCTCCAGGTTACTTGACAGGACAATTTTTGTATATCTCCACCAAAATTGATATTTATGTAGTTTAGTAGTTTATCTATAGATTTCTGATGTTTTAAACTTGAAAATAATAAAAGTTTCCTATATTATTATACTAGTTTATGGAGCTCTCAAGATTCACTGCTTTCAGCTGGCCATCTAGGCTCCACCCCCCTCAGCCATATAAGATTTGATGTATAAAAGGAAGTAATGAAATAAACAGTACAAGGGATTGATATTTTAATATATGCATAATGCAAATGTCTCCTTCTAAAAAGTGATATACTTTTATTCATTACAAAGGAGCCATAAAGTGCAGTATGGCTTCTTTAAATGTTTATCACATTTTATATTTATTTGACTCATTTGTCAACTGGTAAACCAATTAGGCATAAGTTTCTTCTCTGGGGAGATCCAGGAGCACTGTCTGGGTAAGTGGCTTTTTCAGCCATACAGTAAGCAAAGGCTGTGGGACTCAGCCCTTGGGCACCTGAACTAAAGGATGAAACTCACTGCCTTAAGCATCTGTACTGGGCTGTAAAGAAACATGTGGTCTGGTTTCTTGTATTACTGAGCATCCTACTAATGCCAACAAGTTTGCAGCAAATCACCTTGTCTGTGTCTTGTACTGGGCATAAAACTGCCTCAGTTTTTTTACAGTGAAGCAGTCAGGGCAAGGAAATATTGTTTAAATGAAAAAAATCATAGCGGGTCACACATGTTAAGACCATTATCCTTTTACTTCATGATTATTAAAATCTATAATATGTTTATATAAGAGATAGATGGGTCTACTGAAAGCATGATATCCTCCCTGAGCATCTGAAAGCTTAAGCAACAGACCTGGTAGATTCCCTTTCTATTGTATTGTAAATTAATTATAATCATACAGTCATTGAGCTTTGAGTTGGTGAAATGGAAATCTAACAGTTGTTTATGCTTATTTACCAATCAGTCATGTAGAATATTCATCATTCTCTAAAAAGTCAGGTGATGTGCTAGAATCAATGCTGCCTACCAACTCTGTACCCTTATTGACAAACGTCAGTGCTCACCTGGAGAATGATGTAGATACCTATAGGAGTATGACTGGGGAAAAGGAGCCACAAGATTAGATCCCATGGGTCAGGTGTTATTAAGACTTGTATAACTCCTGTATCATTCATAATGAACACTATTTTTGCATGCAAAGTATCTCAGAAGTGTAGCTATTAACTGACCACCTTGGTCTGAAGACTAATGATTGACCTGAAACTGTATATTCTACTGTCTATTCTAGACAGTAGTTTGAAAACAGCTTCTTGTCCATCAGGTAAGTTCTAATTGATTGTGTTTTTGATTTCCTGGACAAATCATTGATCTGTCATATCAGAAAAACTCAAATGAATAGTGAGGGTCTGTTGCAGCCATCAGTGAAAAACATCTGTGTAAGATGACATGGGAATTATGATAGGTCAGAGGTTAAGATCCCATCCCTTGGGGTCCAAGGCTCTGTCATGACCTCTGGTCACAGTCTGCACAGTGTATGCATAATATCCTCATTGCTGCATAGTTTTCCCTGGGATAATCCAGTTTCCACAGTTAGTAGTTAAACAGACAAATTAGTTCAATTAAATTAAATTCATAAAATTCAAACGTGTGGTGACAATGAATCTAAACTGGGCCCTACTCAGTGTTTTAGTTGCTCATATTGTAGGTACATGGTTTCTGTTTTTAATAAGATTAATGGAGTTAAGGATACATTTCTTTATGATTCATGTGGGGTTGATTATATTTGAAATGTCATTGCAATCTTTATTCCAGAGACTAAAAGATCATTCAAAGAAAGACTTAGAAAACATGTTAGGGGATATAAGATTTGGAAAGATGGAAAGTCCTGTTGGGGAGCACTGTGCAGAATATCATAACAAAAATGTTTATGGAATACAATCATCTATATTATTACAAGTGCATACATGTGATTTTAAGTGTAGTGTCTGTTACAGAACATTCATCTTTATAAAGAAAGTTTGTGCACATTGAAATATACTTTATCGTATGGGTTAAACAAGGAAATTAATTGGATATACTTAACATAATTATTTTGCTGATTAATTTACTGTTTTATTGATGTTTCTATATATCTTTGCTGTGTTGTTTTAGATCTCACTTCCATGGAAGGATTTTGGCTGAGGAGCTAGAAGTAAGTGTGCAATGAATTTTAGTTAATTGCTACTTTTTCATTTTATTTATATTTCTTCTGTGTTGTCATTTTATGGCTTTGGGTAGCAGTGCTACACTTGATACAGTAGATTTGCCAAAATATTTAAGGGATGGGGGTCAGCAATGGAGTATTGATGAACTTCTACATGGTGTGCATGACCACGGCTGAGAGAATAATCCTGGTTTAGATAGTAATAATTTATGTAATTAAGCTCAGAATTTACTTGTTGCTGGTGGTGGTGATGACTTCTTTAGCATCTTCAGAGGTGAGAAACATACTCAGAATTTAGATTTCTTTGCTTACTTTATTCTTGGGGAGTTTAACCATTTGCCTTCTATTGTTAAAACGTAAATTGAGAAGTTTGAAAAGCTGATATTGCAAAAGACTAATAGATATTCTTATTATGCAACCTTCAAGAAATATAGGGACCTTGCTGTTATACCAAGGGGACTTAAAGCATTTAAGTGCCCCACAGTTCCTTTTGATCTGGAACATGAACATGTGAAACAATTTAATGACAGATGGCTCTACAGCATATGGTGGTGTGTTTGCTTGGGTTAAAATCTTAACTGACAGAGATTTTTGCAAGCAGAAACAGTTGTAGGATAATACTAAAGAAACACACTGTGAAATAAGGAAATAACTTTCAGGAAGTGCTGTAAATCAGGTTGTGGACAATGTTATTGACAAAATAAATCATCTGAAGGGTAAATTGGTTAAACAGAAAAGGAATAACTTGGCATAGGGACATTAGGGACTATCATAATGAAATTACATGTTTATGGAAACATAAGGATAGATTACAAATGTGGGGCCAAAATAAGAGCTTGCATCATGAATCAGCTGATTGGTGGTATACAGCATTCCAGTGATGCAGAAAGTAATAAGTACATGCACTCTAATGAATCAGGGCAGCATGGAGAAAGGAACAGCAGAAATCCAACAGGTTATTTGGTGCAGCACTTTATTGAAACCCGTTTGAACAACAATGTTGCTCCTAATCTTACATGGAGCGTGTAAGAGTGCAGGGGGCTTGTCTGAGAGCAGAGCTCTCAGAATATACATGCCCCTGCAATGAAGAACTGCAGAAAGGTGAAAGGAATGAGCGAGACCACTCATAGGTGTCCACATATCCCCAGCAACATTCCCCACATGTACAACAGCAATAGTAAATACAAATCAAATAAACAAACCTTTTTTTTTTATTAAGAATTTGATTAAAGCTAACTGTAGGTGAACAGGTGTGCCCATTGCTTAGCTATGTTTAATGCAGCTTAAATTGCTGAAGAGGATAACAAGGAAAATATATGCAAATTAGGCAATATAGCAGTAGTATAATGGGCAAAGCATTTGACTTATAAGTAGGCATTCCAGGTTCAAATCCCACTGCAGCACATTCCATTTTCCATGGCAAATCACGTTATGACCAATATTTTAGATGCATAACCCACTAAATAACATATAATTGTGAACTGGAGTACTGCATTATATGCACATGTGAGGTGCCAGTGTCATAATGTTGCAAAGTCCCCAGATAAGCACATGTGCCCCATACAGAATATGTACACAGGAATCATGGATACAAATGGAAGGTAAAATGTGTAATGAATGACAACTCCATACAGCTTCCAAATCCCCCACCTTCGCAAGAATGATTAGATATTACTGTCTAAATCAGTGCAATTGTAAGTGGGAGTAAGCACTAGTAAGCAAGTGTAAGCACCAATAAGCAGTAGTAAGCATATTTAAACACTAATAAGCGAGTTTAAGCCCATTTGCTTGGGGGTAAGCAATGCACATACAGCTTAAGCAATTTTGAAGCTAACTCTTTGTAAGCATATTTAACTGGAGGTTAGCATTGCTTAACCTCGTGCAAATCCACACAAACCCGCTTACAACTGCTCAAAAGTGCCTTAATCACTCAGTATCCAATGGCTCTTGTTCTGCCCAGCAACAAAATAAACAGCCTTGTAGGACTTGAACCCAGGATCCTATTCAGTATAGTCACAGTAGTTAACCACAAAGCCATCAAAGCAGTACAGAAGAATGAGGTATCACCAAACAAGTCCTCACTATAGTAAAATCAAACTGAACCAGTGAAAGGAATCAGTATACAGTCATATGTACTATAACCCACTACATAACATAAATATGTGAACTGGAGTACAGCAGTAAGCCCATATGTGAGGTGTAATTGTAATAGAGTGTTGAAGTCCCCAATAAAACACAAGGACACCATACAGTATTACGTACACATGAATCATGGATATCAGGCATATACATAAGATGTAATGAATAAGAAATCAATGTGAAAAAGAAAATATAATGCAACGTCTAATGTAAGCAAAGCTAAACATTGCACAGGCCAGCTTAGGGGGTGTAAGCAATGTGTAGGCCAGCTAACTCAATGTGCCCAGTGTTATATCCCTTTAAACAATGCCAACCTTAGGTAAGCAGGTTTGCCCATAGCCTAGCATTTTCAAAACTGGCCAATCATGGAAAAGTGCGGGAAATTGGCCCTACTTATACCCAACAAGCAGGACTACATCTCATAACTGGTTGTAGCTTCCCCTTGCAGGCACTATGGCAGAAAGGGGAGATGGTGTGCACTTCCAGGTGCAGTGCTGGTGCATCCAGGAGTCCATAGTCATGGCAGGACTCCTTGTCAAAGACCATGAGCAGAGACTGCTGCAGGGCCAGTACCAGGGTTCCCAATACAAGGCGGAAGCCTGCGACCATCTCACCCATGACCTCACCAGTGCACTGGCATACCCCAAACTGGTGAGCAGGTTGGGCTTCACTCTGCTGACCTGAAGAGGTGTAAGAGGGAGCTCTTGAAGTAGTGGATCCAAGAGGTTAGAATGGCAGGGGCTGTCCCAGCTGTGTGTATCACTACACTATGTGTGTAATAATTGCCAGCTCATGTATATCATAGATAGCTACGGCTAAATATTCCTCTTATGTCCTCCACAGCTGCAAGTGAGTGGGCTGCAAACCAGGAGGCCCACGGACATCACCTGGAGAAGTTGCGACGTGAGACAGGTCAGTAATACTCTTGCATGTACTGTCATAGGAAATAAATCTAAAAGTATTAGTAAATTAATTGCCTGTATAAAATCTGTATGGTTTAAGGCAAGTACTGCATACACTGGAGAATATGGCAGGAAGAGTCTCCTATAGTTTGTATGTAAATAAAAGCGTAATAGCCTGACAATAAAAGTCTAACTGCTGGACTGCATGTGTATACTCTGGTATCATATGGTGATGTAGAGTTGCAATCACGTAATAGTACTGTTGTATTAAGCACTGTTACCCATACTGTGCACCATAAATAGAATGTGTAGGAACACCTGTATATGACTGGTGTAATCCCTAGAGGCCAATTAGTACAACTGAGAGACACACATAGACAGAAAACAGTGAAAAGGCAGACAACAAAATCCAAATAGCACATGCAACTGAGAAGTGAACTGTTATATGTTTAGCACACAGAGCCATGGTTCAAATCCTGGCAGTGGTAGTAGTCTGCATACAGAATCATATCCCACAACTGTACAGATAAGTCCAGAATGTCCAGTAAAGTGCCCCATATCTGCTGCCTGTCAACCTGTCACCTGGGAAATCAGTGGGATGATCCCAGACATATAGGCAGCAAACAAGAACTACAACTGATTGACACACATCTATGAGAACAAAGCTGGCACACTAGCAACTCCCCAAAACCTTATGAGAGTAAGAAGCCATGTATGTCCCATTTACACCCCCATGTTGTCAAGCTGTGGGCAGAGTGTGTACAGTAACAGAATGAGATGTATGTGTATAATAGTAATGAGGAATCTGGTACTGTGTGTGGCAACATTCAGGTAGTGCTAACAAACATTTCTCCCACAGGTCTTTCAGATACCAACACTATGCCCAGAAATACAAGAATGATACCCTGTACTGGTACTGTTTGCTTTGGAACTGTATGGCATTGTGACTGATGCAGTTGCTCCGTTACTCATCACTGTCACCCACACTGTCCTACAAAATATAACTGTCTAGGAAATCCTGTATAAGAGTGTTGTAATACAAGGTAAACATTCAAAAGCACAGGAGAATGAGATATACAGCAATATCTATATAGCACACACAAGTCTGATGGACAGTGTTTAAGTTGTAGCAAACACAGCCATGGTCTGAATCCTGGGAGTGGAAGTAGGCTGCATACAGAATCTTACCCCACAACTGTACAGATAAGACCAGAATATCCAGTATATGGGCCCATATCTGCTGCCTGTCACCCTGTCCCCTGAGATGTCTGTGGGATGATCCCAGATGTCTAGGCAGCAAACAGGGAATACAACTGATTGTCATACATCTATGAGAACAAACCTGCCAGTCTAGCAACTCCCGAAACTGTTATGAGATTATTAAGCCAAGTATGTCCTATCTACACCCCATGTTGTGAAGCTGTGACCAGAGTGCATACAGTAACAGAGTGAGATGTATGTGCATAGTACTAATGTGTAATCTGGTACTTTGTGGGGCAACATGCAGGTAGTGCTAACAAACATTGCTCCCACAGGTGCGTCAGATATGAACACTGTGCCGATAAAAAAAAAAAAGCTTGATACACTGTACTGGTACTGTTTACTCTGGTATTGTATGGAATTGTGAGTGCTGCAGTTGCTCTGAATAATAAGGTATCACAGATCACTGTCACCAACACTGTGCTACATAATATAACTGTGCAGAAAGCCTGTATAAGAGTGTGATAAGTCACTAAAGGTTGAAGAGGGCAATATTCTAGGTATGTCCCGGTTCCCCTGCATGTGATCAAGACATGGCTAGAGTCTGTGCAGAAAGAGATGGACAGCTCTGTGCACAACATCAACCTGGAATTTGTGAGTATGTGTAGAAACAGTTAGTTAGTGTTAACAAACATGTCCTCTACAGGTATACCAGGTAAAAGGTGTACACTGCAAGTAAAACCAGTTCATATATAACGATGACGACAGCCATATCACTGTCCAAACTAAGGCTATAGGGTATTATAGTAATACTTGTAAGGTACAGATAACAGCACTGACTAGGCAAGTAATGTGGACTACAGGAATATACTAGTTGTTAATTGACATCTTTCGCCCCCCCCCCCACCATATCTCCAACAATAAACTACATACCCACCTCAACTGGTATGTAATGACTTCACTGTTCTGATTATGTCCTATTGGTTAATAATTATTTAAATCTGTTTCCATGCATGTGCTATATTGAAATATTCCAACATTGGTGGCATGGTGCCATCAATGTACCTGCATGTTGTTATTACCACTGTGGTCCCATATATGCATGTGTTCCATTTGCTATGCAATTGTTCCATATCTGGTGTCTGGTTTAATGGGAATATCTATGCATGCTGTTATACCTAACCCTGGAATGTGTTGACTTTTACTAACCCACATATGAAAATAAAATTTAAACACTGCAGCATGTTTGGGAAGGCTGGTCCCAGCGGACCCACCTGTCCCACCTCAGCTGGCCATGGCACCAGGCACCAGCATGTCTGGGGCCCAGCCCAGGACATCCTCGTCCATTGGTCCTGACCACCTTTGGGTGGAACCATCTCAGGGGATGAGGATTGTCCCCCCTGGGAGCAGGCATGGAGAGGAACCTGTCACCTGTCGCAAGGTCCGGGTCATGGTGCGTAGTGAGCTTCGCAGGGAGGTCAGAGATCTGCTACGCCAGCATGAGGGCTGTGTATCACAACTAGAGGGTTAGCCTGGTTCTGCGACTCAGCACCCAGCACAGCCACCTTTGAGGCTGTGAAGGTGCAGTGATGGCTGCCCATGGGTGGGGATCTCAGTCTCACTGTTTCCACTAGAGGGCTCATGGGCTTCTGATGTCCCAACACCCCTCCCCATCAAGGTGTCTACCCCCCACATGTCATATACCACCCCTGTATGCATCTTGTTTGTCTTGTCTGTTAACCTACCCAACCTACCTCCCCAAATATACCTACTATCCCTCCCCAACATCCCAAATGGGCAATCTGCCCGCCCAAAAAAAAATCTCACCCCATACATAGCTGTCCATTTCACACACATGTCCACTGGATACATGTAATCTGGTATAATTGGCATTGCAACATATTATTGTTGTCCTCACCCCTATCTCAGGGGTTTGAGTGCCCTAATCTACCTCCAAAATCAGTGTATATACACAGCTGTTGCTGTAGAAGAAATGGGAAGCTATGGACCTTCCCTACACCCTTCCTGCACATCCTTAGCTATTTTCCCTACTGTCTTTCCCTTTTTGCACCCCTTTTTCACCACTTTCCTATCCACCCTTTTTTTCTTTTCTTTTAAAGAAATTAGCATGGGGTAAGCGGGACTAAGCACTTTTAAGCAGCAGTAAGTGGGTTTAATCCTGTTTGCATGTCGGTAAGCAATGCCTACACAGGTTAAGCAATTGAAAAGCTAACTGAGTATAAGAAACTGTAATCAGAAGTTAACAGTGCTTACCTCCGTGCAAACCCATGCAAACCCGCTTACAACTGCTCAAACGTGCCTTAATCACTCTATATCCAATGACCCTTGTTCTGCACAGCAACAGAATAAATAACCTCTGCAAGGCTCAAACCCAGGATCCTGCACACCATAGCCAAAGTGATTTACCACTAAGCCATGCTGGATATACATAACCCTTATGTTTTCACAAACATATCATCCAGCCCAGGCATTCAACAGTACAGGGAATGTATTTCAACATGTAGATGTATGTGTGTGTGTATATATATTAATATCTAAATAGATATAACATATATATATATATATGTAGATATATATATATATATATATATATATATATATATATATATATATACATAAGTTATATATATATATATATATATATATATATATATATATATATATATATATATATATATATACATATATATAAACATATATACATACATATGCATATATATATATATATATATATATATATATATATATATATATATATATATATATATATATATATATATATATATATACAGCAATTAATATATGTAAGTATATATATATCTATATAGGTATATACGGACATACATCTGTAGATAAAATTGGTAACATAACAATGAGAGGCCCCAAACAACATACGTCTTGTACGAATAGGTATCCCCCCCACAGCCAAACACATCTGCCCTGCAATACACTACTAACTGTTGCAGATCCCATAACCAGGACTAGACACAACATGGGCACAAGATGTTAACAGTACTCCATCCCATCTGTATGGTGTCAGGCTGGTATCAGTGACATATCATGCAGTACAGTCTGGCTCCCATAGGGAATGTACAGTGTGGAAGCAATCAACATCCCTAGGATAGATATACACAGACACATATATGCAGATACAGATATACATATACATATATATATATATATATATATATATATATATATATATATATATATATATATATATATATATATCTATATGTAAGTTCACATCCACATGCAGAGATATATGTAGGAAGATACATATGTAGAAGGTGCATACAATATGGAACAGCCACTATGCCTACAGTTACCACCTTACCAACTGGAAACTGTATGAGTCACCTATACAAATGACAGTTGTTGCCTGCAACGTATAACCACAGAAAGTTCAAAGGATATAACACCACACACAGCTTTGCATACATGGGAAAACTTTATTTGTGTACTATTACAGTTGTATATACCATGTCATATACCTGTTTAGACACTGACATCCATTTAAACAGAGTAATGCAACTGTAATACAGTTATACTAATACAGTAGTCTGGAAAGGTTTACATATGTTCCTGTCTAGGCTGGGGCCTTCAAGTAGTACAATAGTAAAGACAGACTGGGCCACAGGATACCAAACAATCAACAGTAAATAATGCAGATGTATAGGTCAGCAGCCTCTATCTACACTCTGTACACAATCATTCGGGGGTAAAGACCTCAAGTTTACACAATGGGTTGTAACTGTTACATAACAAGGCATAACTGACACCATCACAATCCCACTGACAAACTAAACAGTCTGTATGGCAGGAGGCAGTAGGCCTGCATTTATCCAAAGTGAATTGTATGGTAATGTACATCCAGATACATTAAGTCAGCTTACCCCTGATACCCCCACAAGTTGTAACAGCCTAGGTTAGTTATGGTGCTTCCCCTCCTAGACTCAATAATGCAGGGCCATATACCACTGTTACATACACTGACCTCTGGAGTGCATAAGGGTACACATGTATTGTGCAGGTGAAGCCCACACACATATGGCCCCAACCCCACAGTATGTGTGGGGGACACAACAGCAGTGGACTGATGGCAGGAATGGCAGCATGACATACTCACAGCCTACTACAGAACGACACCTGACAGAATGTCATATGTGCAAAGCCTGGTATGTAGGTGGAGGACCGAGGCTGGAACACAGGCCTATATGTGTAAAACTGTTGGCATACACTAAGCAAGTCACTGGTATTACAGGATGGTCTGCAACATACCCTTAGTCAGGAATATGAAGTTAGAAACAGACATGGATGTAGCCATGTACTGATAGCACTCAACACACACTCTGCCAGTGATGTATCTGACACAAGACCTGTCTGGTGGACAGACAAAACATAATAGGCACACCTCTGGCCATCAAGAGGATAGGCCCACAGTTGAGAGCTATGCAGACAGACTGCATTCTAAGTTAAACTAGTATGTACACACAAACCCTGTAACACCAATGCTATACAATGCATGCATCAACTCTACTCACACTCTGTAGTTCTGGAACCTCCTATAAATATGTAGCTGGCCTGAGTGTGCAGGTTCTCCTGTAAGAGGGGTTGCTACCTGCTGTCTGTAACACTGATGACCACACACAGGAAGGATGTCCATCAAAAGGTAAAGGGACCATGCCCGCATGATGTAGGGATTTATAGAAGGTGGTTGCCATGACAGTGGTAATTGGAAGAACTACACAGCATGCTGCATGCAGGTAGCAAGTGGATGACACTGATTGGTGCAGAGGCCATCACCTGATCATGTGCATCACCTACAAAATCTATGCTGCAATCTATTTAAAGCAGGTCAATCCATTTACTGGAGAGAGAGAGAGAGAGACAGAGAGTGTGTGAGAGAGAGAGAGAAGGCAAAGCCAAAGCGAAAACAAAAAAAAAACAAAAACAAAAAAAAACAAAGAAAATAATTACATCCAGCAAACTATCCAGAACAGACATCATTCCCACAACAGGTATGTGAAGTATACATGCATGCAATTGAATGTAGTACTTGGTCCATAATAATGGGATAGATGATGTGGAATTATTTACATCTGCCATCAGGTGTTGTTGTTGTAATGATGTCCAGATGAACAACTGCTATGGACAATAGTGTCTGTCCCTGTGGGCAGTGGGCCATACCTGTCAACTGTGCAGATCAGCACTGACTGACAAGATGTAAGCCATTATAGTGTGTGTTGTGTAATGGGAAGTATGTGTATTACATGGCCAATAGCTGGTGGTGGAAGTAATGCCATTATGAAGGACAAGTGGGAACCACAGCCCATCCCTTGCAGGATACTCAGGTTAATCTGTAATGTAGCATGCAGGAATGCCATAGGTGTGTAACAGGGTTACCTGCAATCTGGTCCTACATATACCCCCCCCCCCCGATGTCAGGCTGTGTCCATATGTGGCACCTGTCTGTGTTGTAGCAAGGCAGAACAGTGCAGCTGTACAGGAAGGTGTTGTGTGATTGTGGACCTGATGTCTTAATGTACTCCAGATATAGGTATGCATATGTGTACATATGTATACATATATTATATATAAAACTATATATAATATATATAGATATATAGATATAGATATATATATATATATATATATATATATATATATATATATATGTGTGTGTGTGTGTGTGTGTGTGTGTATGTATGTTCACAAATATATAGATACCCCTGTGTAGACATATATATGAGCACATATATACATCACATATATTTACACATATATAGATATATACCTACCTGCACATGTCTACATATACACACACACACACACACACACACACACACACAAACATATATGTATGTAAATACATGCCCCCTATATTACTACCATGGTGCTGCATGCTATGTGTGAGGAAACAACTCACATAGCAATACATACAGATATCTACAGCTGGCAGTGTGTGTAATATGGATGGGTATGTCACATGTGAACCCCTTGTTGGGTCCACATTGCCCTTGTCTGTGAAGTATGGAATGGGAATATGGGGAAGTATGGCAGGTATAGTTGTGGAGGTGGTCAGAGTTGGTAGATATAGAAGACAGTCTGCAGGGGTGGTATGTGACACATGTGGTGGGTAAACACCCTGGATGGTGTGTGTGGTCTGTGATGTGGACACCTCATGGGCCCCAATATGAACAAATGGGAACAAGCCTCCCACCCACTGCTACTCACAACAGCAGTCCACATTCCGAAGATGCCTGGCCTGGAGGCTGAGGAGGAAGAGCATGTCAGCCCTGTGAATGTGCACTGGGTGCCTCAGAGCGATGTAGCATATCCCACATGTGTCTGTGGAGCCTGTTATGGAACAAGACCTGGACCTGACCTCAGGAGACAGGAACATGCCTCTGTTTGCCCCACGGGGGGCAACATCCCCTGGGTTGGTTTCACCTGATGGTATTGCTGGACCAGTACATGAGGAGGCCCCAGGGTGGGACACACATGTAATGTGGCCGGGTAATATGGGCAGATGGGTTTGGTGAGGTGGTTCTCCTAGGCAATGGTACATATACATGCTATTGTGTCACTGTTATAGAACATATGTTGGTAGTAATAGTCTACACAATCCTGGAACATGTTCAACAGCATGCATAGATATCCCCAATAACACAGAATGTCAGATGTGCCTCAATCACAAAGCAGGCATACCACAGGCATATATGGAACTATAGTGGCCCTGACAATGGCATGCAGGTGAATAGTCTGTAACAGGCCAACAATGATAGTGTCCACACAGAGAACATGGCTACAAACACATAGCACAAAGTGTGGTACTATACAATATCTGTCCCACTGGTAAGTAAGCTGTAGCCATACCTAATGAGTTGTGTGTACAGTTTGTTGTCATTGATATGGTGGTGGGGTGACAAAGATGTGTATTAAGAACTGTAGTAATCTTGCTGTATGAGTTCCTCTGACCTATTTCCATCTTTATGTCTTTCAGCCAAGATGTCACATGCATGGCTACCATCTTATTCAGCTGCAGAAAATGAAGTACTGTTCATCTATTTAATCCAGCACTACCCTGTCCTGTTTGGCTGGGCCACCCTGGAGCAGGAGGAGCAGACCACCCTGTGGAACGACCTAGTCCACAGGGTAAATTATGTCGGACTGCACAACTGAAGTTATGAGCAGTTCTTGCATCATTGTTCTGGCATGCTTCACAATGCCTGTCGGCGTGCTGATGCAGTTTGGGGGATCACCTTGCCACGGGGGGGGGCATGCCATCTATCCACCCTGACACATGTGGAGGAGCTCCCGGCCAGCCTTGTGGCACCTGCCCGCCCGGCCAGCCACCAACCACCAGACACCTTTGTGGAGGACCCACACACTGGCCAAGGAGCATGCAGGTAAGGCCACAGGGCACATCAGTAGACCACTGTTGTGTATACATCCACATCGGCACAGGTAGAGCATGCATATCTGACATGTCATAGATATATTGTGTTGCTGCATAGTAGTGATAGACAGATGTCCATATGTGGTAGTATTGTTTAAATGTACCATTGATTGTAATACTCCACCCACTCTGTAGCACTGCCACAGGTGTGGCCACTGACATTGCACCTCTCACCCTATTATTTAGGTCCCTCCAGGATACCTCCAAGGCAACAACCTGTAGCTGGTGAGTATGGTTTATGTAGATGCTTGCCAACACACTGGGCATGTAATGACGATGGTATATTTCATGCGCACATCTAACACACCTACCCAGAATGCATGCTATTCATGTGCACGTATTGTTGCTGTGAAATGCACAGCATCACAGGGTTGACCATGATGGGGTATTGGAAGGGTATGTCAGACAACTGCATGATAACTAACATCCTGTCATTGCAGAATGTGTCCACAGGGAGTAACATAATGGCGGGCGACATGGACTACAGTAGGGACATGTTTGGAACAACACCCATATACAGTGCTACACCAGTGTATATACCTGTAGGACAATGGCAACTGCTGCAGAGATAAACTATGGCATAAGGCATTACAGTTGTCCACATTATCAGCTGGGACTAGGCTGTAACATGTGTTGTTCAGTGTATGGGACACTGCAAATTGACAAACATGTGCAGGACTTACTTGTCATGCATCTGCAAAAAGGCCGAAGGGGGGGTGTCAGCATGACACACCAGTGCACTGCAGCAGGGATCCTAAGGATGCTATGAATGGCTGTATCTGCACTTAGTCAGGTTCAGGACCTGTGGCAGATGTAACCCTACCCCCACAGCAATAGTGATGGCAGTGTGTGAACACCAAGGGATGTGCACATGATTAGACCTTGCTATCATGCAGATTAGGGGGACATGTGTAGAGCAGACTGAACATACACTGGCAATTGCAGATGGCCTATGCTGGTATACCCCTGCCAGGAGTAGTGGCTACTGTACTACACACAACAAGAGGTACAACAAACTGTCATAGCACACATATGCCAACACGGAGTGTATGCATCGCAGTCAACATCTGCACACCTAACACATTCCGTAGACACTGCATGCGAAAGTACAGGACATATGTCACATATCGGGCTTATGTACTGTTAAGATATGCAGTGGCATGGTCCCAATGCAGATCATGGATGGGTGCATCATATTAAGAAGGGTGTGTACACCCCCCATAGCCATTGTATGCTCTGATGGTTGTCACAAATGACATCTGTCCACATATCATCCCAGGTATGTGTTGTTGAAAAACATAGGGGCTGTGAGCATTAAAGCTGACATAACTGACACAGTACTACACATTCCGCAATGGGTTGTATACCTATGAGGTGTGGTGCACAGTACATGGCAGGGTGCAGAACAGGTGCACAGCAATATTGTGTACATGGGTCCAGTGGTATCTAGGGGAATGGGCATCACCTAGTGACACAGCACATGCATCACACAAATGTATACTGTTACTAGCATGGATTGACTATAGCTGCACTGCATGATGTTGTGTACCATATGTTCTGCATGTTGACAGATGGGTAATAGGAGGACTGTGTATACTATCATTGTGCAACCTCACCTGTATGTGTGTGTGTGCATCCTGGTGGTTAGTTAGTTTGTCTGTAGGGTAACTCTGGTGAAGTGGAGGGAGGTTGATACATGTAGGATGCATGTGTGCATGTATGTGCGTTTGTGTGGGTGGCCATAGGTTCATAGGTTCATAGGTTGGTACTAGGCTATCAGCCCTAGGGCCTATACAAGCCTAGCCATAACAATTCCCTGGCTATTTCTTCCCACACTATTTACTTCCCTGGACCCCTGTCTAGCATGGCAACTGATGTGATCCCAGGGGTGAATTTCCTTTCTCCCATCCAATCGTCAAAGTTCCTTTTGAAGAGGGCCAAAGAGGCACTCTGCTTGACATGTATGGGCAATCTATTCCAGAATCTGGGGAGTCTCTGGGTCAGGAACCTATCCCTCCAGCATGTTTTGTTTATTGTGATGACAAGGTTTAGATCCTTGTATGCACATGTGTGATTGTGGGGTGTTCATACAGCAGTACCTCTCATTTGGGACTGTGCAGTACATGTACTGCCACATTACACACCAGGAACACTTGTCATGTATGTAATCACAGGACAGCTGATAGTATAATAAGGTCTGTAGCATGGAACAGGCATTGAGAGGGAAGGTAGACACCAGATATACCCTTAATATCACATTCAGCAGAGAGGTGATGTACAGCCCATGTATGCAGCACTGCAGATGCATTGGGGAAGTACTAGTCAACACCAGGGAGTGTATCCATAAATTACAGTTGTCACATGATAGGCTGATTGAGCAGTCTATCTGGCACGTACTGAGCAATACATACATATGACACACCAGTGCATGATATTATGGAGTGAACATAGCAGCCCACACATATATGGGCCATGCTCATGATGTCTGGACATACACAGGGTAATCACTGAATAACAGCAGTGAGGCCATCTAACACCACTACACACAGGTGAGGCAGGTAATGTAGTAACAGGTATTGTGTTGTGCTCACTTGTGTAGGCATTTAGAGGACTTGTATGTTAATGAGTGGTATCAATGTATATATTACCAAGTGTGATGCAGGATGGAGAACACATGGAAATATATATGGGACTGTCTGTAAAGTCACAGACAGGTAGGTATTGCGGTGGTATGTGTGTGTGTGTGTGTGTGTGTGTGTGTGTGTGTGTGTGTGTGTGTGTGTGTGTGTGTGTGTGTGTGTGTGTACTGTTAGGCAATGCTGTACAGGTTTTAAAGTGTGTTTATTGTTTTCCCCCAAATGTGGCGAGGTGGGTCAGGGTCGTTCCTGCATGCAATTTGATGTTGGTGTCCATACTGACACCGAAGATGATGATTGTACTGTTGGGGCACAGGAGAGGTTGTCAGGAGCTGAAACAGTGCCATCATTTGACATCCCCCTTTTAACCACCCCACCCCTGCACACAGTTTCAGTGCCTATACATACTCCATCACCAGTGGCCATAGCAGAGGGACAGCTGGTGTTTGGTGGCTGTGCACAGGAAAGTGTGGTAACCATGCCTACTGTGTCTGGAAGCAGCAGGCATAGCCAGATGTCTGGCAGGGCACCAAATAGGCAGATGTCCCAGGGTGCTCATGGTAGGGTCACTGGACATCATGTCCCTGGCAGAGGCAACATAGCTGGTACCAGCAGGTGCAATTTTCAGGCTGTCATGGAGACACAGTTACGTATAGAACATTGCACCAGACAGGGCCTGAGGCTGCAGAGGGCTGCTCTCACATTTGCAAGTGACAACGCTCATGAACTGGCAGGTGCCATCCATGCATTAACTGAGTTCATGGATAGACAGTCAGGTGACATGATGGCCCTCATCGACCGTGGTCTGTCCATGCTTGAACATGTGGTGGGAGTGCGGCAACAGCTGCATGGACGTAGGCCAGCAACACCAACAGCTGGCAGTCAACGTGGATGTGCTAGGGCACCAAGGGGCTCTTGTAGTGGCAGTGTCACCCCCAGAAGTGCAAGGGGGTGCTGTCCACAACACAGCAGGCCAAGTGCACATGGTTCTGGCCAGTCCCAGAACGGGCCTCATACCAGTGGACATTTGTCATCAGCAAGTGAGAGTAGCACATCAAGGCCTGTACCTGGACATGCCCATGGAACCCCTGGCAGGCACAGTCCATGTGTCCATGGCCAGAGACAGTGTACTGCACACCCTGTCAGGTATGGTCTGCAGCTGTCCATAAACACCTGTGTAGGGCAGCCACATGGCAGAACTGTGTGCATGCATGCCCACACACTATACAAACACACCTAGGGCAACCCAATACGTACACACACCACAGCACCATGCCTAGGTCACTACAGTACACCCGTCACCCACACACATGGTGTCAAATGTATGGCCCACCCTCAGCCTCTGGCAAACCAACATCACACCCTGTGCATATAATGATACCTGTGCCACATCCCTATCATCCATGCCAACAATGCAGGGACAGGCTAATGGTTCTGATTCACAAGGAGACTGTACTACAGTGTGCCACCGTACTGCAGTGTAAGGAGTAAAGTGTAAGGAGTAAAGTGTAATGCATATATGGCAGGTAGTGTAGCCATCCAGGAATTATGCATTATAGCAATTAGTAACACTGGTTGGTTGTGGACTCTATAATGTTATCCATTTGTTTTGTAGGTGTTCATATGTCAGCACGAGGATGGTCTGCAGTAATATTCCACAACAGGGAATGCCACTGTGGTGACACCATAACTGTGACATATCTGGGGTACAGTTGAACACATGTCACAGGTTAATAAAACGGTTATTGCCTATGCCACATGGACAGGTGACCTGCTGAGGCATGTATACCCTGCAACCTGATGTAAACCCATCCGTATACATGCACACTGTTACTTGGCAACACTGGGACTAGACATCTACCTAGCTTTGTAGTGATACTGAAGTGTGTGGCTAACATTGCACACCAGGGGCGGCTCGTGGCATCGGACTGCTGGACTGCAGCCCCCTCAGCTAAAAAGAAGAAGAAATCTGTAGAAGAAGAAATCTGTAAAAAAAAGAAAAGATACCTTTGCAGCTGTTTATAACGTTAATTTGAGTCCGCGACTCGGAAGTACGCTCATGTGCACTTAACCGCCTCGGGCTGCGGCGGTTTTAAACAGATTTTTTTTTTGTTTTGATTGCAGCCCGGTGGTGTAATGAAGGCATCATTGTGATGCCCAGAAGTCTATGCGGTTCCAAACCGCATAGAATTGGAAGGGGCTCGGACTGTGATGTCCGCAGGCACGTCATGACGTGCTTGCTGGGCTAAAGGCTGCTGATTGGTTGTCGCTCTCTTCCCGGGATTTATGTGTTGGGAAAAGAGCGAGAATCAGTTAGTTGAGTTGTGGGCTTGACTTGTGGTGTCCGATTTTATAATTTGGCAACTGGCATTGGATTTTAATTTATTTTTTATTTGGGTGGATTTTGTCAGCTGTGCTGTGCAGCCTGTGCTAGCTTAGCCTGAAGGAAGAAGAACAGAAGAAGAAAGAAGAAGAAAGAAAAGAAGTTAGAGAAGAAGAACAGAGTGGAAAGTGCAGAATTAAAGTAAGTATTGTAGCTCATGTAAATGTGCAGAGAATTCCACCCATCCAAGGTAGACACAAGTACTAGAGTGGCTTTTCATCTGTCCTTGATTTTTACAGAATGGTCTGGTTTCTGTCATATTTTTTGTACTGTTGATTTATGCTTATTACTAGAAGTGCCTGTTGCTCTGTGTTTAAGTAGCAATACTTTAATGACCATCAGGTAAGCTTGGCTGAGATTGCAAGATGCAAGTAAGCTTTAATAAGCATACTGTTAAAGAATTGTCAACATTGAAAGCCTTTCTGTTGCCATGTAGAGAATACTTAACTAGATAATGTATAAGCCTTGGGTATTGAAATGCATATGCCAGTATTTGTAATAAAGGACAGAATTACATTATTTTAAGAGTCTCATTACACTTGGAGACTTCCAGTCATCTCTGCAGGCTTTACCCGTAAACCGAATGCCAATCGCGTGGTCCATAACCTGTACAGTAATCCTTTTAAGCAATGTATCTTGAGCTTATTTCTTGTTTGCTTTTCATTTTTTACTTTGATCATGTTTTCCCCATGAAACAAGTAGATGTCAGGCAGCAGATCTGTTTTTGGATAAGGAACATTTTTACAAGTGGGGGCATCAGAGATTTCTACTTTCAGCATGTTACTTGTTACTTTAATAAAGCTGAATATAAATTATAATTAGAACTGCAGTGCAAGAAGTGGTTTGAGTTGAGTGCTGCTTGTTTTTCTTATACTTGATTTTGACTGGCATTCCATTAATATATTTAACAAAAAAGTAATTTATTTTTTCATGCCTCACAACCTTTTTTGTTTTCATCTAGATATTACGCTGTCATGCAGCCAGTGCATTGAAATATTTTTATTCTTCTACACTTCATTTTGTCTTGATTGGACTCTCATAATGACGGTTTGGCACCCAGGGCAGTATATTTAGTTTTTGTGGTTTGCTACTACAGTTGTGTGTGTGTGGTAGGGAATACCTCAGGCTTTAACCCTGTACCTTGTATGCAGGTGTTAAAGACCTGAATTCCCTACCCACCACCATTTGTAAAAAAAATTGCAGATTTTTGCCTCATATTTGATCTGATCTGTTCCTCGTAATATCTGTGGTTTGTAAATGCGGCAATGCTTGATATTTGATAGTGCAGTAGTAGCATTGTTGCCTCACAGCTGCAGGTTCTCAGGTTTGATTCTTGGCTGGGTTGCCTTCTTTGTGGGGTCTGTATCTTCTCCCTGTGTTTGTGTGGGTTTGCTTTTGTGTCCTCCCATGTTACAAAGACATGTCTGCATTATTTCTTCCTGGGCCTCTGCTGAACATTTTTTTTTGTTCCAAGTCAGACTGTCCTGATTAACAAATGTTAAATAAAATTGACAGGTATTTGAATTTCAGACTTCAGGTTTCTGAAGGTTTAATTCCTTGTATATTTGATGGGGCAGTGGTAGTATTGTTGCCTCACAGCTATAGGTTTTCTGGTTTGATTCTTGGCTGGGGTGCCTTCTGTGTGGAGTCTGCATCTCCTCCCTGTGTTTGTGTGGATTTGCCCTGTCATTTTACAAAGACGTGTCTGCAGTATTTCTCCCTGGGTCTTTGCTGAAAATTGTTTTTGTTCTGTCAGCATTAAAATTAACAGCCATTTGAATTTCAGACTTCATGTTCTTCAGAAAATACATAGTAGCACAACCGTAACACAACCTTTTATTCTAGCAATTTTCTAAGTTTATAAGATGAATATTTGAAATTTGTCCCTATTTTTGGGACTGTATTCCCCCATTATTGGCTTTGTCCAGTTTTTTTGTGCTAAGGTTGACAGCTATGGCAAGAACTGAATATGTTTGAGGGCTGTATTCCCTCATTACTGGGTTTGTCCAGGTGTTTTGTACTAAGAGGTTGACAGCTGTGGTGAGAACTGAATTCACTAAATGGTAGCCATTTAAGTTTCAGTTTTCTTCTCTTTTACAAAGCAGCTGATTTGGCATAGTGGTATGTTGCTCTGACTGTTTTGCACAGGGACCTTGGCAGTAAAATGTATGGTGGTAACACAGCATTTTATTCTAGCAACATTCCAAGATTATACAAGCAATGTTTAATGTGTCCCTGGTTTTTGGGATTTTGACCCCCCCCCAATACATTTTGGCTTTTTCCAGTTTTCTTGTGCTGCGAAGTTGAGATGCAGTTGAGTATTGAGTAGATTTTACAAGGAGCTGAGAGCTGCAGGGGAACAGAAGTTTAGTATTGCTTAAGTGAAGTTAGTTTGCCTTGTTAATAGCACAACAGGTTGTGTACTTGCTTTTGATGCAGAAGGCTGTGGGTTCTACTCCCACAAGGGGTGGATGCTGCCGTACTGAGAATGTTCTCCTTGGTGAAGATACTAACTATGAGTCTGTTATCAGTTTGCCATCCATTTCTTCTTGCAATATTACTAGCTTATTGTTTTAATGTAATATAGGCAATTTATTCCTGAGGGGCAACAGACACTTTATTTTTCGATGAAACCATGAAATATAAAGGTGTTTGCTAGCAGCAACCTCTTCATTAGTTACAGATTTCTTTAATGTGGAATTATTTAGATGACTTTTACTTCTTCAGAGATTGTGCATATTTACTGATAATGGACTGTAGAATTGTGCATATTTACTGATAATGGACTGTAGAATTGTGCATATTTACTGATAATGGTGGACTGTGGAATTGTGCATATTTACTGATAATGGTTGACTGTAGAATTGTGCATATTTACTAATAATGGTGGACTGTGGAAGTCTGAGTAGACTTTTATGATAAATGTTCTGAACTGGGCAGTTTTGCCATTATGGGTGCATGCTTTGTTTCATTGCTTACTGGAAACATGTTCAAAACAAATTTAAAACGCCCTCTAACAACTGTACTGTATTGTACAAGGAATATAATTTAGTACAATGAGGAAGGTGTATCAAAGAGCACATGTATGTTTCATATGCAAGGCCTATGATTTGAAAACAGCCCCAAATTAATCTTTATCTGCCACTGGCAAAATGTATTTTCTTTGAATGTGGGTTTCAATGCTGTTTCAATGAATGTGAGTTTCAAGGGCAGAGAAGTTTTAATGCTAAGTTTTCATTGTGAGACTGCATTGCTTTGTTTAGCAGATGACTTAGTGTTTGTGCTGTAAAATACAAAATAAAACTTTCAAATGAAGTCCAACTCATCACAGAAGTAAAGCAGCATGCACATTAGTGTTTTTATGGTACATGGAGTGAAATAGCCAAGTAATGGTTCATTGGAATGGCTGCAGAGGCTCCATTCAACCATGATTTTGTCAGGGGGGAAGGGCAGCAAACTCAGACAGGCCCAGCTGAACTATACCTCCCAACTGTCCAGATTTTCAAAGAATGAATAGATTTTTGCTTCTTATTTTTGGTTTGTTCTTAAAATTTGTAGTTTTCTGGCAAATCATTTGGGAATTAAGTCACTAAATAATACACTGAGTTTCAGACTTCATAACCTTCAGAAAAATGCATGCTAAAGTAAGAACTGTTATTCTATCAACTGTCTCAATTTATACAAGAGCAATTTTTAGTACTGTTTATATGTTCCCCCAATATATTTGGCCTTGTTCAGATTTACTGCATTAACAGGTTGAGAGGTACATGCAAATAAATTGCTTTATAGAATTAGGCATAGCCAACCTCTCAACTGTCCCCAATTTTGGCTCAAAATGTTGCTCTTCCCCCTAATAATCCCTCAATTTTGGGTTTACAGTTAAGAAATAACTGTAATAATCAAAGTTATAGATTACTTGAAATGCATGTAGATTCTTTTATTTTGTCAGCTGCTGAAGTTAGCAGTACTAATATTAAAGCGTCCCTTCTTTGACATGTTCCCAGCTGTATTGTGTGGCTATTTTATATTTTTGCATCACATTTTTGGTCCATTTTTCATAAAATTGTGTTTTTTGGCAAATTAGTGACAAATCACTAAAGACTGATGTTAGAAAATAATGACAGACATTTGAGTTTCAGATTTTATACCCTTCAGAAAATTCATACTAATGCAAGACCTATTTTATTATCTTTCTAAGTTTATTAGAGCAATATTTAAAAATTGTCCTTATTTTGGGGCCTTTGTCTCACTTCTGTGTATGGCTTTGTCCAGATTTCTTGCTCTGAGGTTGAGAGGTATGACAAATGTGTCAGGGCCATCACAGTCAGCCAGAGACATTTCAAATTGTGACATATTTGTTGCACCCCACTCCCCCATGTAGTGACTCTGGATGTGTCCAAGCAAGGCAAGGGGAAGTTATGCAGTGTAAATATGCAGTGTGTCCCACCATCCAAGGTAGACACAAGTACTACAGTGGCTTTTCATCTGTCCTTGATTTTGCAGAAGGGTCTGGTTTCTGTCATATTGTTGTACTGTTGATTTATGCTTATTACTCAGATTTATGCTTATTACTCAGAAAGTGCCTGTTGCTCTGTGTTTTAAGTAGCAATGCTTTAATGACCATAAGGTAAGCTTGTCTGAGATTGTAAGATGCAAGTAAGCTTTAATAAGCATACTGTTAAAGAATTGTCAACATTGAAAGCCTTTCTGTTGTTGCCATGCAGAGAATACTTGACTAGATAATGTATAAGCCTTGGGTATTAAAGGACAGGATTCCATTATTTTAGAAAGCTCATTACACTTGTTGGAGACTTCCAGTCATCTCTACAGACTTTACCCATAACCTAAACAGAATGCCAATCATGTGTGGTCCATAACCTGTACAGTAATCCTTTAAGCAGTGTATCTTGAGCTTGTTTCTTGTTTGCTTTTCAGTTTTTACTTTGATCATGTTTTCCCCATGAAACAAGTAGATAGTTGTCAGGCAGCAGGTCTTTTTTGGATAAGAAACATTTTTACAAGTGGGGGCATCACAGAGATTTCTACTTTCAGCATGTTAATTGGTACTTTAATAAAGCTGAATATAAATTGTAATTAGAACTGCAGTGCAAGGAGAAGTGGTTTGAGTTGAGTGCTTCTTGTTTTTCTTATACTTGATTTTGATTGGCATTCCAGTAATGTATTTAAAAAGTAATTTATTTTTTCATGCCTCACAACCTTTTGTTTCCATCTAGTTATTAAGTAAGCTGTCATGCAGCCAATGCATTGAATATTTTTATTCTTCTACACTTATTTTTGTCTTGATTGGACTCTCATAATGATGGTTTGGCACCCAGGGCAGCGTATTTAATTAAAGTTAGTTTTTGTGGTTTTGAGCATAGCTCCTCCCCTTTCTAGTTGGCCACACCCCCTTGACCCCACCCATTCAGCTGTCTCCTGCAGCTCCCCTTTGATTTGAAGTCACCAGCCGCCACTGTTGCATACACCACACAGCGTTTAGAGTGACGTGTGTCCCAGATTACATGTTACATGCAGAACATCCCCAGAAATTTACTGTATGCTAATGGGGGATATAATGGGTGTATATGGACAATATGTAGTTTGACATACCTTCATATACACATTAACAGACACATAACAGGCAGACACACATCTGAGATACCAGGGCCTATCGCTGCTAACTAACTTGACCTTGTGTTCAATGTGTTACAGGTAGGCTACCCAGAGCACATGTAACACGTGCTGTGTGCAGCCTACCTGTAACACATTGGACACACAGTCAAGTTACAGGCAGGCTGCACACAGCACATGTGTTACATGTGATGTAGGCTGCACACAGCACATGCATAACTGGCCTGGATTGTGGTATCAGTTACCTGTATGGCTGATGGTGACAGTGGTAACCATAACGTGGTACATGGGACATATACTGGGTGTATGTTGATGTAATGACAATGTACACAGCACCCACATCCCCCAGTGGATATTGTACTCCCTGAAACCCATGATGGCACTCTGCCATACCCACCATCACACATTGTTTGTGACTGCAATACAACCCATAGTATACTCCAGCAGTGGTACTACAGGGATGGGATACCCATTGTGTTCTGGCATGTGTGTGCAATTGTGTATGTCCGTATATCTGTAGGGTACTGCATTCCAAGGCCAATGTTTAACCCCATGTACTCAATGTTTAACCCCATGTAATGTATATGTATATCCTCATCTTTGTTTAATCTGTATGTGGAGCTTTTCTCCCCAGGACTCCATTGAAAACGGGTTCTTCAAGCCCAATGGACTATCCTGGTTAAACAAATGCAAATAAATAAATAAATATGCATCTAATGCACATGCCACACACGTAGTAGGGTGTTGCATTGTCATGCCTCATCTATGGGCAGCAACAGCACTATCTGTACCAAAGTGTGACAGTGGGTATTGTAATAGGAGTATGTGGCCTTGGAATGCAGTTCCCTACAGATATACGGACATACACAATTGCACACACATGCCAGAGCACAATGGGTATCCCATGCCTATCAACCCATTTGTAAAACACTGTTGTGCTGGTACAGCAAGGCTTGTGTAGCCAGTATGGGGAGGAGCTTAACAGGGTGCATGTAATGTCCCATACAGCAGCAGCCACAACTGACTATGGCAATGGATGTTGCATTGGTTGTGAAGGCCCTCATGGAATTCTCAAGTACAGGTGTGCTAACACACAGACACTGCTATATTCAGTAATGCACACGTACACATGTGTCAGTACAGGGGTGCATTGCTGCAGCTGGTCATAGCTGTGTACCTAGCTATTGTCCAAGGAGAGATGGGTTGTGTAGGGGTTGCATATACAATGGTATCCTACCATCTGCCAGGTGGCAGCAGGCAATCTATTGACAGACACTACTGTGGTGAGCCTCAGGGTGAGAAAGACATGCATCAGCCGATCATCTAGGTGCCTCCTGCACATGGCCACTGAGGTGATCAAGTTGACATGTATGTAACATGCATTACAACACATGGTTAGTGTCTGTGATGGAGACCTGTACCCAAGCATGTTTGGTTGACTGTGGAAGTGTAGTGCGGGTACCCGTGGCATCTAGTGCATGCAGGGTGACATCTCCTATATGTGCCAGTTCTTACACAGCTGGGCAACATGTCAGTGTCAATCAAGCTTAGGTTGCCTGTACATATCCCAGCTGGATACCTGTCATCTGCACATCTGTACAGGGACTGACAGTCATTAGCTTGGCAAGTAGCTATGCAGTAGGATGAGGGTGTTGACAGATAGACATATGACAACAATATATGTGCCATACCTACATGTCAGAAGCCCTCACTAACATGTACTGTAAGTTGGTAGTCTACAGTTACATTCCACATGTTGGATCATTACCCAGTAAGGGGTATATACTGTGACACAACTCACACACCACATACAACAGGGAGGCCTCAGTGTCCAACTATGCCTGCAGGTGTGACTGTTGTCTGTACTACATTTAGCACTCTGCTCTTGACTGGGTAAGCACTGCCAACAGTAGTATTGCCATGATACACTACATGCCAGTGTGACAGCATGTACCCTTGCCTAATACTCCTGTAAGTAACACATTCACATGGATAACAGTGCTGTACAGGCCTCAAATACATCTGTGTCCCACAAATGACACTCACACCCCTTGCTACTGTAATGACAGCACATAGGTGCATGTATTGTACATGGCATTACATACACATATTACAGATGTCAGTACCCTGCTATGTTATCAGACTGGGTGGTGTGACCTGGCTACTAGGGCTAAGACATTCTTAGCAAGTATCAACATTGCTGCAATATAACAGCTGAGCTGATTTGCACACTGGTAAGCAAAGCCTACACTGTGTAAGCGCCCGTATGTTTATCAATAGCTTAGCACTGCTTAGCTTTGCGCAAAACCATGTAAACCTGCTTAAAGCTGCTGAAAACTGCCTTAACCACTCTGTATCTGACAGCCCTTGTTCTGCCCAGCAACAAAATGAACAGCCCTTGTGGGTCTTGAACCCAGGACCCTGTACAATAAAGTCACAACACTTAACCACTAAGCAATGACCAACTGTGAAGACAGCTATTGTTTTACCAATATAGCTGTCAATACACATATTGAGTAGTATTAAACAATTGCCTTTACGTCCTAAATTGTGTAGTCTTTGTTATTAATATGACTGTTGCATCATATATGTTGTTTTATCATAATGTACACATAGCAGATACATACGGTGAGATACATCTGTGGGGAAATATACAACCATGAGGTTACACATGACAGGAATATGGTTAAATACATATAATATGTCTATATATGTCTACATGTACATGCACATATATACTCATACATATGTCTGTATACACATCTGTATAGTGCAACATATATAAGGCCATGTGTACATCTCTTCATATATATGTATATATATATATATATATATATATATATATATATATATATATATATATATATATATATGTATATATATATATGTGTGTGTGTGTGTGTGTGTGTGTGTGTGTGTGTGTGTGTGTGTGTGTGTGTGTGTGTAGATATCTATAACTATATGTGCATACATATCTATTCTGATATACCTACTACTGTCAATATATATGTATATATCTATACATATATGTGCATATGTATCTCTATCTGTATATGTGTAGACACATATTGCTGTGTATATGTATATATCTGAGTGTTTATATGTATATCTATGTACATATACATATCCATCTATGTATGTCAATATGTATATGTGTATATATCTATATAGATATCTGGATAATTATTTATGCATATATGTTCACCATATGTCCTGAACATGGAATGGAGCCCTACCTCAGCCCCTATAGTCCCAACTAAATAGTGCAAGGGGATGCCAGGTATGTATTGCAGGTATATTTGTAGACTATTGCTACTGTAATAGGGATTGTCTTCACAAACATGGTGTGTGTGGGAAGTCACATCTGCTTTTAACATGTACACAATTGGCTACTGACAGACATCCTAAGGACATTATAGTGCAGTACCACTGCTAGCACAGTAATGCTCCTGTGGGCTACAACAGAGATATGGCAAATATATGCGGACAGTCTGACACACTCAGGACAGTCCAGAGGTATACACAGAACCCCTTAGTGCAAGGCAGGTTGACCAAGCCTGACAATGTGGATGTTAACAGCCATGTAGATGGGTATAACACGTAATTACTGGTATACATTTGCCTCCATAGGTTATGCATGCACACACCCCTGTCTGTCCTGACACATAATAACCACTGGTACAGAGGTGTCATAGCCACATACTATCGACTAGTTATTGACATGCATCTTTACAGCATGCCCCTGCTTTGTCTGACATACATGACTGTTATGGTGGCCCAGCATTACATCAGCAGCAGCAGTACATCTGGCAATTATCTGAACATGACATTTCACTGGGTTAGTACACTAAGCTGCTAGGCATGTAACAAAACACTGTGCAGACTACAGGCAGCCTGGCTCAACGGTGGCCTACATTTCCTATGGGGTAATACATATGTACCTGCATGTATAGCAGGCTGTACAGGCATGTCACAGCACAGAGTAACAGACAGCTGTGTGAAAGTGCATAACCACAACCAGTGTGAACACAGCCACAGCCACATATGGTACGCTAGTGTAATATTACAGTATATGGACTATCTGTTCAACACTATCCTCATATGTGCCACTCACGCACTAACCCTACTTATACGGGGCTGCTACATAGTATGGTCCGATGCCTGTCTGTGGCATGGGACATGTGTGTGTTTGGCCCTACAAACATGTAAGCCAATAGGGTAACATACAGTGGAGCAGCATGTAACATCAGATAGAACAAGACCAAGAACAATGACATCTACCACAGTCTGTACACAGGCCAAGGTACATATTAACAATACACACACTGTTGACAATCACCATAAGTACACAGACCTCAGTACTGTACACACAACCACAGAATGTCCAGGTTATGTCATCACATATAACCCCTACTATACATAACATGTGTAGCATTCTGATATCTCACTATCTTGTTATCAGATATGATGTCAATAAATATGGTGTGCAGCACATATACACCTCTTACTGCATGACATATGTACAAAGGTTGACAGATTTGTGGCTGGAGGCACAGGGCCAATATTGACATGTTGCCATGATAACCTCATACATTTGCTGTTGTAACAGGGTTTGTTGCAACATATGTCCTATGAGGGATATGAAGCCAGTAACTCTCACGGCTATCACCATCTACAGACTGCAATCCTCACACTACCTTCTGCAGTTCACAGATAGGTGCTCTGTGGGTAACACATGAAACAAAAAGCACCACACACTACTTAGTCTGCAGATGACCCTACAGATGGGGGGTTTCCTCATAAATATAGCAATGACATGACAGCTATTAAAACATGTAGGACAGCCATATCCACACACACCCTGCTAAACCAGCATTACTCCAAATGCAGTATAGCAGCACTTACAGTCTGTAATCAGGTCAGGAACATCCTCCTCCTGTGTGTTGGGCTGTTTCCACAGTGTATGTTGTTAGAGGTAAATTCCCAATCCATCTGTAATGCTGTCTGCCCAACACCAACATGATGTTCCTAGATATTGGAGCGTGTTTCCATGCAATTGGCTATGGGAATGTTACCACAGCTGTTCCACATGCAATCGGCTAGAGGAAGCCTGCAATTCATGCAGATGCCATCAGCTGATCATTAGCATCACTTAAATACACATGCTGCTGCCTAAGCAAAGCAGGTGTAAGTCTCCACATCCACCAGAGAGGGAGTGAGAGTGGCAGACAGAGGCAAAGATAAGTCAGGGTGGGGTGGGAGAATAAAACTTAAGCATGTTTATGACACACACCTACCAGCACAGAGTAACAACCCCCTGATGACTATGTAGTGCTATCACATGTCTATGCAGTCAATGGATGCACAACATAGGTTATATGTTGAGGAGCCCTCCAAATGTTTATGTGATGGTGAGTGCCATCTGCAACAGTGATATGGTAACTATACGGTAGGTGTCGTACACTACCTGTCCGCATGAACAGGTGTCAGCATCAACACAGCCACACTCTCACAGGGACACACACACACACACACACACACACACACACACACACACACACACACACACACACACACACACATTGACATACTTGGCAGGGCCAGGAATACAATTCATCAATTCATCACTAGTAAGATCGCCACAACACAGTACTGTGCAGGTATCACATGTACCACAGGGGTCATAAAGTGGTTATATGGGCAAAGGGTATATGGAGGTATCTGACATCAGACAGTATGCTTCAGTATGCCAATGGGGGTTGTAGTGAGTGTGAATGTGGCCATAGGCATCATACAACACACACACAGACACAGGGTGCCAGTATTGACATGCTTGGGTGCATTGCTTCACGGTTATGTAGTGGTTGACTGTGTCAGATGATTATACAAGACTAGGTGATGGGTATACCTTGGCATCAGGCCCCATAACAATGGTCTGCAGTGTGGCTCAGGGGTGTAGTGTCTATATTTGCCCACACAGGTGGATATTGCATTCATCATCCAATCACCTGGGTAACTATTGCATGTGGCCAATGCTGTGCATTGCTTGCCATGTATGTGTTCCTTAGTCCATGACATGGACAATGTCTGGGATATGCACACATGCATGTACAGTGACATGAGGAAATGTACCTGGGGTGCCTGGCCCATGTTGTGTACACAGATTGTTATCATCAGATGTGCCAGTCCCAGCCTTATGTGGCAGGAACTGTTAATGGGCAGCAGGTTGACCATGGACCTACATTGATAGCATGGTACCAGTATTTCCTGGTGTCAGTGGCATCTGTCCATACAGGTCATGTTTTTCAGGCATGGTATTTCTTGTGTGGGTCACAGTTGTTACAGTTGTCCAGTGGGGAACATAGGGAAGGTGCACTGTCGGCATGTACGTACCTGTTGGACTGATGGACAGGGTGCCATGCCCTCTGTAGCCCACTGCAATCACACTTTGGTTACTATCAGTGGGAAATATGTGGGGTACTACCAACATAGTGGCTTTTGCCTAGGCAAGTGTGTGTGTGTGTGTGTGTGTGTGTGTGTGTGTGTGTGTGTGTGTGTGTGTGTGTGTGAAACATGGGTTGAGAGTGTTCTCTGGGTAATACAAGGGTTGCTAACTTTGTTCGCATGGCCTTGATGTTACATGTAGGAGTATGGATTTGCACCACAGCCTCTCAGCTATTTCACATCAGTTATCCATGTATGGTGGACATTGTGATATATACTAGGGCCACCATATAAGTAATTTGCAAAACCTGCTCCACATTGAGTCCAGTTGTTGCACACTCACAGCCACCTCCACACAGGATATGAATGACAAGCACACACACACACACACACACACACACACACACACACACACACACACACACACACACACACACACACCTGTCATGTCTGGGATTAAAACTCTTACCTAGCTAGTTTATTACACTACAGCACTACACAGTTATAGGACACGCTATACAGATTACTGGAGTACTCTTTCCCCAAAGGTGTATTTCACAGTGCATGACATCAGCAGGATTGCCAAAGTAGGGCATTTGAATTGTAATGAGTGTGACTAGCCTAAAATGCATTTCTCCCTACACGCACACACACACACACACACACACACACACACACACACACACACACACACACACACACACACACACACACACACGCACACAGTTTCCATGTCTGGAATTAGAACTCCTACCTAACTAGTTTATCACAAAACAGTTATAGGATGTGCCACAGAGATTAATGGGCTACAACTTTCTAAAAGGTGTATTTAACAGTGAATGACATCAGCAGCCTTGCCAAAGTAGGGCATATGAATTGTAGTGCATTTGACTAGCCTAAAAAGCATTGTTCTCTTCACAGAGACACTCACACAAACACACAGTTGCCATGTCTGGGATTAAAACTCCTACCTAACTAGTTTATCACACCACAGCTGTACGCAGTTATAGGATATGCCACAGAGACTACTAGGCTACAGCTTTCCGAAAGGTGTATTTCACAGTGAATAACATCAGTGTCCTTGCCAAAGTAGGGCATTTGAATTGTAGTGAGTGTGACTAGCCTAAAATGCATTGTTTCCTACACAGACAGAGACACTCACACATGCACACACACACACACACACACACACACACACACACACACACACACACACACACACACACACACATACACAAACACACACACACACACACACACACACACACACACACACACACACACACACATACACACAGCTGCCATGTCTGGGATTAGAACTCCTTCCTATCTAGTTTATCACACTACAGCAGTACCCAGTTATAGGAAGCACAACAGAGATTACTGGGCTACAGTTTTCTGAGTGGTGTATTTCACAGTGAATGACATCAGCAGCTTTACCAACATAGGGCATTTGAATTGTAGTGAGTGTGAGTAGCCTAAAAAGCATGGCTCTCTACACAGACAGAGACACACACACACACACAGTTTCCATGTCTGGGATTAGAACTCCTATCTAACTAGTTTATCACACTACAGCAGCACACAGTTATGGGATGTGCCACAGAGATTACTGGGCTATACCTTTCCCAAAGGTGTATTTCACAGTGAATGACATCAGCAGCCTTGCCAAAGTAGGACATTTGAATTGTAGTGAGTGTGACTAGCCTAAAATGCATTGCTCTCTACACAGACAGAGACACACATACACAGTTGCCATGTCTGGGATTAGAGCTCCTACCTAACTAGTTTATCACACTACAGCAGTACGCAGTTATAGGATGCACCACGGAGATTATTGGGGTACACCTTTCCCAAAGGTGTATTTCAAATTGGATGACCTCAGCAGGCTTGTCATAGTAGGACTATGGGGAGGGCAGTGTGTGTGCATGAGCCATAACCCATTCATCTAGAGGTGGAAACAACACATGCGGGCACACACAGGATTATATTCCACAGGTACATGTGTACAGCTGCTAGATGACGACTTCCTTTTTCAGTCATATTGCACAGCTAGCACTTGCACCACATAGTCTGTAATGCTGACAGATACCGGTGGCCATTTGGCTGTGTGATGGGTGGGACAGCTCTCATAATGGATGGCTCCTTGTCACAGTCACTCTTTTCCACACATCTATTTACATCTACTTTTGGCTCACTATAGTCTGTTGTCCTTGGATATGTTGTCTGTATTCCTATCCACTGTGTGTGCAAGGCATGACTGGTGCATACTGAGGCGTGTATGCACTAAATTCTGCAAATGCCAGATATGTATGGTCCACTGAATTTTGCAGACATGGGCTTCATTTGTTTAAGTGTGTGAGCATGCCCAGTATGCCCTTCTGTATTGAATGTGTGGATTGATTCTAGGTAGTTTGTACTCCAGTGCAGATCTTTGTGTTGTACACCTACAGGTAGCAAACTGTTTCTGTAGGGTATCCGTTGATCATTTGGAAATATGGGGCCAAACTGTGCAGGGGATAGTGTGTACTGTAGGTGATTGTGTCTGTGCTGCTTCAGCTGCATGATACTGCTGTTAGCAGGGATATTCAGACATGTATACTGTTATACACTGTGATGTTTTCTGTTTTCAGGTGCTGTCAGGTGGACATTCTTGCTCACAGTGATGTCCTGGGGTACAAGGGTGACTGCAGCTGTGTCCAGTATTGTGGGCAGACACCTACGTATTCATGGTAAGTTATGCCATTCTGGAGGGGTAGCTGCAGACACTTGCTGCTCAGTCTGTGTATCCAGTTCAGCACCTTGGTACAATGCTGGTAGAGGATCCCATACTTGTACATCTATCGACATGACAGTCTGGCCTTATCTTGCTGTGGCAATGCCTCACAGCTCTACAGATTCGCACAGGTTACCCAGAGGCAGGGGCCATGGGTCAGGACATTACCCCTATTGTGGTGTATGGACAGGTGTGTAGCCACCAATTTATGTGTTTGCAGCCAGGGATAGTGTGTGCACACAGCTTGGTGTCGGACCCTGCACATTCCATGCTGCCCATGCTACCACCCCCCCATTATTCAAACCTCTTCCATAAATTATGCATACATTCTCTGATACTTTCCCTAAGGGTATCACCCCATTACAGGTGTGTGTTAGTGTTGGTCCAGAGTTCATGCAGTGGGACATGGTGGACATGTTACTGTGGTTTGACCACATGCCTTTGCATATGTCTTATGTTGTTATGTTGTTATTTGGGTGTCCATGACATAACATGCATTGGCAGTATGTGCGACACAGGCCTTTGGTAAGGGGCTGTTGGCCATTAGGTATTGCTGCAGGCCAGATGTGACAAGGCATTGCATTCTGTCAGTCCTACAGTCTCAGACTACCATACAGTATATTCCTCTGGGGTGAGCTGGTAGGTGTGATAGGTGGTCATGCCAATACCTTCTATCAGTCTTGATCAGGTGGTGTGGATGCTGGCATGGTGCTACCTACAGCTAGGGACACACCTGCATGGGACACCTGCACTGCATGCTGCATTCTTCTGCTATTGCCATATACAGGTGGGGTCATATTTTACTCATTCCCCACAGCAGGGATATGACCAGAGACGTACCTGTGGGTGGTGTTTGTGTGAGCTGGGTGCATGTGTGCTATGGACACTACTCACATCTGACACACAGATATGCATGGGGCATTCCAGTTATGCTGGCATGTGCAGGTACATCAGCTGTTTCCCAATACATCAGTCCTACTTCCTTTGTGATCTCCAAGTGTTCAGGCAGACATCACCGGTATTCCCTACTACAGGACCAGTTAATGTGATGCATACCTGTATGTACAATTCCAAGGATGTCTCCATTTCACAGTGACACAATATATACTGTATGTCTGGGGTACTTTCCCCTGTGTTCTGCTTGTATATCTAGCCCAACAGCCATGCCATGTCAGTCTTTCAGATGGTGACACATATTACCACCATATATTTACGATGGCTTACTGCTAGCATGTGTTATACTGGTGGGAATTGTCTTTGGCATTGCAGTTGTGAGAACTTGTCCCTGTCATCAGCAGTAGTGGGCAATGGCCACCAGGTCTTACCTTGACATGCATACATACTGACCACTCTCACACAACATGAAACACACACCAACCTAACACACACAGACCTGCATATTGTGCAAATGCTACAACCTATCCTGCTACCTTAGCCACCTCTGGGCATCTGTGCTCCACTGGTATTATACCTACATATACATGTTACTACATTTCTACATAGGGTTGTGGGGGGGGGCACACGTGACTGTTACGACGTGTGTACATCAGATTGGGGGGCACACCAGACCGTTACTACATTTCTAAATAGGTTTTGGGGTGGCACACCTGACTATTACTACATGTCTAGGCTGGGTTTGGCGGAGCACACCTGACTGTGTGTACATTCCTACACAGGATTGAGGGAGGGGGCACACCTGACTGTTACTACATGTTTACACAGGATTGGGGGAGGGGGAACACCTGTCTGTTTCTACATTACTACACAGTGGTTGGGAGAGGGCACACCAGAATGTTACTACATTTGTACGCTGGATTGGGGGAAGGGGCACAAATAACTATTTCTACATGTCTACATAGGTGTGGGGGGGCACACCTGAATGTTTCTACATTTCTACATAGGATTGTGGGGGGGACACCTGACTGTTTCTACATTTCTACACAGGATTGGGGGGCACACCTGACTGTTACTACATTTGTACACTGGATTGGGGAAGGGGCACACATAACTGTTTCTACAAGTCTACATAGGAGTGGGGGGCACACCTGACTGTTGCTACATTTCTACATAGGATTGTGGGGGAAACACCTGACTGTTTCTACATTTGTACACAGGATTGGGGGGGGGGCACACCTGACTGTTACTACATTCATATGCTGGATTGGGGGAAGGGGCACACCTGACTGTTTCTACATGTCTACATAGGAGTGGGGGGCACACCTGACTGTTACTACATTTCTACACAGGATTGTGTGGGGACATACCTGACTGTTACTACATTTCCATGCTGGATTGTCGGAAGGGGCACACCTGACTGTTTCTACATGTTTACATAGGAGTGGGGGGCACACCTGACTGTTACTACATTTCTACACAGGATTGGGGGGGGCACAACTGACTGTTACTACATTTGTACACTGAATTGGGGAAGGGGCACACATAACTGTTTCTACATGTCTACATAGGAGTGGGGGGCACACCTGAATGTTACTACATTTCTACACAGGATTGTGTGGGGACACACCTGACTGTTACTACATTTCCATGCTGGATTGTGGGAAGGGGCACACCTGACTGTTTCTACATGTTTACATAGGAGTGTGGGGGGACACCTGACTGTTACTACATTTCTACATAGGATTGTGGGGGACACACCTGACTGTTGCTACATTTCTACACAGGATTGGGGGGGCACACCTGACTGTTTCTACATTTCTACATAGGATGGGGGGCACACCTGGCACTTGTACACATTTGCTATGGCTGTAATGATATGTCAGGTACTCCCTTTCCTTCTGTATTCTAACCTATCATGCTGACTAGAGGCATATCAGTATACTACATGTCTTAGCTTTGGTTGACCTATATATTAGTGTCTGACTTCCTACCCTTCAGAACTAACATCCCTCTGCCTGACCTGCTGTAGTCTGTCTGTGTGGGCCTGGGGGGGAGGTTACCCATAGGCACCATTCAGTGGCCATAGCACAGCCTTTGTTTGTGTTTGTCGACACCTGTCCTGCTGGCTGAGACTGTTGTTGGGCATGTGAACCTCCCTGATGGGCATGTGAGTCGTATGGACACACCTGTCACCCAGCACATTTCCTGCAGTGGGTTTTGTTGCCCTGTGTAGTACTGGCTACTATGGTGACTCCAGTATCTTTTACAGACCTCATGGTGCCACTATGGGTGTCTACTATCTGCTGGCATACTATTCAGCCACCCAATTCCCTTGCAAGCTCACATCCATACCATAGATACAGATAATGACACATTCTATTCCATTCAGCAATTGGTAGGTTGATTGACTTACCTTGTGGGTGAGCCATTACTGAGGATGGTGCTGGAGGGCTGCCTAGGTCGGATGCACATAATACACTCACTATACATGGTTGAGCACAGGTAGTGTCATGTTTGGCATCCCTTTTACTGTATGTGTGAGTCAGAGAGAGGTGTCATTCTCTGGGTCCCTACTGTGTCAGTGTATGTGCTATGTGTTGCCTCTTTGCCAAGGCCAGGGCATACTGGGCACGTGTCCATCTGCCTACTGGGGTAGGCTCAGGTTGTTCCTCCTCCAAGTCACTCTGTGCCTGTGCTGGCCTTGGCATTGGTGGGGGGCTGTGTGGTCCGGCCCCATGCTGTTCCTGCTGCAACTGTTTCTGCAGGATCATATTGTGTAGCATGGCACATACCATAACAATTTGAGTACATTTAGCTGGTGAGTACTGCAAGGGTCCACCGGATGTGTCCAGGCACCGGAACCATGATTTGAGCATCCCAAACACACGCTCTATAATAAGTCTGGTCTGTGCTTGTGCCTCATTATGGCGTTTATGTTCGGGTGTGTGTGCATTTCTGATGGGTGTCATCAGCCACGGCTCCAGTGCGTAACCAGCATCCCCCACTAAGTGGCCATAAGGGATGTCCCCACTGGCAAATCCCTGGTACAGCTGCGTCAGATACCAGATGTGGGAATTGTGATAACTTCCAGGGCAGCCAGCATGCACATTCATTATAATGCCCTGGGCATCACACATGACCTGGCAGTTGATGGAGGGGAAGCCCTTGTAGTTGATGTAGACCCAATCCTAATTACCGGGTGGTGCTTTGATGCGTATGTGCGTGCAGTCTATAGCACCCACTACCACAAGGTAATCTTCTATTTGGTGGAAGAGACAAATATTGCTGGCCAACACCTCACGGGTGTTGTGGAAATATACATGCTCACCAGCATGTGCTGACATACCATCCAGGAACTGGTGGAATACTCTGGATGCTGATGCCTGTGAGATCCCCATGATATCGCCAGTTGAGCTTTGGGAGGTACCTGTGGCTAGTATTCCTAGGCCTACACATACCTTGGTATCCACCGGGATGAGTTCCTCTCTGTTACTTTGGTGTCAGGCGTGGCCGGCACACCTTAATAATTTGCTGTAGGTGGTCCCTGTCCACCCTATAGCACTCCACTATCTCCAGCTCATGTAGCCCCTGGTAGGTTGCCCTGGGTCTGTATACTCTTCTCCATCTCCTCACTGTGGGTTGGTCGACAGCATTCACATCCTCACCACCCTCAACCTCTTCCACATGTTGTATGATGCCTGCTGCAGCCCCTATCATTTTGTTGTTTTGTTTGTTAAAAGTTCCCCGCTTGTATACACCACTGGTGTAGAGTATGGGAAAAACCAGAAGGGAAGGTGTTTGCGTAGTTTATAGTAGTGTTCTGGGCTGGGCTGGTCTGCTGCCTGTGTAATTGGCTGATTCTGATACATTTCACCTGTCAGCTATGCTAGTTCTTCTAGACTTCCTTTTTTTCTACTGTTTTCACTTCCCATTGCCTTCCTGTTTAAGCCCAGGGGCACGCCGCACAGACACAGTGCTCAAATGTGCACAGAGCTGCTATTTCCTGGTTTACTTTTTTTTTCTTTAAAACCCGGTGTACGGCACGCACACACGCTTAGGCAATGTAAAAAGGTTAGGCAGCCTCAGGCAAAACCCCTTGCCTAGCTGTGTTAAGCTAGGAGTAAACCTGAGCCACAAGGCTCCAATCCACTTACAGTATGCCTGACACACACCCTTATGATGTCAGCTAACTCCTAGGCTTGCACCAAGCTATTCCTGCTCTTATACTGATGGGAGCTGACTAGCATGCAGGAGAAATTTGGGATTATCATTCCCCTCATTTGCATAGGATTGCCTGCTAATGCATAGTTACATGTCCCACACTGAGCCTCCCCCCTTAGCAATCACTATTCACTGGCCATGTTGTCTTCTGCCTGCGATTGGGTATAATGGCAGAATAGTGATTTTAGTTAGAATGCTTATTGTACGGTTATTTTCTTATCCCCCCCCCCACAATCCCATTTGCTTGCCGCTGCCCTACGCTTAAACAGCTGAGATCAGCTAAAAAAAAAAAATAAAAGTTGATTTTTTTTCAAGTGTTTTCCATGCCAATGGCCTTATACTTGGCCATTGGCATGCTTTCTACATGATATCCACCCTTTATTTGGAGCTGTCATGGCTCCGTTTTGTAATTTGCAGAAATGTACTCCGTTGCTGGCGGAGTATATTTCTGCAGATTACACTAGTCCTGCATGGCCGGTTTCCAGCTTCCTGGATCGTAAATTCACCTCATTTGCATGGATTTCTCCTGCAAATGGGGTAATTTGCATACAGGTGCTGAGTCTGTGCAGGACTAGTGCAGGAGCGCTCGTGCTCGCCCCTACAGGTTATTTCTGAATTGCACGGCAGACATACTGCCTGCTGGAGCTCCTGCACTAATCCTGCATGCCATGCAAGGCTTGAAGAATCTGGAGGAATATCAAACTAATGATAGTTAAAACAAGTTTTTTTTTTTCCATTTCTTTTGAGTCTATTGCTTTTCCTAAAGTTTCTGGGGTATTATTATATGAAAATGTGATTGCGAACATTTCTGGATTTTCTTTCAATCCTGAAGTTTTTGAATTGCTACGTTTAGGACATAAATTTATTCCTACAGTATTAATGCAGGATGCATCGGTTTAAAATAGATAATTTTAAGATATCTAGAAAATTGTATTTGATGTTATATTGGGCTAATAAAACCAACTGCATTCATTGTACAAAAAGTACTGCTGAACCTAATTTAGATTCTGATGAAGAGGAATTATTTTCTTTTTCTGATGACAAGAGTATGCTAGCTAATGCTTATAGCACATTTAGTATTTATTCTATATAAACTAAAAGTAAATTTATTCCTTCATTTATTAATGATTATGTTAAATGTTTTTAATGATGAACTTGATAGGTATGGAACATGCATATTGCACAGTTGTGAAGGATAAAAGTAAGGTTAATTATAACATTTCTAAAAAAAGAATGTGATGCATTGCAATGTCTAAGTAAGGATGAAAGTATTGTTACATATCCTGCTGATAATGGTAGAAATATTATCATTATGAGTAATGCAAAATATTACAATAAGCGTATGCAGCATTTAGAAGATATGAGTGTGGATTTAAAAGTTATAGACACCTGTTTTTATAGTTTAATAAATTATTAAATAAAGGGTATTCTCTTTGGACATTTTCCTGTTTGTGATGTATAAAATAAAATGATCCCTTGTTATAGCAGATTGCTTAGGTTTTATTTTTTTCCTTACTTAAAATCCATAAAAATATGTCTAGCCAGCTGGTAGAGCCATAGTTGCTAGATATGGAAGTTTATCTGAGAATAAGGGACAGTTTATTAATGAATACCTTTCCAAGAAAGTTTGTCTCTTTCCTTCTTGTAAGAAGGACTCTTCTGATTTGTTGTCTAAACTTATAGGTATATAAATGGAGGATGCCATGTATTGGCTGACTAGATGTGCAAATTCTATATTTTTGTAAGCAACATAAGGATGATGTTAGAGCTTTGAAATATTTTTACCTGATAACCCTATGTCTAATTATGTCTAATTATGTCATTGAATTAACGGAACTTTGCCTATGTAATAATTATCTTACGTCTAATGATGGTGTCATCAATTGAAGGGTTTAGCTATGGGGGCTTGTTTTTCACCTTCCTATGCCAATCTAGGTATGGTTTTGTTTGGAACAGAGTGCATTTATAACTTGTAATTGTTTCAAAAATATGTTTGTAAATATTATTGTTATATAGATGATTAAATATCATGTAATGGAAGTCTGACCCAGGTTAAATAATATATTGAAAAGTAAATACTAATAATTTTGCTTTGAGTTAGAAGGGGCTGTAACAAACAATGAAGTAATCTATCTATATGCAACATTATTAGGAATAACAAAATAAAGTCTATATTATATAGGAAGAATCATGGTTCTAGTGAATATGTGCATGTTTCAAGGTTTCATCCTTCTGTATGATAAACTCTCTTCAATGGGGAGATGTTAAGAGTCAGGAGAGCTTGTAGTGTAACAGATATTTTTTTTGGAACAAGTACACAATGCAATGACTATGTTTTATAGGCAGGGTTATGATGATATTAGTATCAATATGGCTTACAAAAAGTATGTATACTATCTAATGGTCAGGCATTGGGTAGTTCCTATAAAACACTACATTTTGACATGTTTTATGGTGGTAATAATTCTACAAATTTTGAAAATAAACAATCCCTGGGATTCAGCAAACTTCCATGAAAGAATATCTTATTCTTGCATGGAAGGGACCATTCACGTGCAGCATGGCAGTGTGCCATACATATGTAAGAAGATGTGCTGCCGTGCTCTAAAACGGACATGGTTCTGTGTGCGAGTGCAGGGGTCATGCCTGGGAGCAGTGCTCTCAAAATACACAGGCCCCCTTCACTTGAGAATTGCCATTTAGCAATTCAAAATGAATGAAAGTCTCCACGGACACTTAAGTGTCTGTGGAGAAGATGAGAGACAGCCATACCTCCCAACTTTAGAGATCTTCACAGAATGTCCAGATTACTGCTTCATATTTGTGGTGTGTTCCCCTAAAATCTGCACCTGTCTGGCAAATAGCTGTGAACTGAAGTCATTAAATAATGACAGATATTTGAGTTTAAGACTCTACATCCTCAAAAAATGCATGCTAATCCAAAGCCTGTCATTCTATCAATGTTCTAAGTTTCAAACAGCAGTATTTGAAATATATTCCTTATTTTTTTCCTGTATGCAATAAAGTTTAAGTGTAGCTGCGCAGGTTTGCCTATCATGCAGCTATGCATAGCAGTGTTTAAACATCAAAAGAAGTTAAATAGAAATATAGTATGAGTCGTGAAAGTGGAATAGTGTGGTAGTTAGAGCGTTCACCTAGCGTGCAGTCAGTTACAGTTTGAGCCTCACAACAGTCCATCCATTTTTATATGTGAAACACAACTAAAATGTATTTTTCATAAATAGGTAGTGAATATTATTATGTATATGCTAACCAGGGTAGTGTAGCCATCGTAAACGTGAGGTGTCAATGAAATTTAAAGTTTAAGCAAGATTTAGCAATGCTAAGTGGATCTGCACACTGGTAATTAGGGCTAAGCATCTACCCCTTTAAGCAATAGTTATCTTAGCTAAGCAGATTTGCCAGGTGCTTAGCTTAGCTCAGCAGTTTTAAAACTGTCCAATCATGGTAAAGGGTGGGAAATTAGCCCTATTTAAACCATGCAGGTTGGAATACAGCTCATAACCAGTTGCAGCTCCCCAATGTAGGCACTATGGCAGGTGTTGGTGAAAGTGTCCACTTTCGGGTGCAGCACT